>NC_059292.1:33539042-33551542 GCF_017591435.1 Portunus trituberculatus | reverse complement strand
TAAACACATCACTATCAAACTATCTAGAACACACAGTATTTTTTTTTCTATATAATCTTACATGATTTATGCATACGAGTGTATACACAAGTTGTTGTTGTTGTTGTTGTTTTTTTGTTTGTTTTTTACACACTCACCCTAGTAAGTTTGGTATGTTTGCATGTCTTTTAAGATAAAATGTTTAGTACGTACCGAAAGAAAAGAGAAACTTGTCCGACACACGTATGTTTGCGCGAAGCAAGAGGCGAGCAGCACGGGAGCGTGGCCCTGCCTGTGCCGTGGTCGGGATAGGAGTGAGGCCGCCAGCCAATGCCAGCCAGCCCTGCCACTCCTTCACCTTGCGTCCTCAGTCTGTTCCAGAGCCACAATGGGATGAGTATGAGTCATCCGTTCTTGTTCGCCGCTGCCAATCTGATTCAAAGGCCTCACTAATACCAGCAGATTTTTTGCTAACCAAATTAATCAGGCATGGCCTATTCATATATAATTATTTATTAATCTATTTATTTATCTATTCGTTTATTTATTCCTTTATAGAAACTGTGTCCTTGAAAAAACAGTAAACGGTACTCGAAAAAAAAAGGTGTAACAAGTCTATTTTTTAAAATGAATTATACATTTGGATTTATGATATTGATAGGAAATTATGTAAAGTCACTTGATGGTGACGGGTCGCCGGGACGTCCTGTGTTATGAAATATCACAAGAAAAATCAGCAATAAATACACCGCGGCGTGAAGCGTGACCGGAGGAGTCTCCAGTCTTACCAAATCATTCTGAAAGGCCTTTTCTCACATTAACATTTTCTACGTTGACTCTCTCTCTCTCTCTCTCTCTCTCTCTCTCTCTCTCTCTCTCTCTCTCTCTCAATGAAATCTGAATTATGAGTGTTAGTAGATCAACCAACACACACACACACACACACGCACACACTCAGTGGTTAGAGCGCTGGCTTCACAAGCCAGATAACCGGGGTTCGATTCCCCGGCCGGGTGGAGATATTTGGGTGTGTCTCCTTTCACGTGTAGCCCCTGTTCACCTAGCAGTGAGTAGGTACGGGATGTAAATCGAGGAGTTGTGACCTTGTTGTTCCGGTGTGTGGTGTGTGCCTGGTCTCAGACCTATCCCAAGATCAGAAATAATGAGCTCTGAGCTCGCTCCGTAGGGTAACGTCTGGCTGTCTCGTCAGAGACTGCAGCAGATCAAACAGTGAATACACATGCACACGCACACGCACACGCACACGCACACACACAAACACACACACACACACACACACACACACACACACACACATGCACACACACACACACACACACACACACACACACACACACACACACACACACACACACACACAAATAAACAAACACACCGCGTAGTGTAGTGGTTAGCACACTCGGGTCACAACCGAGAAGGTCCGGGTTCGAGTCCTGGGCGCGGTAAGGTAAGTGGGCAAGCCTCTTAATGTGTAGCCCCTGTTCACCTAGCAGGAAGTAGGTACTGGATGCAACTCGAGGGGTTGCGGTCTCGCTTTCTCGGTGTGTGGAGTGTGTGGTGGCCTCGGTCCTATCCGAAGATCGTTCTGAGCTCGCTCCGTAATGGAGATGGCTTGCTGGGTAACCAGCAGACGACCGTAGTGAAGTACACACACTGTTGAGGGATTATGATTGGTCCTTTTATCAAAGGCTATTTAAAAATTTGATAACATCCAGTCATTCTTGCAGTATTTGGCACTTTCTCTCAGTTTTAGATTTCTGACAAGTTAATGCTTTCCTTATTTTTCATCTTCCTTTTTATAATGCAAGAGGGGAAGTGGCTAAGGGCAACATTTTTTTTTTAAAAAGGCCCACTTGATTGCCAGTTCCCTTAAAGAGTGATGGAGTTAGCCAAAAGTCTGGGAAAAATTTCATGAAACCTCCCTCTCAAAGAAGTCAAGTCATAGGAAGATGGAAATATAGAAGCAGACGGAGTTCCAGAGTTTACCAGAGAAAGGTATGAATAATTGAGAGTACTGCTTAACTCTTGCATTAGAGAGTTGGACAGAATAGGTTTGAGAGGAAGAAGAAAGCCTTGTGCACCTAGGCCGTAGGAGGAGGTGAGGCATGCAGTTAGCAAGATCAATAGAGCCGTTAGCATGAAAATAATGATAAAAGATAGCAAGGTATGCAGCTTTCCGGCGGTAAGAAAAAGGCTGAAAATAGTCAGTCAGAGGAGGGGAGATGATGAGACGAAAAGTTGTTGATGTGTGAGTGGAACCCCCTCAAATAAAATCATGTGAAGAGTACTCCATACAAGGACGGATAAGGCCCTTGTACAGAGTTAGCAGTTGGAGGGACGAGAAAAACTTGCGGAGACGCCTCAGAACGCCTAACTTTATATTAGCTGTTTAAGCAAGAGATGAGATGTGAAGTTTCCAGTTAAGATTAAGAGTAAAGGACAGACCGAGGATAGTCAATGTACTCGTAGAAGATGGGGACAGCTGAGTGTCACTGAAAAGAGGATAGTTGTCTGGAAGGTTGTGACGAGTTGATACATGAAGGAATTGAGTTTTTAAGGCATTGAGCACTAATAAGTTTTCTCTGCCCCATGGGGCAATCAGAAATCTTGATCAGAAGTCAAGCGTTCCGTAGCATCCCTGCGTGATCTGTTGACTTCCTGAAGGATTGGTCGTATCATCAGCGTAGAAGTGGATAGAGTAAGAAGTTTGGTCAAGATTATTAATGAATAATAGAAAGTGAGTGGATGACAGGATAGAACCATGAAGAACATCACTGTTAATAGATTTAGGAGAACAGTGGCCGTCTACCACGGCTGCAATAGAACGGTCGGTAAGGAAACTTGAGATAAAGTTGCAGAGAGAAGGATAGAAACCTTAGGAAGGCAGTTTTGAAATCAAAGCTTTGTGCCAGACTCTATCAAAAGCTTTTGATATGTGTAACTCAACAGCAAAAGTTTCACCGAAATCTCTAAAAGAGGATGACCAAGACTCAGTAAGGAAAGCCAGAAGATCACCAGTAAAGCGGCCTTGATGGAAGTGATACTGGCGATCAGATAGAATATTGTGAAGTTACAGATGTTTGAGAATCTTCATATTCAGGATAGATTAGAAAAAATTATACAAGCAAGAGCTAAAGCTATAGGACGGTAGTTTGAGGGATTAGAATGGTCACCCTTTTTAGGAACAGACTAAATGTAGACAAACTTCCAGCATGAAGGAAAGGTAGAAGTCGATAGGCTTAGTTGAAAGAGTTTGGTTAGGTTAAATTAGGTTAGGTTAGGAGTTGAATAATCAAAGAATTTACTATAGTCAGAGGAGTTAGGGGAGCGATTGACACCACATATATTTAGTTACAGAGTGACTATTGAGTCGAAGCCAGATGGTGGAGCAAGTTAAGTAGTTGCGCACATAGACGCAACATCCAGCCTTGGAACGAAAATAACGATAGAGAAAGTAGGAGGGAGCAGAAAAGGGGCTACTGTCAGTTGCCTCAGACAGCTGTGTTTCGGTGAGGAAAAGAAGATGAGGTTTAGTAGAGAAGAGGTGGTGTTCCACAGATTAAAAATTAGATCTAAGACCGCGAATGTTGCAGAAGTTAAGACATTTTAGGTCTCAATCGAGAGAGCGGTTCGACTTGGGGACATTTATGGTCCCCTCCCCAGAAGGGGACTCAAAGGATTGATTGGGAGTCGTCCTTTTTTTTTTTTTAAGTCAAGGGTGTGTGTGTAGTAAGTGCTTGTAGTTTTGTATTAAGAGGAGAGTTGTCTTTAGTGGGGCAAGCTGTGACTGCCCCCCTTAAGTTTTGAGACACAAAGGGAAACAAACGTTCAGCGAGATAACAACTGACTTTAATGGTGAGTTCACAGGATCCCCGAATTGAGCCAGACCAGAACTGGTCCAGAAAATAACTAGTGCTATTAGACCTCGCTGGGAGTAAATTATCGTTTCGGTAGGTGTTTGCTACGTCCTCCAAGCAAAGCACTTATCTTTATATTTTGTTAGTATCCCTTAAAAGACTCATGTTTTCTGTGGTACGTACAACCATCTTCTATCATGGCAAATGTTTGCTAAACTCGGAAATTTGTCAATGACGTAAGACACAAGACTAAAGAGATGTTATGAAAATTTACCTGTGTAACAACGTGCGTGTGTGTGTGTGTGTGTGTGTGTGTGTGTGTGTGTGTGTGTGTGTGTAAATAATTCTGTGGTTCTGTTACTAAATGCATCATTCAAATCAATACCAAAAAACTTTGTTGAAATTTTATTTTTCTCCTTTTTCTCGCTGATGTAGTGTTGCTGGTTTATAATAAATCATTTGCTCAAGTTTGATTAATTTCAAATGGTGGGGAAGGTTCCACACACATTGGTCAATTTTCATATCTCTTTTATTCTTGTGTCTTTTGTCTTGCGTTGTTCATAAATGTTTGAGTCTGGCAAACATTTGGCATCATTGAAGATGGTTGGCATTACCACAGAAAGCGTGAGTCTCTTAAGGGACACTAACAAAATATTAAGATAAGTGGGATGATAAATGTGTTTAATATTCTATAGCTCACAATGTTTTCCGTTTTACTTACTATTATTGTTATTATTATTATCATTATTATCATTATCATTATTATTATCATTACTATTATTATTGTTATTATCATTACCATTACAATTGGCCCTAGTTAGTAGCGCATGAAATGAGTGTATGTTGTGGTGATCTACTCACTTTATTTCACGTTTATGAAGTTTTTTTTTTCACGCGGAAGGCTTTTATTGGCCTGTAGTGATGCTTTGGAAAGATTAACACCTGGGAGCCGCTTTCCTCAATCTTCCTCCCTTTCTTCTTGTTGCTGTATACATTAATAGGGCATTGTGGGTCCCGTGGGAGTTTGTGGTGCCTGTAAATCACATGTCATGGACGTCCAATAAGAGCCCGCCATTCTGTTTTTTTTTTACTTGAATGTCGTATCACTGCAAAACAGAACACGGACGTTAGACCAAAGGACGGTCAGTGAGAGTCAGCCATGCAGGGAGTTACTTATAGTATTGCATTTGTTTCTCTGGAGAGAAGGTGAACCACGTCAGTAGTTTCTAACAATTACTAAGCTGTTTTAAACAGTTTTCTGACTGTGATTTCAGTCATATATATATATATATATATATATATATATATATATATATATATATATATATATATATATATATATATATATATATATATATATATATATATATATATATATATATATATATATATATATAGAGAGAGAGAGAGAGAGAGAGAGAGAGAGAGAGAGAGAGAGAGAGAGAGAGAGAGAAGGGAAAGTGAGTGGTCTCAAGACTCAGGTCACAAGCTCAACTCAGTCAGACTTCGTTTGATAAAATATATTCTATTTTTGATACATTATACTATTTCATTCTCCTATTATTGATAAATACATCAACTACTAATCAAAATTTGACGAACTAGTAGCAAATTAATTTAATGTGATTATGGGAGAAGAGAAACATGGTGCTAGTTAAGTTATTCGCTTAAAATCCTCTCTCTCTCTCTCTCTCTCTCTCTCTCTCTCTCTATATATATATATATATATATATATATATATATATATATATATATATATATGTGTGTGTGTGTGTGTGTGTGTGTGTGTATACGTATATATATAAATGTCGTTGGTAAGCAGGTGGGTGTGGGACACGCATGCCGTTTGTCATTTCCCATGCGCAATGTTCTCTGACTGCATAGCTTCACTTCACGAGTCACAACTTCACAGTTAAGTTCAGTGCCTGCTGTCTTCACGCCTGTCGGGCGCCAGACTTACACAGGTTTTTCTTAATGTTCTCTATTTCTTTCACAGAAAGTATTCTTCCTATCAGATTTTCATCTTGGTAGGATTGCTGTAGTGCTGAGTTTGCCTTCTGTTCCGTGTCGGCTGGGCAGGATAAAATGAAATGCTGCAGGTCTTCATTTTCTTAATTTTCACTTACACATTCTACATTCCGTGGCCTCATTTCGAAATCTCTTCCTGTGCCCCAAATTTTATTTATTTTATTTATTTATTTTTTATCTAAACGGCATTACTGATGCTTCTCTGTTGTCATACCAGGGGTGGATCCAGGATTTTCTTGTTGGGGGAGTCTAATCCAGGTTATGATAGGTTGGTTTGCTTAGGTAAAATAATTTCCAAAGCAATGGCCTATTATTATTTTTTTTTTTGGTAAAACTACAGAACCACTGCTCCCCCCCTTTCCTCTCCCCTTCCCCCTCCTATCCCCCAACAACCTTGGGGGACTGTGGGGAATCGGGGGTTTTGGGGGGAGCCAAAAGAGGCCAGATATGGCAATCCAAAAATATCTAAGAACAAAAACCTAACCTAACGTAACCTAACCTAACCGGGAGGCCTGTGCCCCCCCGGACCCCCTTTACAACACTAACCTAACCCTAATATAAACCTAACCTAACTGAGCCGGGAGGGGCACAGACCCCCTGGATCCCCCCTACACTAATCTAACCCTAACATAAACCTAACCTAATGGGGGGTCTGCAACCCCCCGGATCCCCCTCCAACACTAACCTAACCCTAACATAAACCTAACTTACCGTATCCTTGCTTTGGGGCAGCTTCCCTCCCCTCACACCAGTTCATTTATAGCTCCACACAATATGCCCTACCTCTACCAATACCCCTCCTCACAATACCTTAACGAAAGGATGAAGGTCCTGGCTGGTCCTCTTCTTGATTGTACACTGACTTACGTACATCGCAGAAGCGATGATTTCCCAGTAATCAAATTCGCAACCTTTACAACTAGTGTCACTGGTGGCCATGGCTGAACTGCACACACAGAGTCTCTGTGCACCTGTCTGCCCAGCTGTGCCCCGCCTACGAATACATGTAGCAAATTCCCATTGGCGCAGCTCATGGTGTTAAGAAGTGGTGGCACGTCATTGGACAAAAGAACTATAGACAATAAGAATCCTATTCAGCAGTTACCCACAAACCCCAGCTAGAAACAATTGCAAGTCAGTGTACTGCTCATTTCCGAGTGTGATGGAGCTCCGTGGCTCGCCGCAGCTTGCTGAACTCAGAGAAAACTCGCCGAACACTGCACATTTGAAGGCTTGTGCACAACACACTAAGGCCAAGCACTCACCAAAACTCTCACTGACGGTAAACACGTTACATATACTGCACTGTGCTATACGTATTATACAGATCGACGTGGAGCAGTGATTCTAGAGAAGAACCTTTTTTTTTTTCTTTACTATTCTAGAACATTACTGTTGACTTTGTACTATTTTTACCTCATGATTTCACTCAGCCTTGCCTAGTGAGGCAAATCCAGCTTAGGCCTAATGGATAATGGAGTGTCAGTAAATACTAATTAATCTCCAACAGCAAGCATACATAAAACAACATTTAGATCTACACATTGAACATATATTTTCCCAAATAAAATGTTGCTGATAAGGTTCTTCCACACTAGTATTCTTATATATTACCCAATTATAGCCTATGGCATAAACTGCAAGGAATTTTTCAACAAATACAAACAAACTGAATATAGCTAAATGGAATATGGTAACTTAGTCCCTTTGAAAATGGTCAGCTGCTGCTGGTCACTGGTACTGTACCATACTGGCTATGTGAACAAACCAGAATTTCAGATTAAGTTAATTTACTGTGCAATTTTATGCTATATAAAACTTGTATCTTTAGTAAATTTCCAATAAATATATTTTAAAAACCTGCCCATGAATTAATTTTTGTCAGATTAAATTGATACTGAAAAAGTATTATGATTTTAATACTCACTGTGCTCAAAGAGAATAAAGAATCTAATTTCCTTCACCAGTTGGCAGTGAGAGAAAGCTGCTAAATCGACACTAGAATTAGTACAGAGGTGATTCTTGTTTACACAATGACTAAAATCATCTTTAAATTTGCATTTATTTTTCCTTGTTCAAATTGAATTACAATTATCATATTTAACTGAAAATAATTAATTGGTCTAAAACAAGCTGCTGGATGGGGGTCCAGACCACTGGACCCCTGGATCCACCACTGCAGAGAGGAGTTGAATTAGATTAAGGTGCCAGGGTCATCCAGACACCCCTGGACACCCACCTCCCCTTTGGATCTGTCATTGCATACACCTTATCCTGTCCCTTATCTCTGTTTTCCACTTTTTCTATAGTACTTTCAAACTTGTATTTTCTTGTATTTGTTGCTTCTATTGGTTTGTATCCCAAAGTCTAATGTTTTCTTTTATTTCCTTATTTGTTATCTTCTTTCCTCTAATTTTGACCAGTTTCCTATCTAGTAATGCCTCATTTATCCACCTCTCTTTTCCCCAACCCTCATCTCTTCCACAATCTTTCCCAGCAAAGATAAGGTGGTGAGCGTGGGATCGGGCGTAGGTTCGAATCCCACCACGTACAGCCGTAAAACACTTTGCCATTTGTCGAGTGGTTTAAAGTTACCTACATATCACCATGATACCCAGGTTCTAGGTGGTTACACTCAAGATTAGCTTGGGTGGTGATATGGGCCCTAATATGGGTACCACTATAAATAAAATTGCCTGCGCCACTAATGGGCGGAAGCTGAACAGCACTTCCCATACACTCTTCAAGTGTGCCTACAGGCGCTATAGGCCTTACCGTGAAAAAAAAAGAAGTTACCTTCCTTTTTTTTTGTATGCAAGGTAAGTATTTCAACTTTTCTTCCATTACTCTTGCTTTCTTGCCAGAAGTTTCTATTTCTCCCTTAAGCACTGCTTCCTATGCATGTCTTGGCTTCTGAAGAAAAACTATTTTCAATTCTTTGTAGTTTCTTGATTTCTTCTTGTGTTAAATATACTATACTAGACCTATACAACACTAGGAGAGGGCCACACTCTTCCAACAGATTTTTCCAATTGTTTTAAGCAGCTTTTTGCTTTAATTGAAAATGTAAAGTTAGTGAACTTCCTTGCCTTTTCAATCATAAGATGTCTTTGAATTTTGAAACAGTTCTTGGTCTTGTTCAAGGTTATTCCTAAATATTTTATCTCCTTGCTAGCTTGGATACCAACAATTTCTAAAGGTTTTTCTTTCATATTAAATATAATTATCTTGCTCTTTTCCCTGTTAATTTCTAGGCCACTCTTCTTACTTATTTGCATTATGGCTTGTATCACCCTTTCTGCATCTTCAATTCTCTGGGCTAGGAGTATGCCGTCATCAGCAGAGAAAAGTTATGTAATCTTGAAATTGTCATCTTATAACCTCTATCCATTTCTTCTAATTTTTCCATTATCTTGTATCTTGTTAATTTGAATATTGTAGTTGAGCCTGTACACCAGTGCCTGGTCTCCACTTTTTCCTCCCATTTTTTACCTTAGTCTTGTCTCCTGTATACATTTGAAGCTGTTTGTTTCTATTATTCGTGGATTTATCTTGTAATCTCTAAGGGTTTTAGCCATTTTGCCCCTCTTAATGCTGTAAAAAGCTTTGGCATAATGATTAGATATTGCAATTATTTTTATTTATTTTATTTTATTTTTACATATTTTTTTCATATTTTTTTTTATACAGTAGTTACTTTAATATATATATATATATATATATATATATATATATATATATATATATATATATATATATATATATATATATATATATATATATATATATATATATATATATATATATATATATATATATATATATATATAAAATCTCAATTCTCCCACCAACTGTAAAACCTGCTTGAGTGTCTTTTCCCTATTCATTCCTCTATTTTGTATGGTTCCTGTATATTGTTCCCCAAACTCATTAATTGCTCTTATTGATTCCACTTTTTTTTTTTTAGTTCTCTTCCGTCCTCTCTATATATTCTCACTTGCTTTCTTCTTTTTCTCCTTTCAACCTTCTCATTTTCCAGATATTTTTTTCCATTACTTTTATTATTTTTGTAATATCTCTTGCAATCTTCTCTTCATTTGTGTACTTCCCTTTTTTATTAATACCTGTGTTTTCACCTTTTGTTCCCTATAGACACATTTGTATTCTCTTCTCTCTATACTTGGTGCTCCCCTTTTAATCCTATTAAATCTTTTCCTTTCTTTAATTTCCTGTTTGGTTTCCTCTATAACCCAAGCCAGTTCCTCCTCTCTTTGCCTATGGCTTTCCTTTTTCTTCTTCTATTTTGACTTTTTAGAATGTTATTTGTAATTTCTTATTCTTCTAATTCTCCAATGTTACTTACTCTGTCATCAGCTATATGAACTCCTCTCCACTTCCTCTCTATATAAATTCAAAGAGTTCTTGTCTGTAGTCTCTTACTATCCATTCCTTATTGCTCATCTTCCTTGTACTTAGGCATATATTTACTATTATATTCAAGTAAGTTATGGTCGTGATATGGCAGCTTTCTTTTGTTCATCAGTACTCATGCTAAGGAACTTGTCATAAAATTTATTTGTTACTAGCACATAATCTATGATGCTTTTCTGCCTGCCCCTACTCTATGTGATTTCATCCTCGTAATCCATATCATCATTCAGCATTATTAAATTGTGGTTCTCCATCCAATCTAATATCATTTTTCCATTATCATTTACACTGATCTCCTTTGACTCCAATATGTCCATTATAATCTGTTATCATTATTGGCTCCTTTGTACTCCTGTCATTTAATATCCTTCAATTTCTTCTTGCATTGTTCTGTTCCTTTCCTCTTTATTTACAATAAAATATACTATTATTAATCTAAATTCTCAACTCTTGACTATCTTGTACATGTAATATGTCCTTACTTTTGGTTGATATTTGTGTTGAAAGACATCCTTACTTTCATTGTAATGGCATAATCACACCACCCTTTCTCTCATTAAAGTTCCTCATAAATATATATTGTGTTTACATTTCCTGCAGAAGTCATATCTCAAATTTTCTTTGGATCTCCATCAGACAGTGCAGTAGCAATATCTATTAATACTTCAACTTATAGATTAAGCCTTTGATAGACATTGTATATTCAATACTTTTATGTTTTCTGCTTTTTCCTTTGCCATTCAATTGCTCCAGTCTACATCCTGATCTAGGTACACTGTCTCCCTTCTTGATGATGCATTGTACCCTGCCTTTCCTTAGTTCTTTTATTTCTTCTTTTCATTTAGCATTCTCATTCATCCCTTAATTTCTTGGTTAGATCTGGATAAATGCAGATGTTATGGTATTTCTCATCCTCTACTTCCCTTAGTCTCATACTCTTTCACTAAGTCACAGGTAAAGTGATGACCCCATTGACATGTTGATGATGGAGTTATGTTATAGATGTGGTTTTCATTGTATGTAATTAGTTGTCACATTGTTTATTTTGATTGATGGTGATATGTATGCAGCATGTGGTGATAGTGAACTGAGTTAGTGTGCTGGGTATCAGGTGTATAGTGATTGGTATTTGAGTTCTTGCAAATTGGCAGTAATTCCTTGTGCGTTCGTTGTTTGAGTGGAGGTACCTAATAGGTTAGATAGATTGTTGTACTTGGGTTGGTTCAAGGGATCAAATATGAGTATATTAAAGTACTGATGACGATGTGCTGTTTTCCATTGATGTGATTTACTTGATGCTGTAAAGTATTAAAATGTTATTTACAGGATATTTGAACCTGTATATTTTTGCAGGTTGAGCAAAATAAAGCCAAAACATGCAGCAGCAAGTTCATTGGTCTTACACAGCCTGCCCAGCTGAACACCCATATAAGCCAGCAACAAGGGCTGAATGAGTCTGGTAAGAATGAGCCAAAGTCCAAATGAGTTGGCACTGCTGGCACATTTCTGTAACATTTTAGAAAGGCTGGAGAAAGCATGTTTAGGTACTTCTCGTGATAGATTAAATGAAGTGAGAGAGAAAATCTTCCAAATGATAGCAATCCTCCTCCACCATTCCATTGTTTTTCTTGAACAGAAATCATCCCATCCATAAGCTAATTAGATTAATAGAACCAGTTTTTATTGTTTGTTGCATTATCTGCCAGCTTGTTTCTATAATTGTCATTAGTTTTGTGACTACACACTTCATGCACTTTATGTATGAAAAGAACTTTTTTGGTGGGTGAATGAGACTTATTAGAGAGAGGATAATTGTTTTATTTCAATGGGGAAAATTTATTTGCAAAACAAGCAAATTATAAGGTGAGCTTGATTGTGGAACATTTAAACTAGTAATACAAAGTTCCAATGAATAGGAGAGGACCCAAACTCCCATTGCAGTTGGCAGATTTACCAGATTGTGTAATATTTCACTGAAAAGTTGATCTGTTGCATATCATATTTTTGGATATTCTACCATTACATGCAAAGATACTAAAATAGCTAAAGTGTTTTGAAACACATATCTTTGACACAGACACTTTAATAATATCCTTTGTGCCCTGCCCTGGATCCTGGCAAGCCGCAAGGGTGGGCAGGGGGACCAGGTTAGGGATGCGTACTCCATCACAGGCCTGACCTGAG
>NC_059292.1:33531542-33534042 GCF_017591435.1 Portunus trituberculatus | reverse complement strand
TACAAGACTTAAAAATAGATAATATACAAGATGGTCAGCATGTAAATGGAGCACTATTCGTTTCACTTCACTAGCACTATTCACGCACTGCACTACACTGAGTGTCACGTCACAAAGAGTGTCAGAGGAGTTGGCAGTGTCTGTCTCCACTTATGTGCCATCAGTTTGACACTGTGTGTTCATCTCCTGGACGTGAGGCACCGCGGCCGTGAACAAGTTCCACATCCTGGAGACGCGTCCTGCGAAGGTGCGTTGATGCTGACACCCGTGGGATCGCGGCACCTCTACGGCGTCACCACCATTGAGCACCGTTCTCGTGCTCCGTGCGGTGACTCTTAGAGGATGACGCAGCCCTGCCAGATGTGGCACTCTTTGCACCTGTGCCTTATGGAACACTACGATCGCCGCCACGTCTCTGCGGTGTTCCAGTGAATCAAGGGGACGCTCAGGCTCTGGGTGAGGTGGTAGTGCAGCATCTACTAGCCGTATGGCGCGGCGTTGGATGCTGTCCAGTCTCCTTCTGTGTGTGGCGGCACAGGACATCCAGGAGAGCTGCGTATTCAAGGTGGGGCCGCACCTGTGCCTTGTACAGCAGCAGTCTCCCCTTCCTGTCGAGGAAACTGGCGATCCTTCTGAGAGCGGAGATCCTGTGAGAGGCTTTCTTGGCAATGGTTTTGACATGCCTGTCAAACCTCAGCCCTCGATCCACCTCCACTCCAAGTATCTTGACGTCATCTTGGGTGGGAGCAGCAACGCCAAAGACAACTTTCCTGCCATTGCTGCCATGGCGGCTGGGGACCGAGACAACCATTGCTTGTGTCTTCTCCGGCGCGAATGTCACTTGCCAGCGAGCACCCCACTCCTTTATCACTCGTAGCTGCTGATTGATGGCCTCAGCAGCCCGCCCACTGTCCTGGCGTGGATAGGTATAGGAGAGGGTGCAGTCATCAGCATAGGCCATGACTCCTGGCAGTAGCTGGAGAAGATCATCCACGTAGATATTCCACAGGGTGGGCCAAGAATTGAACCCTGTGGCACTGATGCCTCCACAGGCAGGGACTCAGATGTTTGCCCGTTGACAACCACCTTGAGGCTTCTGTCCTGCAGGTAATTTCCCAGAGTCGTAGCAAGCCACCCTGGATGCCTTTAGCACGAAGCTTTTCTAGTAATCCGTTGTGCCATACTTTATCAAAAGCTCCTGCTATGTCCAAAGCAACCACTATAGTGTCCTTGCCGTCGTCGAGGGCGTCCTGCCAATGCCTGGTGAGAAGCATCATTAGGTCGGAGGTTGACCTTCAGGTCTGAACCCAAACTGTTGGTCTGAGAGGAGGGCATTGTCCTTGAGAGCTACACACCACCTCTGCCACGACCCTCTCAAACACTTTACCCACCACTGACAACAGGGATATGGGTCTGTAGTTTTTTGGGTCCGTCCTGGAGCTTTTTGTGTGCAGGAACTACTCAGCCTCCTTCCACACTGAAGGCCAGACGTTTTCCCGTACACAAGTTGACAACAGCCAGTTCCTGGGAGCATCGCTTCAGCAGGTGCGGGCTGATGTCTGTAGCTTTTTTGGGCAATAATCCTTCCTGCTGATGCGTCACCTCCACCATGGTGACAGTCTTCTCACATTGCTGGACCAGCTGAGGCGGTGGCTGCTGTGGATTCACCTTCTCTCTCTCTCTCTCTCTCTCTCTCTCTCTCTCTCTCTCTCTCTCTCTCTCTCTCTCTCTCTCTCTCTCTCTCTCTCTCTCTCTCTCTCTCTCTCTCTCTCTCTCTCTCTCTCTCTCTCTCTCTCTCTCTCTCTCTCTCTCTCTCTCTCTCTCTCTCTCTCTCTCTCTCTCTCTCTCTCTCTCTCTCTCTCTCTCTCTCTCTCTCTCTCTCTCTCTCTCTCTCTCTCTCTCTCTCTCTCTCTCTCTCTCTCTCTCTCTCTCTCTCTCTCTCTCTCTCTCTCTCTCTCTCTCTCTCTCTCTCTCTCTCTCTCTCTCTCTCTCTCTCTCTCTCTCTCTCTCTCTCTCTCTCTCTCTCTCTCTCTCTCTCTCTCTCTCTCTCTCTCTCTCTCTCTCTCTCTCTCTCTCTCTCTCTCTCTCTCTCTCTCTCTCTCTCTCTCTCTCTCTCTCTCTCTCTCTCTCTCTCTCTCTCTCTCTCTCTCTCTCTCTCTCTCTCTCTCTCTCTCTCTCTCTCTCTCTCTCTCTCTCTCTCTCTCTCTCTCTCTCTCTCTCTCTCTCTCTCTCTCTCTCTCTCTCTCTCTCTCTCTCTCTCTCTCTCTCTCTCTCTCTCTCTCTCTCTCTCTCTCTCTCTCTCTCTCTCTCTCTCTCTCTCTCTCTCTCTCTCTCTCTCTCTCTCTCTCTCTCTCTCTCTCTCTCTCTCTCTCTCTCTCTCTCTCTCTCTCTCTCTCTCTCTCTCTCTCTCTCTCTCTCTCTCTCTCTCTCTCTCTCTCTCTCTCTCTCTCTCTCTCTCTCTCTCTCTCTCTCTCTCTCTCTCTCTCTCTCTCTCTCTCTC
>NC_059292.1:33516542-33519042 GCF_017591435.1 Portunus trituberculatus | reverse complement strand
CTACTCTCGGTTCAACTTTAATGACATAGATATCACACGAACTTAATATTTTGTCCCAGAAGACCCGAGCACTTCTGGAGAATAAGGAAGGTGAAAAGTATCGTGTACCTTCAGGATTTCTTTTCGTTTTTTGCCTTTACATTTTTCACGTCGATTCATAAACTCCTTCTTTTGCTTCCTCCTCTTTTCCCCAAATTCATTTTCACATATTTTTCCTAAGGATCCTTACACCTTGCCTACTTATTATGCGCTCTTCCTCGTCTCGTTCATCATTCCTCCATTATAATCACATCTTCCTCCCTCCATTCCTTCCTCCATCCCCCCTCCCACTTCACACAGTCTTGGTGAAAAGGGATGACTAGGAAGTGTGCGCTGCTGACTGCCAACAGAGCCCAGAGAAGGTATATCAGTCTATCTATAAATCGCATCTACATACTTACACACACACACACACACACACACACACACACACACACACACACACACACACACACACACACACACACACACACACACAGCGTAGTGTAGTGGTTAGCACGCTCGACTCACAATCGAGAGGGCCGGGTTCGAGTCCCGGTAAGCGGAGAGGCAAATGGGCAAGCCTCTTAATGTGTGGCCCCTGTTCACCTAGCAGTAAAATAGGTACGGGATGTAACTCGAGGGGTTGTGGCCTCGCTTTCCCGGTGTGTGTGTTGTGTTGATGTGGTCTCAGTCCTACCCAAAGATCGGTCTACGAGCTCTGAGCTCGCTCCGTAATGGGGAAGACTGGCTGAGTGACCGAGGTGAAACACACACACACACACACACACACACTGAAAAGGGTATAACTGTTGGCTTTTTGTTTATTCCTCAGCCGAAAGGCCACACACATATCATGTCACTCCATATTCTGTGTTAGATGGACAAGGACTGCAGCGTGGAGGAAGATAACCTAACATTGTGTCCTGCCGAGACAGCTGACTGTTTTCACTTTCACCTTTTTTCCACCAATACCCTTTGGAATATGCCTTTTTAAGTTTTCATCCTTGCCGCGACTTCAAGATTCTCAAGAGACAGAACAACACAGTTCGAGAACTAAAAACTAGAATAGCTTTTCCTGTGTGTGTGTGTGTGTGTGTGTGTGTGTGTGTGTGTGTGTGTGTGTGTGTGTGTGTGTGTGTGTGTGTGTGTGTGTGTGTGTGTGTTGTGTGTGTGTGTGTGTGTGTGTGTGTGTGTGTGTGTGTGTGTGTGTGTGTGTGTGTGTGTGTGTGTGTGTGTGTGTGTGTGTGTGTGTGTGTGTGCGCGCGTTTCATTCCGTTGCAAAATGAATATTTCGAGTATCAAAAACATTAACACTTTCCATCATTTGCAACATTGCCGACGAAATGATAAAGAAAATAAATATATGCTTCGTAATTCAATTTTTTGTATGAATTATATTAGAAAATCTAAAACTTAATTTCCAAATTTCTACAAGGCACATTTTCTTACCAATCCACTCCACCATTTATTTCTTTCAGCTGAAAGTCAGTCTCTCTCTCTCTCTCTCTCTCTCTCTCTCTCTCTCTCTCTCTCTCTCTCTATCATGGAGAAAAGGCGATGTTTGATGTCTTTACTTTCATATTTCAACTACGAATCTTACATGGAAGCGAACTTGAGAAGTGGTAAGAAGAAATTTCTATTTCAGAGTTACCGCGCAGTAAATATAAAAACGAGGACATGTCTTTGTGAAATATAAAGGGAACAGCAGCCTCACTTTCAGGCAGTGACCTCTGACCTAAAAGCTTAAGGATCTGTATCAGTGATTTCTTATTTGCATTCAGGTTGGAGCCCGTAAGCAGCTTTCCAATGGCAACAAAATGTGTGCCCTACGATCAGACTTGCAGATACGATAGCAGTATTTGAATTTTCCAATGTTAAGTCTGTGAGAACTTTGCCCACTAAACACTCCCTTGCAAAGTTTCAATCGGAATAAAAATATAGTTTGACTCATGTGGTGCAGAATTCCAATCCGCCTTCCAAATTTCATCGGATTTTTTTTATTTTACAGTTTTGGCGTGACCTTTGATGGGATTTGGAAGGGAAGGCCAACAACGTGCATTAATCACCTTTCATGTATGGTTAGGAGACACACACACACACACACACACACACACACACACACACACACACACACACACTAATTAACTCTCGCTCAGTAATAACCCGTAGGAGAAAAGTCAACGGGAAAAAATAGGAAGTAATTATCATGGAACAAAGGCTAACGAGATGGGGAGAAGTAAGGACGGAGGGGGAAGGGGGGGTAGGGAGGCGAAGGAACGTACCAGGACGGAAGGAGGAGGTGGAAAGAAGTAAGGAGGGATAGAGGAAGAGGAGGAAGGAAGGGGTAAAGGAAAGAATGGAGAAGATTGGGAAGGAAGGAAGATAATGGGGACGCAGAGAAGAGGAGGAAGATGGTTGAAAAGAGTGGAGAAAGAAAGGAAGAAACGAAGGAAGGAATGCAAGAAGTAAGAGGAGGAAG
>NC_059292.1:33506542-33511542 GCF_017591435.1 Portunus trituberculatus | reverse complement strand
ATAATAATAATAATAATAATAGATATAATAATAATAATTAATAATAATAATAATAATAATAATAATAACAATAATAATAAAATATAAGTAAATAAATATATCCTTACATAAACGAATTTTAGTATCTCTATTATTACATACAAAGATTACAATTATACAGCTTAGCACACTCCATCATGTGAAGTATACTTCATACAATACATGGACAGATAAGGCTCTCCTCCATCCACCGTCTCAACCAATAGTCAGTGATACTGATCCAGCTGTCAAGAGCAATTGGATGACGTTCCATTCAGATTGTTTTAACGAAAAAGAGAAGTCTTCAGCTGGTGTGCGTTTCCTGAAGCTTCATGCAGCAGCCATGCGCAGGTTTGGAGTGAGTCTTCAGGCACCAGGGACAGCAGCAGCTGTGATGCCGGGGTTTTGACTTTAGCCCGCACGAAGGATTTTTATTACATTTCAGAATCTGTTCCTAACTTCAACTGAAAAAATGGTGATTTATGGCGAGCAGTTCGTGTACGGGAGAGTGATCCTAACCGCCCGCCAGCAGCGACTGGTGGAGGCCAGGGAGACGGCGGCCAGGCGGGAGCGGCAAGGCGCCCACCGCTGGGCCGCCATGGCAAGGGCCATGGTGGCAGCCGAGAGGCAGCCCGTGGCAATGGAGGACCCCGAGGAGGACCTTCTCTCGGTGGAGAACGAGAGGCACCTCCTGTTTCAGCGGGGACAGGAGGAAGCTCTGGCTCAGAGCAGCGGGTCGGTGCAGGTGGTGACCGTCACCCTGCACTGGCCCCTGATGCCGGTGACGGACGTCGCCCTACGACTGATGCCCCGCTCCAGCAGCGGGAACGTCACCGTGCGGGGCGTGCTGGTGCCCTACTCGGAGGGCGTCCGCCCCGTATGGTGGGTCACTGGAGTGGATCAGTACCTAGAGCGATCCATGGCATTGATTCGCTTCTATGACTTCGCCATGCGACGACGGGAGACCGCAGCGAGGCGAGGCGCCATTAGCCTCGCCGAACTGCGGGCTCTGGACAACCACCTGCATCAGCGGGACGCCTGGAGGTGGGCGGAAGACGCAAGGTGGCTGGCCTTCGGGATGGTGCGCGGGGTACTGCGTGCCGTGCCCTTCCTGTGCAGTGCAGCCTTTCCCGCAGGCCGCGACGTGCAGGATTGGGTGGCGGACTGCAGAGCACACCTTCCGCGTCCATACCTAAGTGATGAATGAGACGCCAAGCCTTGGAGCCCAGAAGCCAGGAGATTTGGGGCATATGAGCCTTGGCCTTGGAGCTTAGGGGCTTTTATTGGAGCCTTGACGGCCAAGAGCCTTGGAAGCATGGTATCCAGCCACCTTGGAGCCCAGAACGTGGTGCCTCTGAGCCTTAAAGTCTTGGTGCTCAGGAATCATAATTGGAACCTTGGACCTCAGAAGCCTTGGCAACTGTTATTATTGAAGACTTAGTGCCTTGGAATCTTGGAGCCTTGGAGCCATAGAGCTCAGGTGCTTTAACTGGAGTCTTGGTGCTTTAACTGGAGCATTGGACCCTTGGAACCTAGGTGGCTTGACTGAAACTTTGGAGCCTTAACTGGAGCCCTGGTGCCTTTGTTCTTTACGGCACTAAGGCTCCATAGCTCAAAGACTGCAATTTAAGGCACCAAGGCTCCATTGCTCCAAGACTCCAATCAAGGCACCAAGGTTCCATTGCTCCAAGACTCCAATCAAGGCACCAAGGTTCCATTGCTCCAAGACTCCAATTAAGGCACAAGGCTCCATTGCTCCAAGACTCCAATCTAATGTTCCAAGGCTCCAGTCAAGGCACCAAAGCTCTAATGTTCCAAGATTCCAGTTAAGGCACCAGAAAAGGCACCAAGGCTCTAGTTAAGGCACCGAGGCTCTAATGTTCCAAGGCTCCAATTAAGGCACTAAGGAGACTTGGAGCATCAGTGTCTTGGTGCCTTAACTGAAGCCTTGGTGCCTTAATTGGAGTTTTGGTGCCTTAACTAATATCCTAACTGGAGCCTTGGAGTATTAGAGCCTTAGTGCCTTGATTTGAGTCTTGAAGCTTTAGAGCCTTGGAGCTTAGGATCCTTGGAGCTCCTGAGCTCTTTACTCTAACATTATTTTCTCGTTTTCTTAAATTTCTCTTTCCATTTCCTTTATCTTTTTAGTTTTCATTCCTTTCTTTATGGAGCTCTTTTATTTTCTCGTATCTTTTCTCTTCATTCGTCAATAGTAATCTTTTCACCTTATCTCTCGCCCCTCGCTGATATGTCTTCTTTATTCATAGGAATTTTACATTTGCTTTTCCTCTCACTTTAATCCTAGCCTGGCGTAGGGTCCGTGCAAGGCAGGAAATGGACGAGGGAAGTGTGTTAAGTAGTGTTGTGGCGGGTGCGTGAGAGGAATACCTCCCTTCCTGGTTTATACATTTGGCATTTTCTCCCATCAAAGTCTCTCTCAGCCTTGTCTCCTTCACACTCCAAAGTCTTTAGAGCAGTGGTTCCCAACCTGTGGTACGCGAAACGCGAAGGCCTTCCAGGTGGTACATGAACACTTTTGGAATCGTATGCGATTTTTAGCAAATGAAATTAATTAATTTCTCAGAAAATGGATTATTGCCTTACACAAGATAATCTTGCATCGATCAGTTTATGAAGAAACAAATGCATCTTTCGCATTAAAATGAGTTGTGTTCCTTGTTGTTTGTTCATTCTTGTGTTCTAATTGTGAATAAATTGATATTTGCTGGAATTGAGTTTCTCTGGAATCAAGTGATACGCGCTCTAGGTATTAAAGTGTAATTCACCACGGCCGTCTGCTGGTCGCCCAGGCAGCCTTCCTCATTACGGAGCGAGCTCAGAGCTCATAGACCGATCTTCGGGTAGGACTGAGACCACAACACTCCACACACCCGGAAAGCGAGGCCACAACCCCTCCAGTTACATCCCGAACCTATTTACTGCTAGGTGAACAGGGGCCACACATTAAGAGGCTTGCCCATTTGCCTCGCCGCTTTCCAGGACTCGAACCCGTCCCTCTCGATTGAGTCGAGCGTGCTAACCACTACCCTACGCGGTGTGTGTGTGTGTGTGTGTGTGTTTCACTGTTTGATCTGCTGCAGTCTCTGACGAGACAGCCAGACGTTACCCTACGGAACGAGCTCAGAGCTCATTATTTCCGATCTTCGGATAGGCCTGAGACCAGGCACACACCACACACCGGGACAACAAGGTCACAACTCCTCGATTTACATCCTGTAATGACCTATAAGCCAACTGCCACTAAACACAGCAAACTGGCATAGGGAACACAAAATGGCGGTCACAGACATACCAATCCAACAGTTACGTGTTCAATCTTAACATCACTTCCTTAATTCTCAACTCAGCAATATCCCCAATCAATCAGTAAGCTTATTTCCCACCTGGACTTGCAAAATAACTTTCCAACTGGTCACCATATCTCGCCTGACAAGCTTAATTACTTCACCTGCCGTCGAATCACTTCTACAGCTTAATCACCTGTCAACTGGTAAGGTTTTTTTTCACCTGAGCGTGTAAATAACTTCCCATCTGGTCAGCTTCTCCATTTCACTTCTGACAAGCGTAATTATGTCACCTGGCCAGTGTTATCATCTTCAATCCAGGCTAATTACACCTGCTCAACATAATAACAACCAAATCACATTACCTGATGTAGCTAACCTAATCACTACACCTCAACAAACCTACCCCAATCAAATCTACCCAACCAATTCTCCTTACGTATTCTACCTCATCACACACAATTTCACGAATCAACACATTAATTCCACTCACTCGGTAAATAAGCATTCCTTCCATAACCAAAATCTCACTTTCTCTCCTTCAGCGTTCCGCTACAAGACCTCTGCACTCTGCACCTCGACCGTTCTCTCTGTCTCTCTCTACCAGACTTGAAAGGCGCAGCGCGTGGACAAACTGAAAGAAAACTTGAGACAATGAACCATATTCAGAAACGCTTCGACGCCCCACTTCCACTGAATTGACTACATTTGAATTAGCACGGCCTTTCAAGCCTAAGATTTCATAATGATACTTGTGTATTCATTAAGATAAATGAACCAACCTAAGGTAACCTCACCCAACCAATAACTCAAATTTAGTTTTTTTTTATTTCTATGTAGAAAAGGAACCGGCCAAGGGCAAAAAAATTGCGATTAAGAAAAATGGGTGGCTGAGGTGCAGCTTCCCGAAGTGTCAAAGGTGGTGATCAAAAGCATGGGATATAGATATTGAAACATGACTCTGAATTAGTATAAGTCATAGGAAGATGGAAGGAAGGCAGGGAGCTACAGAGTATACAAGAAAAAGGAGTGAATGGCTGGGAGTACTGGTCAACTCTTGCGTAAGGCGGTGGTAAGAAAAGAGGTGGGATAAAGAAGAGTCTTATGCAGTGATGCCGCGGGAATAGGAGAGGCATGCAGTTAGCAAAATCAGAAGAGCAGTTCACATGAAAATAGCGTTACAAGATAAGAAAAGATGCAACATTTCGAGGCTGAGGAGGCGGCTAAAGATGGTCAGCCACGTACAAAAAGAGGCACACCTTACCTGACGTATCATCGATCACTGCCCACTTCACTCTGTTCCCCATCACGCAGCCAAAATTTGCATGGTATCCAATGAAATGCTTCCATGAACGGCCTTTACTTTCTAGAGACACTTCATCTTATCATGTTCTCCACTACTTGGTCCCCAAATGAAAAGTGTCGAGTGGTGCCTTCTCAGATTTTGACCATTTTTCGTTTATCTCAATTTCTTTACAAAACTTAAAATGTTTTCCTTTTCTTCTCAAAATAACTTGTTAGCAATTCACCAACATACCGAAAATACTTAAGTAACTATCAGACTTACCCTAGTGGTGAAAATGTTGGTAGTGATGAAGTCAACAAACCCTTGGGCCGTGCCTGGAAGGAAAGAAAATGGTGATAATTTTGCAGACACACACCTCTCTCTCTCTCTCT
>NC_059292.1:33476542-33504042 GCF_017591435.1 Portunus trituberculatus | reverse complement strand
AGAGAGAGAGAGAGAGAGAGAGACTAGAGGTAAATAAGAGAAAAAATGAGGTGAAGATAGCGAGTTATAAAAAGAAAAATGAAAGTATAAAATGATAAAAGCCAACAAACATTACACTTTTTTGGTATTTTCTTACGCTTCACTAATTTTTACACGTCAACTAATTTAGTATTGTTCCACTGTAAGTAAACCTTCCCGTCAACATTCCGGAAACACATCCCATCCTGCTATCCAGCGTTCACCACAGTACACTCTAAGTTGCGTTAACTATTTAGAGTCTGTCTACTGTAAAATGGCTCCTGGAATATTTGTTCCTTTTTTTTAAACTAAGTAGGTTTTTCACGGGAATATATGGGGTAAAGAAGGTATTTTTGGGGTATCTCTGTAACCCCATCCGCTAGGGAACCGTTACCCTGAGTAAGGAACCCCTGCCTACACTCTGATCATAGACAGGATTCGAACCTATGTGCTTGGAGACCCCTCGGACCCCAAAGCGCGTATGGTTCCACTGTAGCTTATCGATAACGCAATTGATTTCATATGAATAATACTCGTTTTCTGTTGATGAACGCACTTATTATAAGGATAGCTCACGATTTTCCACAAGATCTGACAATCACGCATTCCCTGGGATACCATTCAAACCGAGACCCAGGAGGCACTTTAGAGTAGACAGACTATAGTGTGTAAGAAGTTCATTGTAGCAAAATTTCACTAAGTTTGAAGCTGTAGTGATTTGACTTTAATGCAAAAAGTCTCCGAGATTTGACTCCTGGTTACTGCTGGGATTTTTCAGAGGAAGACGGCAGATTCCACAACTGACCCCTGTGGCATTCCGCTGATAACTTTAGTCCACTTGCATACTTCTCCGTTTATTGATACTCTTTGTTTGCGGTTGCTTAGCTAATTTTCTATCTATCAAACCATGTTGTATTGTACATACACCGTAAAATCCTGAATTGAACATTAAACGTTTATGAAGACCTCTTGATGGAGAGAGAGAGAGAGAGAGAGAGAGAGAGAGAGAGAGAGAGAGAGAGAGAGAGAGAGAGAGAGAGAGAGAGAGAGAGAGAGAGAGAGAGAGAGAGAGAGAGAGAGAGAGAGAGAGAGAGAGAGAGAGAGAGAGAGAGAGAGAGAGAGAGAGAGAGAGAGAGAGAGAGAGAGAGAGAGAGAGAGAGAGAGAGAGAGAGAGAGAGAGAGAGAGAGAGAGAGAGAGAGAGAGAGAGAGAGAGAGAGAGAGAGAGAGAGAGAGAGAGAGAGAGAGAGAGAGAGAGAAAGAGAGAGAGCATCCACCCAGACAGCCATGGAAACAGACAGAGAGAGAGAAAGGGAAAAGAAAAGATCGAGAAATATAAACGGGTAATGAAACTCGACAGGCACTGGGAAGTCAGGAGTATAAAAGTCATCATCATTGTCATCAGGGATCTGGAGCCGTGCCAAGGATCCCGCTGAGAGACCCGACAATACAAGAGTAACCCGCATCCTGCTCTCCTTCCCTCCACTCTCTCTCTCTCTCTCTCTCTCTTTTCCTCCTTCTCTTTCTCCCGTTCCTTCCTTCCCTCCCTCCATCCCTCATGCAGAAGAGCGAGCGGGAAGCATTATCCTGTGAGCGATGTGTTCCTGAGGTGGCAAAGGTTGTGGCGTGGAATAATGTTGCTCTAAGATAATGCAGGCGGCGTTCAGACTATGGTGAGTAAGCAGATGAGGGTATTTCATATTTACTCCTTCAGTATCACGATGCGTTTTCATATTCATTCTGGTTACTATTTGGCGATCTTATACAACTTCAGAAACATTTGTTGGGATTAGAATGGTAAAAGACTCTGGGATGTTATTCTTTTGACCTCCTTAGACCCTTCCTAATGTAAATAAAATCGTCTAGTCATACCTAAAAACCAAGGTAAAGATGCAGTATTGTAGGAGGTTAAAAATGGCCTAATAATGGCGAGGTACATAGATGCGTGATACTCGTAAACAGAAACTTTCATAAGAAAAATTTAACTAGTAAGACAAAACGGGTCCTTTGGTTACGCTTGAAAGAAGAATAATGGGACGTATGTAGAAAGAAGAATAGTTTTGCTTTGACTAAATCTGCAAAGTAAATGATGGTCGATTAGTTTTATGGCACCACAGCAACGGGGACATATGGCGCTGACGACAAAACGATTTCCTGCTAGATGTCCCTGGCTTCATCCGCCTTAAGAAGGAAAGAATGGTTACGGACGCTTGGGGGCAAGTAACAAAAAAGATCCTACATGGTGTCCTCGCGGCGCCTCCTTACCTTACACATGTCTTAACCATCTCAGTGTGAGCTAAGTCTTCGCCAAGGTCCCATCACGCGTCAAGGGGAGTGGCTTGTACGTAACGTCACTTGGTATTGACACAAAATGTATAAGGGAAATGCTACCAATATAAAGAATTGATTAGCATGGGCAAGCAAATTAATTAAGGTATTGTTAGTTGACGTAAGATGCGAGTTTCTTTTTTCCTTTAATTTATGGGTTAAAGGAGGTACTTTTTGGGGTGCCTCCTATCTCAAACCCCACCCGCTAGAAAACCGTTGCCCCAAGTGAGGAAGCCCAACCTCCACTCGGACCGTTGACAGGATTCGAACCCGTGCACTTGGAGACTCCTTGAACCCCAAAGCACGCATGGTTCCACTGTACCATGGGTCTCTCTCTCTCTCTCTCTCTCTCTCTCTCTCTCTCTCTCTCTCTCTCTCTCTCTCTCTCTCTCTCTCTCTCTCTCTCTCTCTCTCTCTCTCTCTCTCTCTCTCTCTCTCTCTCTCTCTCTCTCTCTCTCTCTCTCTCTCTCTCTCTCTCTCTCTCTCTCCATTCATACATAAAGAAAACAGAAGACAACAATGTAACATGATATACCTGAATGCGGAGCCACGACGCACCTTAATTCCAAAGACTGCTTGCTCAATGATGAACAACTAAGCAAGGCAAGTCCTAAACTCGCAATAACGTATCAGCAACAGCAATAATAGGACCTCCACGACTCCTATTAGTGTTAAGGGCAGAGAATGAGGAGGTGGAGGGGGAAAGGAGGACATTATATAAGGATGGTATCGGGAGGGGAGGGTAGGGCGGTGAGTATAGAGAGGTGTGGAGGATGGAGGAGGGAAGAATCTCTGCTGTATAAGGCATCTTAGTCATGATCACTTGAGAGAGAGAGAGAGAGAGAGAGAGAGAGAGAGAGAGAGAGAGAGAGAGAGAGAGAGAGAGAGAGAGAGAGAGAGAGAGAGAGAGAGAGAGAGAGAGAGAGAGAGAGAGAGAGAGAGAGTGTGTGTGTGTGAGTGTGTGTGTGTGTGTGTGTGTGTGTGTGTGTGTGTGTGTGTGTGTGTGTGTGTGTGTGTGTGTGTGTGTGTGTGTGTGTGTGTGTGTGTGTGTGTGTGTGTGTGTGTGTGTGTGTGTGTGTGTGTGTGTGTGTGTGTGTGTGTGTGTGTGAGTAATCGTCCCTATACCCACAAAACCCAATAGTAATCGTCTGTGTTGGCGTTAACTGAGCACCGAATGGCGTTTCTATAAGGACTGGTAAGTGGTCCTGTTAATTGGATGACCTGGAGGCGCTGCACCGTGGGAGGGAGGGGGTGCTAGGGATAGGTGTAGGGGGGGTATCACCGCCTCCCAGATCTTCGGTGGTCAGCTAGAATTTATGTCGAGGGAAACGTAGACCACAGGAAATTGATGAGGCAATATCTCAGGTCGGCTTCTGCTCCTGCAAGACTTCCCTCACCGGGATATCGAACTTAAAGAGGAGAGCGCCATGAAGAGAGAGAGAGAGAGAGAGAGAGAGAGAGAGAGAGAGAGAGAGAGAGAGAGAGAGAGAGAGATTACATCAATAAAGAAAAATAAGCGTAATCTCTTGAATCGCAGGGAGGAAGTTCATTTAGGCGTCTGTTTCTCTTTATGCCTTTCGGAAACGATAATCGAAATGTGGAGGCAGTACGCGCAGTCAGAATTTGCTGGCGAAGATGAAACATCCACGCTATTTGACAGCAGCCTTGGTTACGTGATGGCCCGCCAAGAGATGCAGGACGGGCAGCATTTTGCAGCAAATGTAAATGTTCTCAATAGAGACAGTTATTCAATGAAGCACGAGGGAAACAAGTCTTGTAGTGTTATTCACTCAGCTGAGCCTCTGTTTAACTCCAAGCTCTTTCTCCAAGCACTTTGTTTCAAAAGTATAGTTCTTGAAATGATCCTCAATATCACGAGCCCGTACGTGCTGCAGTGCACAAGCCTGTAAACACAAACATGTGCGGAGACTTAGATCTTCAAGCAACTATGAACAGGAAGCGGAAACTGGAGAAGGGCAAGCCGGTTCTCCATCTGGTGCTGGAGCCGCCCTCTGTGCCTGTGAAGAAACCTCACCTGGGCGCTCACCCACGCGTCCACGTGGACACTCGCAACTGTGTGTTGGGCAGCGTGAATGGCAACACGTGCAGCGTATAGCTGGATTCCGGTGCGAACATCACCTTCCTCTTCTGGAACATGGCCAAGAAGCTGCGGCTCATCACCGGACAGGAGGTCACCACCACTCAGGAGATTGATCTGTGGCTCGGCCCCAAGAAGCTGGAGGTGGTGCAGCTGGAGAGCGTCACCATCGAGCTGGGCGGCGGTGTGGTGGTGGTAACTCCCGCCACGGTCTTCCCTGAGTGGCTGGAGCCACATTACGACGCCGAGGATGTGGTGCTGGACGCGCACCAGCTGCGGCGTGGCAAGATGGTGCAGGTGTTCCGTCCTGATGGAAGCGACCTCATCGTGCGCAAGCCAGCCCACCTGCTGAGAAGAGTGTGCAAGAACCAGCGGTCCATGGAGCCCGACGTGCTCAAGGTGAAGCTGCTACGCCGCGGCAAGAGCAAGGCCATGACCTTGCTGATGGACACAGGAGCCGTAGGCATGTACGTGTCTAATAAGCGCAGCAGATTACTCACCAAAGCCTACAAAACGCGATGGCTGCCTAAGCGTGTCGCTCTTCATATTGGCGACAGCTGCTGCCTGCGCGCTGAACCATTAGAGGAGGTCGCCTCGAACGACGACGATTTCATCTCAGGCATTGGCCTCCTCGGCAAGTACAACGCCGTACTGGACTACGCCCGCCACACG
This sequence comes from Portunus trituberculatus, assembly GCF_017591435.1. Taxonomy (NCBI): domain Eukaryota; kingdom Metazoa; phylum Arthropoda; class Malacostraca; order Decapoda; family Portunidae; genus Portunus; species Portunus trituberculatus. The sequence goes on along the minus strand of NC_059292.1, from coordinate 33,498,928 downwards.
GTCACCTTTCAAGTGGGCTCCCAGTGGCGGAAGGTGGCCATGCAGACTCGTCAACAGGATCTCAGCACAGAAAGTGAGCGGCGGTGAGAGAAGCAATGTTGCGCAGCAGAGTAGGCAGCAGCCCACGGACTGGCAAACCATCATGCAAGCTCTGGCGAGAGCCGGGCGCAGCGCGGCTGCACTTGCAGCTTCATGTGACGTTCCGTTATGGTTAGGAGATGAAATTTTTGTTAAAGGTGACATCTAGTTGTTAATCTGCTAGATTTTAGTATTTCATGAGGATCCCATACCACGACCTGTTATCACTTATCAAACGGTTAAAGAGAAAAATTATAATAAATCGATAATAGAAAAAAAGTTAAAAGACAATACGAGAATTGTTGAGAATCTCAAGTTTATATAAATGACTTGTTGAAATGTAAAATTATAAAATGTCCGTACTGCATCTCTTGGCGAGTCATCACAAAACGAATGTCGGTGTCAGATATTCAAGAAAAGATAACTTATAAAGCCTCGGAGAGATTTAGATGTGTGATGCACAGATTAACCTCAACAGCGCCATTGAACTTCTACCTCAGTTCAGTCCTTCAACTTTACGAAGCAGAAAAGAAATACTTAAATTGACAAGGAAGCTCTTCACGAAGCACACCCAATCCACCACTTAGTGAGTCACCAGCGCCACTTAAATAGTTCGGCTGGTATCTTCCACAATATTCGTGCTAACTTGACGCCACGCACCACCACCACCACCACCACTACCAACACAACTTTGCTGAATTTTTTTATAACTGCGTGTCAGTCTTTATAAAAAAAATACTTTTACATCTGATTCTGAGACTTTTCTGTCACCTTTAACTTTCTATCCAAGACAAGTAAATCCTCTGAATTAATCCTCACTTTTTTTTTGGCACATTCTCCCACTAGTTCAGCAATCCTCTATCTACCTTCTCCAACACGCCAAGTTTTTTTTTTTTTTTCTTACAATCTACCGAACTATACTCTGCCTCAGTTCGAAAACATCTTTTCTCCCACAATGGTCTGCAACTGTTTGTATGCATTTAATTTTCACCAAAGGTTTTCTTTCCCTCGATATACAAGAAGTGTTAGCACAGCGATCTCTTCAAACAATCCCAGTTTTCATCCTTGAGCATAGACAAAGCCTTTCTCCATGCAAGACTTTAAAGCTGGCCAAACCTGCGCTCGTTTTTCCCACCCAACGCCTCACCTTTGTTTTCACGGACATAGCGAGAATAAAGACTGATAGCAAAGAAGCACAACTTTATCGTGTAGAAACCTCACCACATCCTAGGGCACTATCACTATAACACTGAGCAATTTCTTTTATTCCAACCTCCACTTCTATATAAATTCCTTCAAAAATCTTTATAAAGCTATCATTTTTATATAAATTCCTTCAAAAATCTTTATAAAGCATCAGATAAGCTCGCCGGTTTCTCTGTTCGTAAAAAAAAAAAAATATTATTGAGAAACACAGAGGGATCCAGATCAGTTCAGTTTTTCTTCTGATGTCATGCATCCTCTGGCAAGACCGCCCCTACTCCCTTCCCTCAGACTAACCTTTGCTGGAAAAATATCGCTTTCCTCTTCCCTCGCTCGTACAAACTTTAATGTCCTCTTAAAAGCTTTTCGATGCTCTCGTGAACTGTTCCTGCCATGAAGCTGCACATAGACTTCAGTGGTGGTGGTGGTGGTGGTGGTGGTGGTGGTGGTGGTGGTGGTGTTGGTGTTGATTGTCTTAATGATACTACTACTATCACCACCACCATTACTACTACTACTACTACTACTACTATTACTACTACTACTACTTTCTAATGATCAACTGTAAATGAAGGTAGAAGGTACCAAGCGTGACCCTCCAGTATTTTGAATGGGTAGATAATTACATGTTTATCTATTATACGTGGTAGTGCAATCAAACTGTCTTTATGAGTCTCTATTCGAAAGTTAACAGCCGGGCACAGTGTTAAAAGTATCTTCCCGTATCTTCTAAAATCTAAGTCTACTTTTTATATCAAGTGTTACCGAGACTAGTTGTGAGCCTCCTACCCCTCCACGCCAGCTGCCTCTAAGCCTCCCTCTTCTCATCGTCAACTTACGCCACAGCGTTAGAACCCCACGCCTCCTTCACGCCCTTTCTTTAAGCAGTGCGTCAGTCACCATGACTACAACCCGAGAACAAAGGCAGGTAACTTAATTTCCACGTTAGGCAGACGGAATGTGTGGTGCGCGCTGGCAAAGGGAGACTTGAGAGTGGAAGTTAATGTGGTGTTTGATGTTTGCATATCTTTACGTGTCTGGTCCGCACGCTGTAATGTGTGTGTGTGTGTGTGTGTGTGTGTGTGTGTGTGTGTGTGTGTGTGTGTGTGTGTGTGTGTGTGTGTGTGTGTGCGTGTGCGTGTGTGTGTGTGTATAGCCTGAGGGATAGAAGGCTTCTAAAAGGTTACACCGTCGCGTCTCGGCTGGAGAGTGAATGTTGATCGGTTTCCATTAATCGAGCGGTGAGGAAACGAGAGGGACGAAAATCTGAACAGTAACTAGAGTGGCACATTATATAAAGTTTTTACTCACCAGAAAAAAAAGAAAAAAGAAAAGAAAACTAAAAAACAAATGAACACACAGGACTGGAAACTTATGAAGACCTCTCTCTCTCTCTCTCTCTCTCTCTCTCTCTCTCTCTCTCTCTCTCTCTCTCTCTCTCTCTCTCTCTCTCTCTCTCTCTCTCTCTCTCTCTCTCTCTCTCTCTCTCTCTCTTTCCTGCAGTAATTATTCCATGTAAGGTCTTGCACTTTCCAGAAATGTATAAAATATTTGTTTTGGAAATTTGTTTGGTGCATTTAGTTGCTCCATTCTCCGGCTTTCGTTTTTAATCCTACCTGTTATTTCCTGGCGAGGGAGACAGGATGAATAATGTTAGTCGCTGCAGTTTTAGTGATGAGTTGGCATTATATTCCTGCTAACGGGAAGGTTGTGTGTTAATATTTGAAGGCCACAGGGAAACTAAAGGGTCATTGTCACACTCCTGCGCCATGGATTCCTCAGCAAAACGAGTGGGTTTCCGAAATGGTTCTATGGAAGTTCCATCCACGAAGATTCCGCCATGAAACTTTCACCCCAAAATAACCTTCCCATGATAAAGTCTTCCAACCCATAGGAAACAAAAGATGACCTTAGAAAATGCTCTCTCTCTCTCTCTCTCTCTCTCTCTCTGCTAAAAGGGACACAAAAGATCTCGCTGCATGCAAATACCCAGGTCCTTGTTAAAGATGCAGAGATGCCAATAGCATTATTTCCCAAAGGCAGAGGAAAATGCTGTTGTAACCGGAGTAAAGTATCAAGCCACAATCTCAAATATGCGAGGCAAGGCTGCTCTTCGCGGATCTTTAAGGTTATTGTTGGGACGAGAAGGAGCTCAGTTCTGAGGATGATTTGTGATACCACGCCTTTAATAAACTGTGAGAGGCGAGACTGTGATAGTTTTATATATACATCCAAAAAAGACGTTGTTTTATGAGTATACGCAATACGGGTGAGGAAATTAAGCCAGAATATTTTTCTTGGCATATAACAACAGCACTGAATATTCACGTGATTAGTGGTACTCGAGAAAAACCAGTGTTACCAAAACCGAGGAGTTTTTTAATGGGAAGTCTGATGCAGGTGTCCGATTCAAAACTGTCTCTCTACCACGCACGTAAATTGATTTAGTGGTGTATCACTTCCAGTTGACTGTGTTTCTCTCTCTCTCTCTCTCTCTCTCTCTCTCTCTCTCTCTCTCTCTCTCTCTCTCTCACATCGTTTTTGTGTCCTCGCTCGCCGCTTTTACATCACGGAGGAGTGTCTTCCAGTGAGCGTATGTATCAACTGCCTCCGCCACACACATGGAGGACATGGCGCGTGGGGAAGTGGATACTCACGTGGCTGGCAAGACTGAAAAAAAAAAAAAATATTGCGAAACTTTTTTTTACTTATTGCTCCATGATATCCGCTTATGATGAGAGTGACATAACGGTGACGTGTGAGTGTGTGTGTGTGTGTGTGTGTGTGTGTGTGTGTGTGTGTGTCGGGCATTATTTTGATCTCATAAATCTGAGAGACTTGCGAACAGGAAGAGATGGAAACATTGTAGGAAAGGGAAATCATTTGCTTCGATGTTCATTTTCAAGATGACAGAGAGAGAGAGAGAGAGAGAGAGAGAGAGAGAGAGAGAGAGAGAGAGAGAGAGAGAGAGAGAGAGAGAGAGAGATGAAAAGCAAAATATAGTTAAAGAAGAGTAAAGGGATGATGAAAGAGCGCTGTAATGTTAGTCTGCACATGCGTCTAATCTCTCTCTCTCTCTCTCTCTCTCTCTATTCCCATTCCGCCCCTCACGATGTGTAATATCCTGCAGGGAGTGTCTCTTTCCCAGATACGATCTTTCACCACGCTGTTTCTGTCTCTACAAAATGGACATCCGTTCCTATTCTACATTTATTCTCTACTTTCCAATTTTTTTTTCTCTTTTTTTCTTCATTGAGTTGCGTTTTTGTGTTTTTGGCGCTATTCTAAGCACGAATTGTATCTCTTTTATTCGATTTCGCTTTCCCTTTTCGCTATTGTTTTTTTTTTACTATTGAAAGTCTTTATGTTGCAATTTAACCCCTTCAGTTTTCATATTTATTCTGCTTGTTATTTAGCAATTTTATACAGCTTCAGAAACTCATGTGGGGGGGAATTAAAATAGTGAAGACTCTGGTGGCCATTAATCTTCTGACCTCCATAGACCCTTCCTAATAATATAAGTAAAATCGTCTAAATCATATCCAGTAAGGCGTGATAAAAAAAAATATGAAAGTACTAAAGGGGTTAAAATCACTCGGCCAATCTTCTCATCCTCACACTGACAAAGAATATTTTACACTTCTTTTTAAACGTACCCCTCCTTTTATATATTTTTTTTTCTACCCATCTCCTTTCTCACTGTACATACGCACATTTTTCCTCTTTATTTTTCCCCCATTAAAGTGTTTTCTGCTCTTTCGCGTTTCCTCCATTTTTCTCTCCTTTCCCCTTTGCCATTTTTTTTTTTTTTCTTTCTTTCTCCTAATCTACCTCTCGTCTTCCTTCTCGCACTCTCTCATGTTAAAAGTTATCCTTACCTTTTTAATTCTCTATTTTCTTCTCATTTTATCTCACCTTCTCTTCATTACCCACTCACATCCCTTCTACATTCCCTCCCCACCACCTCCCCCCTTTTCCTCCTTCCTATCCCCTCGTCCTCGGTATGATCATAATGGAGGAGAGTGGGTATATTTATCTGACTTAAGAGCCAATATTCCTTCAAGAGTATGAGCAAGAGAGAGAGAGAGAGAGAGAGAGAGAGAGAGAGAGAGAGAGAGAGAGAGAGAGAGAGAGAGAGAGAGAGAGAGAGAGAGAGGGAGAGAATGTGTTCCTCTCCGCCCCTCTCTTCAGCCGTGTTTACCGCAGCACCACCAAAGACGAAACGATTTTATTTTTTCCTCTTCAGTGCCACGTTTTTCCTTCACTTTTTCCCTACAGCCGTGAGGAGGTATCGGGCTCATTTCCTGACGAAGTAAAGGCTGCTAAGGACGTCTTTTACTGAAGGCTGAACGCTGAAAATGTGTAAGCTTTGATCTTTGACATAATTACAGGCAAGGCGGGTGGCAGCCTTGGCAGGTCAGCGACAGGCCTGTGTGACGGCACGGCTTGCAAGGGAATATTTAACCTTCAAAGTGACGTCCGCCATTAGCTTGGCAAGGACATGTATCGTGCTGGCGTGATTATGAACGATAAGTCCATGATCACAGCCAGGTGTTGAGGGACGTGGAGGCGTGAAAGTAATGCGAGTGGCGCTAACACACTTAATTTTTAAGGCTACCACCAGTGCCGTAAAGCTTTGTGAATGACGATGGCGCAACAGCGGCGTGGCACTTTCATTTTTTTTTTTCCCAAATCGACGTAACAAAAAGAGGGAGATGGAGAGCGTTGCCTTCACTTGGCTCGGAGTGAGTGACACCGAGTCAAAGAACACAAATATGTGACATGATAAAATCATGCACCGTATATACGTTTAATAGTCAAAATGAGTCTCGCAGTCACCAGGTGATGTTCACTACTGCACCGTGACAGAAAGTGTGAGAAAATTACTCCAATTTAGTCTTTAGCTCAACTCACGCGATTCCCACATTTTCCTTCGTGACTAATAAAATTGCACTTTTTCTGTATCCCTGTAACTCTTCTCTCTCAACCCGCACTTGATATCAATACCGCTCCCCTGCGTCTCTGTAGCACACCACTCCTTCAATAAGATCACCTTTCCAACCCTGTATTTCGTACGTCCTCACTGCCGGGTCTCTTATGCCAGCAGTAAGTTCCAGCTTCAATTAACATTTAGGCCAGCCCTCACTTGATTTACGCCCAGCCCCTCTCACCTTTGACGTCCTTTCATCGAGGGAAGGGTTCAGGGCTCTGCTCATACACTTCCGAGGCTGAAAGATTAAACAGAATAGATAAGACGACCTGCTGATATTTAACAGTTTTGTTTTTTCCACCTCACAGAAATAGAAAAGTTAATTTTGTAAAGGTACAGAGTTATCCCAGGAAATACATCTTTGGTTTCAAAATAAGCTTTATCTGTTCAATTAACATAGGTACGTGCAATATAAGGAATAAAGCATTTTGAAATAAATACGCTGAAGTTAACACGACAAAAATTTTATCAGTAATATAATAAAAGCACTCGGAAACTATATCTAAATTTAACTCGCTCTCGCTCGCTCTCTCTCTCTCTCTCTCTCTCTCTCTCTCTCTCTCTCTCTCTCTCTCTCTCTCTCTCTCTCTCTTTCTCTCTCTCGTGCGAGGACAACAGGAAGCAGTACCTAAACTGATATGATATTTATTAAGGAAGCAAGTCTAAGTTGTGACGAATACAAAAATGTATACTATTCGTATACTTTTTTGTTACAAATAAAGAACGTAGAACCTAATTGGCTTAAAAAGACGTCTTTTGTAATCTTCCACTAGCTGACAAATAAAACTGATTGTGATGGCAGACCATATGACCACATATTTTTGTGACAATAGAGTGTGTGTGTGGGAAACATCTTTTTACATATTTATGAATACAACTCGTCTAGCTTTGCGCTTCATGTAACAGGATTAGACGTTAAGGAATGGTAAAGATAGATGAATATGATAAAATGACAAAGAAATAAACTTAAACAACCTAATCTTCCCTTCCTAGAATTGACCAAGACCAGCATTACCAACATTTCACCCGCTTTTTCCTCACTGTTCTTCCTATCATTTTTTTTATCCATTTTTCACTTTTCCATTTCTTCACTATCATTAAATTTTCACGCTTCCACTTCACTATTATAGCTGCAAATTTTTCCTCTCGTCTCACCTTTCACCTTTCCTCTCTTCCTCCTCCGCAGGCGCCCCCTTCCTCCTACACGCCCGGGGCCACTGATTGCGTCACTCAGCTGCCTGACGCTTACTCAGGTTACCTCCGCTGCACTATAACCTATACATGGATTAATCAAACCGTCTCTCTCTCTCTCTCTCTCTCTCTCTCTCTCTCTCTCTCTCTCTCTCTCTCTCTCTCTCTCTCTCTCTCTCTCTCTCTCTCTCTCTCTCTCTCTCTGATCAAGAAGCATCTCTAATATGATTAGTTTATAGAAGCTGAAGCCAAGGCATCAAAGAACCGAACACACCACCATAAGAAGCTGAGACGGGATTCAGCGTTTCATATTATATCAATATCACTCTTAAAAAATACGCTAAAATTAAGTCGCGTGAATATACAGTATACCTACTAGTATCACATATAATACTAAGAAACTGCAGCAAATGAAGCAATGGGATATGAATCCCTGAGAAATCCTAAGAGAACGCGCGTACACGTGTGTGTGTGTGTGTGTGTGTGTGTGTGTGTGTGTGTGTATGATTCACTGTTTGATCTGCTGCAGTCTCTGACGAGACAGCCAGACGTTACCCTACGGAACGAGCTCAGAGCTCATTATTTCCGATCTTCGGATAGGCCTGAGACCAGGCCCACACCACACACCGAAACAACAAGGTGACAACTCCTCGATTTACATCCCGTACCTACTCACTGCTAGGTGAACAGGGGCTACACGTGAAAGGAGACACACCCAAATATCTCCACCCGGCCGGGGAATCGAACCCGGGTCCTCTGGCTTGTGAAGCCAGCGCTCTAACCACTGAGCTACCGGGCTGTGTGTGTGTGTGTGTGTGTGTGTGTGTGTGTGTGTGTGTGTGTGTGTGTGTGTGTGTGTGTGTGTGACACTTTCAGAAGTTCTTAAATTCTAAATTCATGTAATACTTTTGCTCCTTTATTTCATTTTTTTTCTTTAAATAAACCGTTATCTGGGGACAAAATATCTACATCACCAAGCACTCCACGTGTTTGTTCGTGTCATTGTTAGTGTTTGGTAAAGTCTGTGTCACGATATATACAATTTCATGTCCTGAATAAAAGTATAGTTTTTCCTCGAATGTCACTCAGTACTCATCCATCAAAACAACATTTTTTTTATTTTTTTTATTGCCAAGGGAAAGGGACGGCGCGGGGTGAGCAGGAAGGTTTCTTTGTTCCCGTGAAGACAGCAGTTCTGACCTTGCGAGACTGTGGCCAGCAATGTTCCTACACACCTACACATAAGAACGTGCGCGCGCACACACACACACACACACACACACACACACACACACACACACACACACACACACACACACCTATACACACACACACACACACACACACACACACACACACACACACACACACACACACACACACACACACACACACACACACACACACACACACACACACACACACACACACACACACACACACACACACACACACACACACACACACACACACACACACACACACACACACACACACACACACACACACACACACACACACACACACACACACACACACACACACACACACACACACACACACACACACACACACACACACACACACACACTCTCCTCTCCTCTTTTTTTCTTTTCTTTTCTCTCTCTCTCTCTCTCTCTCTCTCTCTCTCTCTCTCTCCGGCAGCCTCCGGGACAGTCTTCATTAAGAAAACTCCCGACACAGCCTCACGGGATCATCTTTTCTTAATACACCACCGGGCTCAGCCTTTACCCGATAGCTCCTTCCGTTAACAAGGCAAAAAGTAATAAGGTTTGTTTTGCATTCCTACTATCTGCTAATTTCTAAGAAACAGACGCAGGTAAACAAACACAAGCAAACAATCAGCCAAGACTGCCGGCTAAACGCAAAAGAGACGCAGGAAACATTATGAGGAAGAGTAAGATGAACGCACTGACTGAAAAGAGTGTGTTCCTCTAGTCAGCCATCAACCAGCCAGGCTAGAGATGGGTGAGCAGGGGAGTAAAATGTGGGAAAGGATGGGAGGGGAAGAGGACAATGGGTGGCGTTAGGGAATAGTGAGAAACATCAGGGAGTGATAGTGGAGGAGGAAAGTAAGGCAGTGAGGGAGAATAGAAGATGTTAGTACAGTATAGTCCCCTCCTTCCCTCCCCCTTTCTCTCTCTCTCTCTCTCTCTCTCTCTCTCTCTCTCTCTCTCTCTCTCTCTCTCTCTCTCTCTCTCTCTCTCTCTATGAACCCGAATGTTTAAGGAAATTTGAGTATACCAAATGGTTTAGGAGACCAAATGATCCAAGTGTTAAGTGATTTAAAGTTCAAATGTCCCTATTGTCCCTACGCCGTAATGGTCCGAGACTCACTTGGTCTGAAGACTAAATGACCTCGCTTCCAATGGCCTCAGGACTATATTATCACACACACACACACACACACACACACACACACACATGGCCCGGTAGCTCAGTGGTTAAAGCACTGGCTTCACAAGCCAGAGGACCGGGTTTGATTCCCCGGCCGGGTGGAGATATTTGGGTGTGTCTCCTTTCACGTGTAGCCCCTGTTCACCTAGCAGTGAGTAGGTACGGGATGTAAATCGAGTTGTGACCTTGTTTTCCCGGTGTGTGGTGTGTGCCTGGTCTCAGGCCTATCCGAAGATCGGAAATAATGACCTCTGAGCTCGTTTCGTAGGGTAACGTCTGGCTGTCTCGTCAGAGACTGCAGCAGATCAAACAGTGAAACACACACACGCACGCACGCACGCACGCACGCACGCACGGACGCACACGCACAGACATACACACAAACACACACACACTGATGATGACACTAATCAATTTATCGTTGATCACAATTAAATCATTCGGTATAATCAGTTTATTGTTGATATGGCGACGGGAAAGGAATTATTTTTTTCAGTGGGTGACATTTGATGGGAATCGTCTCACCTGTTCACACAAATACCCATTGAGGTGCAATTCGATGTTCCGCTGTGGCTACTGATGTAAACGGTTTTAGATGGAAACGTTTGATTTCGGCTATAATGAAAAGAAAATACCTTGTTATTTTTTAATCCTATATTTTCCATATCACGTATCCATGATATAAGTATTTCGTTGTATGAACATTTCAAACGCCACTTTACAGGCACTAGACAATGACCTCTGTAACCTGTTTGGAGCAATGGATGTTTCTCACGCCATCTACAATACTGGAACGCCAGCCAACACTATAATTTCAGCATTGTTACTTTAAAACTAAAAATGTCAGTTGTTGTATAAGATTCTCTCTCTCTCTCTCTCTCTCTCTCTCTCTCTCTCTCTCTCTCTCTCTCTCTCTCTCTCTCTCTCTCTCTCTCTCTCTCTCTCTCTCTCTCTCTCTCTCTCTCTCTCTCTCTCTCTCTCTCTCTCTCTCTCTCTCTCTCTCTCTCTCTCTCTCTCTCTCCTTACTCAGCTACCTACCATCTATCTTCGTATCGTTAGAACTTATTGGTACTATGTTCAAATAAATTCTAGTCGCTACAAGACATACGCCTTAAATTTCTCGGGAACTGAGATCCGGCTTGGTACACACACCCCTTGATAACCTCATGGCACGGGCAGGTTGGGCTTAACACGCTTTCTAATCTCTCCGCGACACAGAAGGAGGCACGGCGTTTGGGGCTGGCATTATTTAGTGGAGGCTGTAATGTAGAGGTATAATGAAAATGGGCAGAGTTTGTCAATGAACTCAAGATATTAGAAGAATGAGAAGATTTATCTGTGTCAATATTATGTAGGTTATTGGAGGTAATGAGTTAATAAAGAGATCACACTCCCCACACCGTTCTTCTTTCTCAGACTGACAAGGTGTCGTAGATATATAGATAGAAACTGATTGGCAGACAGACAGAGAGGAAAACTAATACAAATAGACAGAGGGTAACAGACACCGCAGATTAATTAATTGATAAATAGTTAGATAGATATATACACTTCGCCCACAATCACACATACACAGTTAATTTTAGGAATGTAAATACACAGATATTTTTTTCCTTTGTGCCAATAACTAAATACTCAGAGTCACACGAATCACTAAATAAAGATAAAAAAAAAAAAAGACATAGCAGAAAATTAGCAGTCAGTAGTGAATAGCAGAATAACACGTGTTGAGTGAGTAATTTGAGGTGGAATTAAGTGAAGTGTTTGGGCTGGACACATATTGGACACAAGTTCGTGTGGAGCGTATCTTTGCCAATCCACCCAGCCGTTTAAAATGACCTTCATGGAGGCGCTACTCCTTTATTACACCAGGAGAGAAGCGAGGCGGGGAACAACGACACAGGAGATTAGAAAGAAGTGCGAGTGGAAATAGACAATTCCTCGGAACTAACGTATACTTTCATACAATAAGAAAGACAGGGAAATAAGATAATATAGAGAAAATAAGATAAGAGTAAGAAATTATATGCCGGGTAAACACAATTTTGAGCAACGTGATGGGACCATATGCCTGGCGGGGAATATAGAGACGATAGAGACGAGGGGCGAGTATGTATGGCAAGACTACACCAAACGTTGATCCAGCCTACATATATCTGAGAGGGAAAAAAAAAATATCTACGGTAGAATTACATGGTAAGATCGGTATTAGCAGACATTGCGTGCAAATTATGGTGATGGAACACTGCTATGCTGGTTTTATTCCTTCCCAGATTAATGTGTGTGGGGTTGGGAGAGATCAGAGTTGTGTGCTGAGAGTAATGTGATATGAGAAAGTTTTCTGCTAAATGTTGGGATGAAAGATAGAAACCACAACGAAACGGTTATTCACTACACTCACGAAGGAGTCACGAAAGGCAGGCACAGTGTAGTAGTGAATATAATGACGGATGAAAACACGTGCAATGGAACGAAAGTCACTACGTGGTATATTGTATTAACACTTAAAACTTGCAAGTAAAACCACTGTTACAATATAAATGCTCACTTAAAACTCATAATATCAATACATCAGTACTACATCGCGCCTGGTAATGTAATAGTTACACTATTGCTGCATGTATATAGAAAAATAAGAACAAAGAAAATCTATATCGTTTGATAAATTCATTAGGAATCATTTAGGATAGAATTTTCAATTTTGATGAAAGATCTCTAGAATTAACTAGAAATTTTCATAGAAGGAAAATAACTTGGCCTTCCTAGCGCTGCATGTTCACGGCGCACTTCAACTTCGCTGACCGCCGTATAGAGATAAACAACAGTGACTCTTGAAAGTGTTCCTGATGGTGGCGCCCAGCACTCCATCGCGGCCTCAGCCAAGCGCCCTGCCAGTGAACGAGCGTTGCGTGTTTATGGGAATATTCGGGAGGTTTCTGTATCCAAGAGAAACTCACCACCATGAATAACAGTTATGATGCCTTAATGCTACAGCCATCCCTTGTTTTTGTGCTACAACAGATCATTATCATAACAATACATCGTGGACAGGCGTAGGTAAGAAATCTCATAGATATCATAGTAGGAATAGTAGCAGCATCTCTCTCTCTCTCTCTCTCTCTCTCTCTCTCTCTCTCTCTCTCTCTCTCTCTCTCTCTCTCTCTCTCTCTCTCTCTCTCTCTCTCCAATTAGGATTTAACATTTATTCTATTAGGAATTCACAAAAAATATCTACTTACAAAACACACACACACACACACACACACACACACACTTGATCACTAGAGTCGGCAGAGGAAGATTTAGCGCGCTGCCTTACGAGTGGTAGCAGTGGAGAGCGCCGCCCACCATGATGAATAGCCTCAGTATCTTCCGGGCCACGCCGAGCACACTGGGGCACACCGGGGTGATTTATGAGCGACTCTACTAACTGCCTGCCTGCCTCTGTGTGTGTGTGTGTGTGTGTGTGTGTGTGAGGACCCCAACCAAAAAGCAACGAAGTTCCACCAATCCACCACCGAGGCCCCGGGAATTCAGTGTCACCAATTTAAATCACAGTGAAATCACGGATAAATTTTCGGCAATTCGTGTGTATTGAATAGAAAGACAAGCGCCTTTTAAAGCTGAGTTAAATTGCAGCATGGTGTGTGTGTGTGTGTGTGTGTGTGTGTGTGTGTGTGTGTGTGTGTGTGTGTGTGTGTGTGTGTAATTCACCTCGGTCGACTGCTGGTCACCCAGCCAGTCTTCCCCATTACGGAGCGAGCTCAGAGCTCATAGACCGATCGTCGGGTAGGACTGAGACCACATCAACACACAGAACACACCGGGAAAGCGAGGCCACAACCCCTCGAGTTACATCCCGAACCTATTTACTGCTAGGTGAACAGGGGCCACACATTAAGAGGCTTGCCCATTTGCCTCGCCGCTTACCGGCACGTGTGTGTGTGTGTGTGTGTGTGTGTGTGTGTGTGTGTGTGTGTGTGTGTGTGTGTGTGTGTGTGTGTGTAATTCACCACGGTCACCCAGAAACCCTTCATCATTACGGAGCGGGCTCAGAGCTCATAGACTGATCTTCGGGTAGGACTGAGACAACAACACACACTCCACACACCAGGACAGCGAGGCCACAACCCCTCGAGTTATTTCCTGTACCTACTTGCAGCTAGGTGAACAGGGGCTACACATTAAGAGGCTTGCCCATTTGCCTCGCCGCACCCGGGACTCGAACCCGGGCCTTTTCGGTTGTGAGCCGAGCGTGCTAACCACTACACTTCGCGGTGTGTGTGTGTGTGTGTGTGTGTGTGTGTGTGTGTGTGTGTGTGTGTGTGTGTGTGTGTGTGTGTGTGTGCGCGCGCGCGCGCGCGTGCGTGCGTGCTTGTGCGCGTGCATTAACAGTGACATACATAAGAATGTATGATACTATATGATACTATATGTAAAACTTAATTAGCTGCAAAGAGAACATGAAGGCCTGAGTTAGACCTTTCATCTCTCGCCGCGTCATAATCCTGTAGCCCTGGGTGGCGTGGCGGCGGCGGTGGCGGTGGCGACTCTTTCAGCCTTAGGGGGCGGCGAGACATGATACAACCTCAATCATCCCTCACCAAATCCCGATGGAATACACTGCCGCAGATTACTTGGGGATGTTGTCGTGTGTGGTGTTCCTGTGAGGCAAGACTATTTAGGTCTCCTGGGAGGTGCTGAGGAAGGGGGGGGTGAATCTTCTGAAGGAGGAGAAGTAACTGGGTCTCATAGAAGGCCATTAGGGAGTGAGCTTCATCAAGTCTCGAGTTGCATCTGAGGGCGCCGAGGGAATAAAAGTTTAAGGCCCTCGGATAACGTGGCACAACCCGGTGAAGGAGTTAGGATGGATATCTCCCACAGGGACTCGAAGGGTTAGTGAGAAGGTTCCCCGGGGTTAGAGAGAGGAAGAAAGAAGTCTTAAGTAAACGTTGGGAGAAGAAAGCTGAACATGGAAAAAATCTGGAAGTCTTCGCCTGACAGCACATGCACCTTTTTACTATCACCATTTTAACCCCCTTCAGTACAAGAACGCATTTTTACCTTGAGTTTTGGCTATGATTAGACGATTTTATTAACATTAGGATGGGTCTATGGAGGTCAGAAGATTAATGGCCATGGAGTCTTCACTATTTTAATCCCCACTTGAGTTTTTGAAGCTGTATAAAATAACGAAATATTAAGTAGAATAAATATGAAAACGCGTCATGGAACTGAGGGGGTTAATGTTTCTCATCTCCACGGATTGAGATTACATTTGCCACCATACACTCAAAATACAAGTGCAGAACTAACAACACTAATCAGTGCAGAATGGCAATGAAAATATAAAAGCTCTTAACAAACATATCATCCAAGGAATGCGAAAGGGAGAAGCACAGCAGACGGCGACACAATGAAATCAAATAAATATACAATACTAAATACTCGGAGGAGAGAGGAATCAGCAGGTTTTGCCACACTTCCCCTCACTATTCTCGAGGCTGGAATTCTAACCCAGGTCACGACAACAGCGACGCCCCGACACTGAATGCTGCCTCGCGATGGAAACTCTGTTGTTCCAGTGCTCGTCAGATTGAAGAATTTATATAACTGCGTCATTTGTCTTTAAAACTTCTAAATTATTGTTGTTCACCTGACGGTTTTCTTGTTTTCTCTCTCACCATAATTTTCTTTTGGTCCTCGAAACCCACATTCTCTTTGTTCTACGAGGCAATCTCCTTTCCCATCTAAGTCACTGAAGTCATTACGTTATCCTTGTCCTCACCCTCGTCTTCCTTCCTTTCCTCAGTTCTACACTTTTGTATGATTCCAACACGCTTCCTTCTTGTACTTGTATACGTATTATTTGCATGGTTCCTAAATAGAACTCTCTCTCTCTCTCTCTCTCTCTCTCTCTCTCTCTCTCTCTCTCTCTCTCTCTCTCTCTCTCTCTCTCTCTCTCTCTCTCTCTCTCTCCATCTATTTATCTACCCGTCCGTCTTCTTCGTCTCTGTTGTGCACGCTAGGTTACCATCACACCAGTGGAAGTTCATGAGAGGAAAGACACACACCTTATATCTCGCTTATGTTTCTCTTCTGCTGATGCAACACACCCACTGCAAATTCCGTTGAGTGACTGATCATATCACTCAGATCTGAAAACTTTCCTTACTATTCCATGATATGTCTGGGCGTCTAGGTGTCTGTGTGCTTGTGTGTTTGTGTGCTTGTGTCTGTCTCTCCGGAAGTCCACAAAAACATCCCTGTCGCCAACACTATTGCATGTGACAAGCTGCATCAAACAATGTGCCGAGGGTTTCACGCTCGTATTCAGAAACACCTTCCCTTCTCACTACGACGAATTTCCAAGGCCACAGAGACAACTAGCCGGATCTTCAAGACAGTTTCTCCTTTAACAAACTAGAAATCTTGCCAGTCCATCACCAG
The DNA here is from genome assembly GCF_017591435.1 of Portunus trituberculatus. Lineage (NCBI taxonomy): Eukaryota > Metazoa > Arthropoda > Malacostraca > Decapoda > Portunidae > Portunus > Portunus trituberculatus. The sequence continues at coordinate 33,482,598 of NC_059292.1, read as the reverse complement.
AACTATAGAAACAAACTAGAAATCTTGGCAAACCATCATCAGAACCATAAAAATACTCTTAAAAACACGACTCTCTTCAACTGGAGCCTTAGAAAAACAGTGATGGTGAGAGAGCAAAGCGTTTCAGAATATGGGCCTATGCGACCAGGCTGTTGGCGCGGGCATGATCCTCTACTATAGACTGGTGCCAAATGTATTTTCTAATTTAAGTGTTAAATGCAAAGACCGCTGTATAGGCGCGCAAACCATTCCTAATTAGACCTGCATCACGACACACCGGAACAGCGCGGCACATAATGCTAATCATCTCCATGAAAATGTGCGTTACTAACAATCTGAAGAGTACCATAGCGGCCGCCAAGATCCCATCCACGCCGTGTCTCATACACTCAACGCTGCTGCTTCCGGGCCGCTCCTCAAGGCCGCTTATTATGAACACCATGGTACAGTGGAACCATGCGTGCTTTGGGATCCTAGAGGTCTCCAAGCGCACGGGTTCGAATCCTGTCCACGGTCTGAGTGTAGATTGGGCTTCCTCACTTGGGGCAACGGTTTCCTAGCCCACATGGTATAAAAAAAAAAAACACTAAGATCAAGTGTGCCTTATTATTTTTATCAATATTATTATTATCATTATTATTATTATTATTATTATCATTATTATTACTATTATTATTATCATTATTACCATCAATATTAACAAGAACTGCCATGCAACAAAGACAGGCGGCACTAAAAAGCCTGACTCTGCTGCAGTGTTTCCTGCCGTGACAAGGGCACGTACATGTCGCCAGTGGTAGCCGCTGATTGCTGCAGGGAACACGGAACACAAACAAGGGTGAGGGCCCAGTGGTAGCCGTCTGAGTCATGGTGGACGCGAGGCAGTGGGTGTTAGAGATTAAAGGGCTGGTTCACCTTGGTCTCGCTTTGTGTCCTAATGACCTTACTGGTGACAGGCTGTTCTTATGTCTACTGTAGATTGGTTTGAGGCTGCGCTTATGTCCTTCGTGCTCTTCAATACATCCTGGGTTTACTAATGTGTGTACGTGTGCGTGCGCGCGCACGTGTGTGTGTGTGTGTGTGTGTGTGTGTGTGTGTGTGTGTGTGTGTGTGTGTGTGTGTGTATTTCACCACCATGGTCGCCTGCTGGTCACCCAGCCAATCTTCCCCATTACGGAGCGAGTTCAGAGCTCATAGACCGATCTTCGGGTAGGACTGAGACCACAACACACTCCACACACCGGGAAAGCGAGGCCACAACCCCTCGAGTTACATCCCGTACCTATTTACTGCTAGGTGAACAGGGGCTACACATTAAGAGGCTTGCCCATTTGCCTCGCCGCTTTCCGGGACTCGAACCCGCGTAGTGTAGTGCTAACCACTATACTACGCTGTGTGTGTATTTCACTGTTTGATCTGCTGCAGTCTCTGACGAGACAGCCAGACGTTACCCTAAGGAGCGAGCTCAGAGCTCATTATTTCCGATCTTCGGATAGGCCTGAGACCAGGCACACACCACACACCGGGACAACAAGGTCACAACTCCTCGATTTACATCCCGTACCTACTCACTGCTAGGTGAACAGGGGCTACACGTGAAAGGAGACACACCCAAATATCTCCACCCGGCCGGGGAATCGAACCCCGGTCCTCTGGCTTGTGAAGCCAGCGCTCTAACCACTGAGCTACCGGGTGTGTGTGTGTGTGTGTGTGTGTGTGTGAGAGAGAGAGAGAGAGAGAGAGAGAGAGAGAGAGAGAGAGAGAGAGAGAGAGAGAGAGAGAGAGAGAGATAAACCCTGGCCCCTGTAGCATGAGGTGTCACCTATAACAGGTCAAGTAAATCTCTACTATTGGTTTCCCATTGAGGATAAGATATATATCAGTACCAGATGGAAAATGCGTCCAGCGGATATACGTTATCACGCAATCGAGCAAAAGTTATGCGAAGGTGAGCAAGTGCACGTTTCCATCACACACAGGAAAATAACAGAGTCCAGAGGCTGGTGGTTGATAACGGTCGTGTCGGAAATTTGTCACCGCTACTTTCTCATGTGCTGAAGTTTAAATGAGTATGATTAATGGCGTCTCTGGGAAGAGTTTTCAAAAATGGCTGAGAATACAAGCCTTACCCTTATTTCGTTGGGTAACAGCTTGTTAGCCACACTTCCCAGTAAACACCGGAGATGTAATACTGGCTATGGCGTGTAAACAATGGACTGACACGGTGGGTTGTTCCAGCGACCCTGGATCCATACCAGTCTCATCTTGGGGACGTAAAGCTAACCACCACTTGGTCATGGTAATGAATTCTGGAGACAACGAGACATAATACGACCCAAGTTGCACCAACTGTAATATTCATGAGGTCGTAATTTTCTTCTCCCTCGACGTAAATCTTCAAAATAGCGAGCCTGAGTCGGAGCAGGACCTGACAGTGTCTGGAGCCTGGGAGCCGCGCGCAGAGCCTTGCCTTACCTTAACTGGTAGTGGTTAGCATGAGGAAAAGTCCATTTCTTATAAAACAGTAATGGTAATTCATTTCTTCTGATTAACACAATCGTGTTCAGAGTTTTAGCATGAGAAAATTTACCACCAACATTCTCCATCTTGCATGATATTCTTCATATCGGCGAGGCATTCGTCAACACAAGTTTTGACAGATTTGCACATTTTTCATACACTAGATTAATGTCCTACTGATTTCGGATCACGCATGTAAGTTCTGGAGAGGAAACTAAACTTTTATATCTAACTCATCCTGACACATTACACGCCGCCGTCAGGAAGAAACCCATGTCACTTTCTGCAGGATTTGGAGACCCTCTGTGGCACTTGGTTGAGGAGGAGGAGGAGGAAGAAGAGTCATAATAAATCATCTCTGGCTGCACCTTAATGACTAACGGGAAGCTGTCACTCATGCATTGGTCCTTACGCGCCCCCTCCACGCCCAGGCCCCCCTCGCCACCTCCACACGCCCTTCCGGTTCTTTGCTGGCACCGTCGCCAGCGAATGAATTTCTCAAATATTTTCCTCAAGAGTTGGGAGGAACATGATAAATATTCCTCATGTTTTCCTCTTATCCTTCACGCTTTTATACTCTTACTAGAGTGTGTGTGTGTGTGTGTGTGTGTGTGTGTGTGTGTGTAATTCACCTCGGTCGCCTCCTGGTCATCCAGCCAGTCTTCCCCATTACGGAGCGAGCTCAGAGCTCATAGACCGATCTTCGGGTAGGACAGACCACAACACACTCCACACACCGGGAAAGCGAGGCCACAACCCCTCGAGTTACATCCCGTACCTATTTACTCCTAGGTGAAAAGGGCCACACATTAAGAGGCTTGCCCATTTGCCTCGCCGTGTGTGTGTGTGTGTGTGTGTGTGTGTGTGTGTTTCACAGTATGATCTGCTGCAGTCTCTGACGAGACAGCCAGACGTTACCCTACGGAGCGAGCTCAGCGCTCATTATTTCCGATCTTCGGATAGGCCTGAGACCAGGCACACACCACACACCGGGACAACAAGGTCACAACTCCTCGATTTACATCCCGTACCTACTCACTGCTAGGTGAACAGGGGCTACACGTGAAAGGAGACACACCCAAATATCTCCACCCGGCCGGGGAATCGAACCCCGGTCCTCTGCCTTGTGAAGCCAGCGCTCTAACCACTGAGCTACCGGGTGTGTGTGTGTGTGTGTGTGTGTTGCTACCCGGAATGTCACCATGAATCAGCACAGCGGTAAGACATCTCCAGCAGTGCCAAATATTGCAGCTTTTTAACGGGGGTTTTGACAGATACGAATCACAGAAAGAGTTACGGTTACATGGAGGGCGGCGAGGACCTGGTGACGGCGGCGTGCAGACGTGAGTTGGTTGGTTTTGTGGTTTGCCGATGACGCGTCCTGCTGCCGTGCATAATTTTCACGCATGTTGATGAACAGACATTAATAATTTGAACAGAACGAAAAAGTGAGGCAAAATGTTCTCACGTAGCAACTATGTATACTAGCCGTGGGTTGAAACTGAAGTGTATAAGTGAAAGACATACAAAAAGTGATGCATACCTTCACATAACAGTAAAGAAGAAATACAAGTACATATTTACAATAGAATATTGTATTAATTAAAAACATAAGAAGCAGCATATACTTAATAATTGTCTTAGTGTCTGAGCTAATACAAATATAATGAAACCCCATGAGAATGACGTAGAATCATTAATACTCATAGAAACATTAACACACACGAGGAGTCAGGGATGGAAAGGGAAGGTAGAGCGAAGGGAAAAGTTAAAGCTGTCACGGAGATCAATCTGGGGAGAAGGGAACGTGGACAGCGAGTGATGAAAAAGAAGAAAATCACTTACGTTGATTCCCGGTAAAAACGTGGAAAGGAAATAAAAACGAGAGCGAGAGAGAGAGAGAGAGAGAGAGAGAGAGAGAGAGAGAGAGAGAGAGAGAGAGAGAGAGAGTGAGAGTGTGTGTGTGTGTGTGTGTGTGTGTGTGTGTGTGTGTGTGTGTGTGTGTGTGTGTGACAAGATTTGATTCCCACAAGTTGGTTACCGAGAGATCGATGGATGGATGGCTGCATGCAAACTCTGATGGATGAAGTGAGTGGTGGCTCGAGGGACGCGTTGAGAGGTGTCCTCCAACTTTTCTTTATTTTTTTCCTATTGGAGAAGGATTCAGGAGGAAGAAAGAGAGGGAGGGAGGAAGGAAGGAAGGAAGGAAGGAAGGAAGGAAGGAAGGAAGGAAGGAAGGAAGGAAGGAAGGAAGGAAGAAAGGAAGGAATTGTCTTAACTATTCATGAATTTCTTTTGCTTGATCTTCCTTCACTCAGTATTTACTTCATGAGGACGACCACGTGAACGAAGACATTGTTGATGATTATGGTGTTACGCATGATGATAATGATAATGATAAGAATACTTTAGTTGTTTGATTTGTGTACGTGTTCTTACGTGTAGTAGTGGTGGTGGTTATATATAGACGGTACTGCATTAACGGTGGTTGTTGATGGTGGTTTGTCCAGAGTCCCTTTTACGGAAAACAGGGATGGCTATCAGTGCTGTACCTGTCATGATGTATGGTAATAATGGTGCCCACCTGAGCCTGAGACCATGAAAGCCTCACACAACTCTTGGCACTATGAAATACCACTACAAAAGAGGAATAGTGATGAAGTGATCGCTTTTTTGGCACCGCAATTGCAGGAGAGAAATATCATCTGCACAATAAAATTTGTAGGCACTTCTTATCGATACAAGAACAAAATGAAAGGAAAGAAAGAAAAGAATCCTGAGCCGCGGAAGAACGCTTGACTGGAGTGCCGCAATGTGGGGATAGGCAGGGATTGAACCTCCTAGACTGTCTAACGGAGAGCAGCGGGCGTGCTGAGGGCAGAAGTGTCGGGTGTGTAGGCAGGGCCTCGTGGTGGGATAGTAAAGGGAAGGCAAATAGAAGGCCACAGGCCACCAGGGTAGTGGGAGGGCGGCAACACCAGTGGCGGTGGTGGTGGCGGCGGCAGCAGAGGCCTCGCCGCTAACGACCCTCATTCATAATAACGGATATTGATGGCATCCGAAAATTGAACACGGCCATAATTGAAGAGCGTCTGAAGAATGACAGAATTATGAAAACTACCAAGAGAAGATTCCAAAACAGAAAGCGTAAATTTTCTTTTAAGTGTGTGATAGAATTATCAGTTACATATTTTCATTGAAATCACTTATTCTAAACAAGATACGTAGCTATTGTGAAAAAAGAGAGAGAGAGAGAGAGAGAGAGAGAGAGAGAGAGAGAGAGAGAGAGAGAGAGAGAGAGATGGAGCTACACATATCCTTTTCTTTTCTTTTTTTTATTCTTCCACCATAGCCAAAGTTCGAATATACATAGTGAAGGAAGCATTTTCATAAAATCTTTAGACGAAACTTTCACCGCAACAGCTGTCACCGCTCATACAGTGCATCGATTTACACGTCGAGCAACTTTTTGTTCGGTGCAAACCTTTATGCACATTTCACCAGTCCTGGCTGCCTGGCAAGGGTTTTCAGTCCCA
>NC_059292.1:33469042-33471542 GCF_017591435.1 Portunus trituberculatus | reverse complement strand
AGACGTAACGGGGTGACGCCTCATTTGAGATACATTATGATTATCACTTTTAACGCAAGCTTGGTTTCGTATGACCCGAGTGCATATTCCGATGATATTTTACGAGTGTTTGCAAGAGTCGTTCGTTTCTCAAGGTATTGGGAACTATTGGGAATTCATTAACGGGGAATCATCAGCTACTCTAACGTCTTGATGTTTATTAATGTTTTTTTTTTCTTTTTTTTTCAAGCGTTACGTGAACATGATGAGACTTTTATATGTAATTGCGGAGAAAATTTGTTTACATAGAGACTCATAACATTGATTGGTGTGAACAAATATGTTTCTTGCTTGCTATGTTAAGCGCGCGCACACGCACGCACGCACGTACTCAGGCAGGCAGGCAGGCAGGCAGGCAGGCAGGCAGGCAGGCAGGCAGGCAGGCAGGCAGGCAGGCAGGCAGGCAGGCACGCACGCACGCACGCACGCACACAGGTGACAAATTGTTCCTTGAGAGTGTGTGTGTGTGTGTGTGTGAGAGAGAGAGAGAGAGAGAGAGAGAGAGAGAGAGAGAGAGAGAGAGAGAGAGAGAGAGAGAGAGAGAGAGAGAGAGAGAGAGAGAGAGAGAGAGAGAGAGAGAGAGAGAGAGAGAGAGAGAGAGAGAGAGAGAGAGAGAGAGAGAGAGAGAGTGTGTGTGTTCAAAAGATGCCTGGTGATGTCATTTAGCTTGTTGAGAGAACACAAAAGGAGGGAAGCCAGATTTAAGGCCTGGAAATGCGACGTGCCTCCATAGCAACATAATACCAACATGTGTACGCCTGTTACTCTCACATTAGAACAGGATATACAATCAATCAATGTATAATCAGTTCTAACTAACGCAAAGCTGATCATTAACCCCTTCCGTACTGGGACGCATTTCTACCATGAGTTTGCGGGTATGATTAGTCTATTTTATTTACATTAGAAGGGTCTATGAAGGTCACAAGGTTAACGGTCAGTCTTCACTATTTTAATCCCCCACATGAGTGTCTGAAAGCATTATAAAATCACTAAATAGTAAGCAAAGTGAATATGGAAACTCGTCATGGTACTCACGGGGTTAAGTTCGACTCATTACAGTAATGTATTTTCAGGACCTTGGGAAAGTAGAGAGGATGAAGCCACCATCTTTTTAAACACATCGACGGCTCCCAGATTAAGTAATAGCCTAGGAGCAGCTATCCAATACTTCTTTTTTGTTCCGTGGCATATATTTGCATATAGAGTGAGTGTTTGCCGCTGGAAGATGTGCAAGGGTGTGTCTGGGTACGTTAAGCTATTATCTTGATGCACAAATGTTCCGTTCCTCCCCGCGAAATGGTTATAGCTCTCTTAAGTCAGTCAGTGTATCAATGAATCACTAACAATATTGTGTGCTGTCTGTCACCATGTAATTTGCCTCAGTCTTTACTGTTTCTTAATGAAAGCGATAAACAAAACTTGCATCATTTTCAGGCTAATATTTCTAAGCCTTCTGAGGTTTCACTATAGATGATTAGTCCTCTGATCACCATTTTCTTCCTTTTTGTTTTTTTTTTCCTCCATTGATGAGAAATATTCCTGAACAAACTATTCATAAGATCGTAAAAACATTTTTGTAAACCCTATAACAATAAACTGCACTATTGGCTCTTAAAAGTAGTAGATATAAGAAGGCGGGACGTTTGCGAACATACACCTAACTCATTCCTTCTATATTACATCACAGAAGTACAGATGGTAATGATGCCGCTACTAATGTATCCGTTGTCTGCATCTTACACACTACCTGTACATTAATACTGGTTAACTGCTGGTAGTGAAGGTGGTGGTAGTAGTGGTAGTAATGGGTAAAGAAAGGCTGTTTAAGATGAATTACTATTGGCGTTATGCTAAAGATGTTTGTAGTGCTGGCTATGGTGGTGGTGGTGGTGGTGGTGGTTGTAGTGGTAGTGACAGAGGTAGTGGTGGTGCTGGAGGTAGAAGTCCTATGGTTTATAATAGTGCCGTTTAATGTACTAAATATGTGCTGGAAATAATTATGATGGTGAAAACGCACATGATGATGGCTGTGGTGGTGACTGATAGTGACAATGCTAATCGTAGTGGTTGTGGCAGTGGTGATAATGATGGTAGTGGCAAGGAGAGTAGTGATGGCAATGAGGATAGTGATGGTGGACGTGGAGATGGTGATGGTGATGGTGGTGTGGAGGTAATGGTGGCAGTGGTGGTGATGATGGTGGGTGGTGATGGTGGGCGCTGACATCCACCACCATAAATTGCACTCACTCGTTGGGGGCAGGCGGCGCTAACAAGGCTCCAGGGAAGAGTAAGAAAGCCTGGACAGGAAGAGTAATAACAGAGAGAGAGAGAGAGAGAGAGAGAGAGAGAGAGAGAGAGAGAGAGAGAGAGAGAGAGAGAGAGAGAGAGAGAGAGTGTGTGTGTGTGTGTTTTGAAGCCTCTTTTAATCATACGAGTCTTCCTCTTCGTTACTTGTTTT
>NC_059292.1:33461542-33464042 GCF_017591435.1 Portunus trituberculatus | reverse complement strand
ATATTTATACGTCATTGTGATCAGGGAAATAAAGGAAACTAAGTTTTCCTTTTTTCTAAGAACATAAAATAGAAAAAATTATATCTACAGGTGGCAGTTTATGTATAAGACAAGCAAACCTGTGTACACTCATCCACTCTATCCAGAAGCTTAACTAATTTTCAAAAGTTCCCCAATAGTTACACAACTACCATTGGTCTACTGTTTCTATCCAGTTATCTACAAACACGTACAAATTCACGGTAGCAACTAAATACTCCGGAGCAAAGCTTCCTCACCTTATTTCATTAGTCAACTAACTCTTGCACACTTTCAGACCAAAGCTATTTTTCATTTACCATCGACGATTTTATACTCAAATCAAAATTTAAACGACGATTGAGAACTTTCGGCCAAAAGTTGCTGAGGGCTGTGACGGCCTTGGGGGCCGCACGGGGGAAGGAGGTGCTGTCGGGTCCAGCCTGGTGCCCAAGGCAGGAACTGGCTGCAGGTCCTTCTTTTCCTTGGTGGCTTCAAGCTTCACTATTAGTCGTCCACTTGCAGCGCCTCACACTAGGCAAGGGTCGCCATAAGCAAGAGGTCAATGTCTACCATTCACCAAATGATGCCGTGAGGGGCCCTAAAGGGGTGATAAGGGCTCCTTGCATAGAGACTGGTGCTGAGTGGTGTGTACGGGTCCCCTGCTTATAATGACACCGGGCTGAACAACTCGCCATGAACGAGGGCACGCTGTGCGCCATGAGCCAGGCATTGACAGTACCAGTGGTCCTTTACGTTAGGTTAGGTTAGGTTAGGTTAGGTTAGGTAAAAAGGACTCACTTCATGACAGTGTTTGGGGAGTGGTGTGTGGCGGGTCATTGCTCATGGCGACCCGTGTGAGGCATTGCAAGGTTGCATCGTCACTGCTCTCATAACCACGGGACTGGGGTTGACCCTTTCGGGGTGAAAAGTTTCGTCCCAGTACCTGTGTAGGTAATAATACTTTGAATCGTTTTCGCCATCGCCGCATCGTTAGCCTCGATAAACGGATCGTTATCCTCGACAAACACATCTTTACCGTGGACACTGGAATCGCAACCTGTCGTGGAATCCCATTGTTAACGTGGACTCATTTTCCTTTGCGGCTTCAAGCTCACTGGTTGTCGTCAACTTGCAGCGCCTCACACTAGGCAAGGGTCGCCTTAAGCAGTCTGCCGTGTCTACCGTCCACCAGATGATGCCGTGAGGGGCCTTTAAGGGGTGATAAGGGCTCCTTGCATAGAGTCTGGTGGTGAGTGGTGTGTACGGGACCTCTGCTTATAATGACACCGTGCTGAACAACTCGCCATGAACGAGGGCACGCTGTGCGCCATGCACCAGGCACTGACAATACCAGTGGTCCTTTACGGGGTGAAAAGGACTCACTGACAGTGTTTGGTGTGTGGCGGGTCATTGCTCATGGCTACCCGTGTGAGGCGCAGTAAGGTGGCAGCGTCACTCTCCTCGCACTCAAGGGTCTGGGGTGAACCCTTACGGGGTGAAAGGGTTCGTCTCAGTACCTGTGTAGGCAAGTGAACTTCAATTGCGTCGCAGTGAGGTGGCAGCGCCACTCTCCTGTCGCACCTAATGGTGTGGGTTGGACCCTGACGGGGTGAAAGGGTTCGTCTCAGTACCGGTGTAGGCAAGTGAACTTCAATTGCGGCGCAGGAAGGTGGCAGCGTCACTCTGCTCGCACCCAAGGGTCTGGGGTGGACCCTTACGGGGTGAAAGGGTTTGTCCCAGTACCTGTGTAGGTAAGTGGACTTCAATATTGTGTCGTGAAATTGCATCGTGAGAACTGGAACCGCATCGACATCGTGGAAACCCGCATCATTACCGTGGAAACTAGAATTGCATCTTGCTCGTGGAAACTCGCATTATTATCGTGGAAACTGGAATGGCATCTTTATTGTGGAATGGCACCATTATTTTGGAAACTCGCATTGCTATCGAGGAAACTAGAATGCCATTGTTATCTTGGAAACTCGGAGCGCTATCGAGGAATCTGGAATCACATCTTATCATAAACACTGTTATCGTGGTAGCTCTCGTGATCGTCGTTCGTTTCGGTATCTCTGAATTACTAAATTAGTCTTGATATTATACTTAGCCTCCGTAATAAGAGAGATGTTGGTCATTTTTGTCTTATCTCTTTTACTGTATTTTTTCTCAGGGTACAGTTTAGTGTCCTTCAACCTTTTCTAAGTTCGTGCACCTTTTCGAGAAGCAAGGAGGACTATAAAAGAAATGCATCAATATTTGTAATTTCTCCCTACTTTAAGACTGAAAATCGATAGATAACATTATTGTACATTTACCTGAAGCTATAGTTTTTCGGTCCTAAACAGCGCCTATATAGTGCGAAATGTACTATAATAAAATGCCACATCTCAAACATATCAGGCCCGTGTTCAGTCTGAGTATAATATATTATTATTGTGAAAAAATTCGTAATTCTTTTATTAATATCAATAGGAGAGGA
>NC_059292.1:33439042-33454042 GCF_017591435.1 Portunus trituberculatus | reverse complement strand
TTTTTCAAGTTTCCTGAAGTGCACTATAATTCCCTCACACAACTAACGATATTATTAAGTGCTCCTCCTCTTTCTCCAAAACTAAACTAGCGAGAATCAGTTTTATCTATACGCCCAGCAAGATTTTCAAGTCTTTCCATTACTTCCAAGTTATTTTTGTACCAAAGATCTTCCTATAGCTACATCTTTCACGGTCCAACACTTTTTTATCATCACAATCCTGCCTCTCGATTTACAAACTAGCTTTCCTTTCGTGTGACATTGGACAAATGCTTCCTCTTCTCTTTTATTCCACAAACCGAGAGTCTATCTATGCACTCACTTCCTCCTCACTCCACTGAGACAAAGAAAATCAAATAGAGAATCGTGTGCGGCGTCAAGGCTATTGTTGACTCTCTCTCTCTCTCTCTCTCTCTCTCTCTCTCTCTCTCTCTCTCTCTCTCTCTCTCTCTCGTAATAGAGTTCTTTGAGGCACGAAATGGACAAGAAATGAAAGAGATGGCAAAGGTTAAAAGAACAATCGAGAAAGAGGTCTAAGGAAAATGAAGAGAGTGTGATTGTTAAGAAGAGGAAGAGGAGGAGGAGGAGGAGGAGGAGGAGGAGGAGGAGGAGGAGGAGGAGGAGGAGGAGGAGGAGGAGGAGGAGGAGGAGGAGGAGGAGGAGGAGGAGGAGGAGAACAAAAAGAACAAGATATATAGTTAAGATAGAGAGAGTTCCAAATACTTATCATATTCGAGGCAGACTAACGAAGTGGAGGCAATACCAGTGGTGAGTTTATCCCAAAAGTTGTGACCATGATAAGGAACGCTTCCCAAATGCCGTGGGTACATCGCATTGCATTAAATTACATGACTTTACCGAACGTTACTTTACGGTCTCTTATTCCAAAATGCACCGCTAGTTTCTTTTTTTCCTGAACACTGTATCACTAAAATGACACATGATAATAGTAATTTCGTATTGGTAACTAAGCTGTATTGGTAACTAAGCTGTAAAGATTTCAAGCGATGGAATTCAGCATGCAGCAACCTTTTATTCCCCTCTCCACGCTGGTTCAGGTTGCTCATGGTGACTTTACCAATATCCTGCTCCAGCTTAGTGTCTGCCATTACCTTTACGAGCGTTGTTGCTTTGCCTTTACGTCAGTGTACACGACACCAGTATTTCCTCCGCCTCGATGGTAACATTTAGCCTTCTTTGTTTGAGATCGCAGAAACTATTTGTTTTTATCACGTCTTCAATAATCGTACTTGCTTCCATCAAAACACCTACAATTTTCATACCAACACTCTTTCTTCAGCAACGCCACTTACAAATCACCATATTATATTAAGGAATAGCGTGAGTAGCAGGGCAGCCGTGTGATTTTGGAACATAATTTTCTATGCTATCAGATAATATATAAGAAAATATTCTTATATGTATATCATACGCGGGCTAAAGGGAGTTCACCCAGGCCATTCTGTTCTGAGGGAGAGAGCAGGAAGGTCTTCGAACCAGACGTCAGAGAAAAGGAAAAAGAGAAGATGGAAGAGGAAGAACACAGAGATATACAAAAGTACACAAATACTTGAGCAAACAGCCTCACACTTATAGGTCCTTTTTCACTTGTTTGTTGGAATGTACTATCATACAACGAGAGCAATAAGAAATGTCAGAGGAGGAGGAGGAGGAGGAGGTGATAGTTGTTGGTGATGGTGATGGTGAAGAAGAATAAGAAAAATCACATTTCCCTACAACCGGAGCAAGAGAGAGAGGTCGCACTGGAGAAGATCGAGTGTAAACAAGAACCAGCAGGAGGTGTGTTCGTAACCGCATCACACGTCCATACCTTTCTCTTCTTTTCGTCCCTCTTTCCTCCTTACTGTCCTCCATTCCTTCGACAAACGCACCAGACGCACCAAGATACGAGCGACCGATGCCACCTGGACAAAATGAACAGTCCGGGGAAAGCACAGAGCTCTCTATGGTCAATAGTAGGTCGGTTGAATTTTACTGACCTAGAGTAGAGGAATAATGCCTGCTCCATTTCGACTCCTTTTTCACCGCCCTCCACTCCCCACCCTCCACCGCCAACCATCCGAGACTCCAGACACGAAGCAGACCAGTGTCACATGGGCGGCCGCGCTAGAGGTTCGCGTTTCAGTGAATAAAGTGCAGGAGGAAGGTGAATACAAAATTACACACGGGACTTGACTGTGTGCGCCACGAATACAAGTGAGGACACCGGAGGGAGAAAGGGACCAGACAGCACGAACAGGAAAAAAATGGTGTTGAATTCTTGCTTGGTTGAGTGTGGCGCCATTTGTTTCCAGGCTGTGTGTGTGGCGTCCAATAGCGTCTGTTTGGTCATACACCACATAAAAGACAATGGCAAACTGGAGGCTGAGTGATGGGAAGTCTGGCGGCGGCGGAAGTGAGGCAACCATTACAAAGTCTGTCAGCATGGCCAGATAAATTTTTCTTCGAGGTTTTCTAGGCGTGGTCGGTGCGAGGAACGCAAGAGGAAAAATATACGTCACTTACCTCACGGATGGGTGGCGTGGAGGAGGCTGTGACGGAGGCAATAAAGGGAAGTGCTGGTGCCGGCCACTGGTGGGTGCCGTCCAGGCCTGTGACAAAAGGAGTCGAATGACATGGACATCCCTAAACTCTCTCTCTCTCTCTCTCTCTCTCTCTCTCTCTCTCTCTCTTACATCCTCACAAAATAACCACACTATTATATTACAGAATGTATCCCTTAACGATCCTTTCACTGACAATATTTTAAGTAGAATTAATAAACAAGAAAAACCTAAATCACCATACAATCACATTTCATCTCATTTCCCTCTTATTTAACATTCCCGTATGTACATTCAACATTTTTCTGCCAGTCTTCTTCTCCTCGCTAGGCCAGTACAACCGTCAGCTCTCAGTAAAGGGTCTTTGCCTCTCGAGATTCATCAGAATTTTGACTAGGCTTGGAAAAGTACGGAATGGTAGTAAAACACCAACTACCGTGTGTTGAGAGGACAACAGTATTAACTGTGCTTTTGAACTGCAAAAAAAATCTATGAAATACATTGTCAAAGCAAAGATCCCAGTCAGAATAAAGCACAATGACGCTGTGGTTTCAATACACCGAGATGGGGCAAGAAAAGAACATGGGTAGATGGTAATTGTGGTGGAAACAGCGGCAGCGACGAGGAAGGGAAAAGCTGCTGGTAAACTTTTAAGACGATCGAGCGGTAGTTGTGTCAGTAATGAAGAAAGAACAGTTGTAATGAACATGGATCTCCCTGACTGCATTCTTTAATGAAAGATTCTAGACACAACTGTAGGATGTCAGGGAGGGATATTCTGATCACTGTGTGTACAGTACAATAGTGCCGTGCTCTTACATGACAACAGGGAGGAGCGCTGCTGCCATCTCGTCCACTCAACGCTGATTATTATTATCATCCTTTGAGACCTTGAAGCTGCATATTCTAAATACCATTCGTTTTCCTTGATAATAATTAAGATATTCAATGGGTAGACAGTTCTCTTTAAGGACAGTATTCTTACAACAAAATTATACTATAAAAGATGGTCTGCCAATTATGTGGTTTCCCGGCCCTGTCCCACGTAGCAGGGCTGCCTAGCAAGACTTCCTATACCTATCGCTAAACATCCAGAACACATGTCTGAACTCGCTAATTTCCTACTCACCATCGCACTCGGCTGTCGATGAGCAGTGTTGAGGAAGAGCTTCGCCAAGTCAAATCTATCTTAGCCTTAATTAAATATTCGTGAACACAGAATCCAACACCGCACCTTCCCAACATGACACACGCGGTAGCACTGGGTCTGCCGGCTGCCGGCTGGTTTCACTTCCATCGCTTCGGTCCAATGTTTCGAAGCTGATCGGTACTTAAACAAGTCTCAGTCAAAATAAGAATATTTCAACTACGAAGAATTTTATTTGATCTATTCTGAAAAAAACACCTAAAAATGTCGCCTTCACTAGGACATCGTGTACCAAAACTTAACCTGCGAGCAGCTGACAATTATGAATGCAGAAATGAGAGAGAGAGAGAGAGAGAGAGAGAGAGAGAGAGAGAGAGAGAGAGAGAATGAATACGTGTCGGCTGATATGCACATTACAACCATCATTACAAAGCACCATTACCACATTTATAGTTTCAATAATAGTTTTAATAACGCCTTCCTTCTCTAAAGTTTCCTTCCACACTGACAGTCCCTTTTGGTATTTCTTGTTACCGGATCCCCGCGCCCTCATTTGTCCTCCCTCGAGAAAATGTAACACGTGTAATTAAGTCGTTAGCACTAAAGTTCCTCCCTTAGACGCGAAGCTGTATTTAGTGGGGCCATTACAGTTTTACGGAAGTGTAGGGAGCGTAAGGGAGGCTTGTGTCTTTTTGTGGTATGGTGAGTGTGTGTGACTGTCTGAGTGAGTATTATTTCATTGGTATGTGTGTGTGTGTGTGTGTGTGAATTATGGCGCTGCGGTGTTGTCACTGGTAAGGGATGAGCAAACAGGCTGTACTACATTGGAATTAAGCGTTTCTTTTTATTCCCCTTTACCCCCCATGGAGTGGAAGGTTATTCAGTTAAGTAGTTTTTTATTCTTCCGTCCCAATAAATCAAGCTGTAATTTTCGTAAATACATAACGAGCAGCATGATAAATGGAACACCGTTGACTTCATTCCATTAGGCACACAAGGAAAACACGAAAAGCTTGTGATTTTAGTAGCATCAACAGCAAAAGCAACAGCGATAAAAGAAAAAAAGACGGACAGCACTCATGGCAAGAGCTAAGAAAGTTGATGATTTTGATTCTGTCGTGCTCGGGAATCAGATTCATGCCGGTGGTGAAGGTGGTTGTCGGCAGATCATAGTTTAATAACGAGACGAAGGTGAGAAGGTGACATGGGAAACACTGCTCACAATCCACTCACTCTAGGTCACATTAACTTTTTTTTCCACAAGAGAGGAGACTGGCCAGAGGCAACAAAAAATGGAAAAAAAGGCCGGATGGATTGCCATTTCGCCTAGAGTTATTTAGAGTTATCTAAAAGAAAGGGGCAAATGTCTTGATCCTGACAATACTGACAATAACATGAAGTCACAAAGCAAGTGTTTCTTTGGGTATAATCATAACCGTACACACACACACACGCACACACACACACACACACACACACACACACACACACACACACACACACACACACACACTAGTACAAAGTGGCTTATTGAGGTTCCCTCCCTCCGGGCGCCGCCCTTAGTATGTGGCCAAAGTTTTATTAAATTTCTGACTCATCTCCTGGATATTGCTCAAGATGAATTGGGAAAAGAAGCGAAAGTGAGGGGAGAGAAGGACGGAGGAGAAAAAAAAATTGGTACATTGTGGGGCTTAGAGAGAGAGAGAGAGAGAGAGAGAGAGAGAGAGAGAGAGAGAGAGAGAGAGAGAGAGAGAGAAACGAAATATCTATAATATCCATTGATAGTGCAGCAGAAGGCACGTCACGTCTACACATTGCTGTTTGTCACTCCCCGGCCCCATATCGAACGCCAGCCTTGTTCCACTTGTCACTATACCTCACACAGGCGAGGATCCCACCGCCGCGAAGCACACGTGAGGCATAAGGAATGCAGGTAAGATAAAGCGAGAGGCAGATGGGGAGAAATGGAAAGCAAGGAAAACGAGAGAGCATAAAGAAGATAGGGAGACGAGAGGAGACGGAAGGTGAGGAATGAATGAAATGAGGGGCTGGTGGGAAATGGAGAGGAACATAGGTTTTTGTCAGTGATGGAGTGAAGAGGAAAGACGAATGAGGAAAGTGTGTGGAGGAAGGTGAAAGGAAGTGTATGGCGAACTGCTGTAAAAAGGCGTAGGGGAGGACCGCCCTGGGAGCTCCTCAAAACATCGGAAACCAATGTCATTTGCCTCTGTCGTGTTGTGTTACCTTCTCCTGCTCCTGCTCCTCCTCCTCCTCCTCCTCCTCCTCCTCCTCCTCCTCCTCCTCCTCCTCTTCTTCTTCTTCTCCTCCTCCTCCTCCTCCTCCTCCTCCTTCTCCTTCTCCTCCTCCTCCTCCTACGTATTAGGTCGCTAAGAAAGGGACATAGGTATAGATGAACCCAGCTTTGTGTGTGTGTGTGTGTGTGTGTGTGTGTGTGTGTGTGTGTGTGTGTGTGTGTGTGTGTGTGTGTGTGTGTGTGTGTGTGTGTGTGTGTGTGTGTGTGTGTGTGTGTGTGTGTGTGTGTCGTAATCAATGGAAACACCAGTAAAAAAGAATACTCATTGATTTTTTTTTTCAACAGGTGATTTCCCAAGACGGCACATCCACCCACTCACACACACACACACACACACACACACACACACACACACACACACACACACACACACACACACACACACACACACACACACACACACACAGCAGGAACATTGACTACGTTGCTTAAATATGTTTCGCAAATCCTTTCCTTCTCCCGATATACATTTACCCAAAACACCGTCTTTTATGGGCATCAATGCAGCCAGAACAGCACGTCAAGCAACTCCCTTATCTGACCTCATAATGCATGTAAGAACCCAGACACCGTGTGATGCACCGCCCACACCATTACCTCGTGAAATGAACAACATCAGGTAATGGAAGTGAGAACGTTTGAACAGGACGCAGTGGGGCGCGATCCCACACGAGGTAACTTGCCTCACTCATGCCACTAGTTCAATCAGCCGTGGCATGTGCGTGGCCCAGACTACCCACCACGATGCTACCGCTCCTCGTTTCTGGGGTGGAAAATCACTTCCAGAAATTCAATTAGTAGACATTAAGCTCTCCCAGATAACCCACGGCCGCCATCGGCTTTGATAACCAGTAAATGAGCACCGCTAAGAGCTGGACTACGGACCACGCTCAGGAACCTAATTCAGGATCTCTCTCTCTCTCTCTCTCTCTCTCTCTCTCTCTCTCTCTCTCTCTCTCTCTCTCTCTCTCTCTCTCTCTCTCTCCTTTTGAAAGAGTTTAAGTGTGTGTGTGTGTGTGTGTGTGTGTGTGTGTGTGTGTGTGTGTGTGTGTGTGTGTGTGTGTGTGTGTGTGTGTGTGTGTGTGTGTGTTTCTCCACCTGTGCACTACCAATTTATGTTGTCTGGAAGGTTATGTCGAGTAGATAGTTGTAGAAATTGAGTTTTTGAGGCATTGAACAAAACCAGGTTTTCTCTGCCCCAATCAGAAACAAGTGAAAGATCAGAAGTTAGGCGTCCTATAGCATCTCGCCTTGAGTCATTTAATTGTTGTTGGGTTGGGCGTCTGTTGAACGCTGTTGAATAATGCAGGTGGTATCATCAGCATAGGAGTGGATAGGGCATTGAGTCAGATTTAGGAGATCATTGATGAATAATAGAAAGAGAGTGGGTGATAGGACAGAACCCTGTGGAACACCACTGTTGATAGTTTTAGGGAAGAACAGTGACCGTCTACTACAGCAGCAATAGAACGATCGGAAAGGAAACTGGAGATGAAGGTACAGAGAGAAGGATAGAATCCGTAGGAGGGTAGTTTAGAAATTAAAGATTTGTGCCAGACTCTATCGAAGGCTTTCGATATGTCAAGGCCGACAGCAAAGGTTTCACCGAAGTCCCTAAAAGAGGATGACCAAGATTCAGTTAGGAAAGTAAGAAGATCACCAGTAGATCTGCCTTTACGGAAACCATACTGGCAATCAGAGAGAAGGTTGTGAGCTGATAGATGCCTCATTATCTTCCTATTAAGGATAGACTCAAAGGCTTTAGAAAGGCAGGAAATCAAAGCTATAGGGCGGTAGTTAGAAGGATTGGAGTGGTCACCTTTTTTAGGGACAGGTTGAATGTGAGCAAACTTCCAGCAAGAAGGATAAATAGAAGTAGAGAGACACAGATGAAAGAGTTTGACCAGGCAGTGAGCGAGTTCGGAAGCACAGTTTTTGAGAACAACAGGAGGGACTCCATCCGGACCGTAAGCCTTCCGAGAATCAAGGCCAGAGAGGGCCAGGAAAACGTCTTTATAAAGAATTTTAATTTTAGGGATGAAGTAGTCAGAGGGTGGAGGAGTAGGAGGAATATGCCCAGAATCATCCAAAGTTGAGTTGGTAGCAAAGGTTTGAGCGAAGAGTTCAGCTTTAGAAAAGAAGAGACAGCTGTAGAGCCATCTGGATGAAGTAAAGGAGGGAAAGACGAAGAAGTAAAGTTGTTAGAGATATTATTGGCTAGATGCCAGAAATCTCGAGAGGAGTTAGAATTGGAAAGACTTTGACATTTTCTATTGATGAAAGAGTTTTAGTAAGTTGGAGAATAGATTTGGCATGATTACGGGCAGAAATATATAGGGCATGAGTTTCAGCAGTTGGATGGCTACGGAACCGTTTGTGAGCCGCCTCTCTATCATTGACAGCACGAGAACAAGCAGAGTTAAACCAAGGCTTTTTAGCTTTAGGGTTAGAGAAAGTATGAGGAATGTATAGCTCCATGCCAGAGATAATCACCTCTGTTATGCGCTCGGCACAAAGAGAAGGATCTCTGACATGAAAACAATAATCATCCCAAGGAAATCAGAATAGTACTGCCTTAGTTCCTCCCACTTAGCAGAGTTAAAATGCCAGAAGCACCTGGTAAGATACTATCATGGCGTTCTATTTGTACTATTGATACAATGAAGACAACTTTCTCCACATGAAAAAAATATGAGATTATGCAGAAAAAGTACAGTGATGTGAGGAGCAATCTGCCACGACAAGAAGTGAAGAGAAGAAACTCAGGAACAAATCTGCGAGGAATGGAATAGTGGAAACAACAACACTCCAGACAGTTTACTTTTCCTTGTGTTGTGAGAGGCAACACAAAACTGTTGAGCCATTCATTTACTGTTGTTTTCCAGTGAGAGAGAGAGAGAGAGAGAGAGAGAGAGAGAGAGAGAGAGAGAGAGAGAGAGACACTAGAGTAAATATGACGAAGGAAAAGAGAAGTGAACAAAAAGAGGCACTCGTTTTGCAGCATCCAAGCAGCAAAACACAACCGTCTCGTGGAATTTCAATGTCTGATTTTATTTTCTTTCCGCGGCATGACACGTGGCTGGTAGGGGACTGATGGCCTGATTCTACTACTACCAAGAAACATAAGCAATACAAAAAAGTAAGGCAAGAAATATCACGCCTCTAAATAGCAGTCTTTGTATGAAACTTCCCTTCCTATTTCCTCTATCTATCATTTTCATCCATAAATTAGTCTAATCTTCTTAAGCTACCAAATGACAGCTGCTACTACTACTTCTGCTACTGCTACTACTACAACAACAACTACTACTACTACTACTACTACTACTACTACTACTACTGCTACTGCTGCTGCTGCTACTATGATATTGATATTGATGATAAAATGGCAGTGGCAATAACAACAGCAATAACAACTATGTACTATGACAAAGAAAATAAGAATGTTCAACAATATTGATCGACAAAATGATGATTAACACACTAGCAGGAGGAGGTGAAGGAGGAGGAGGAAGAGGAGAAAGAGGAGGAGGAGGAGGAGAAGGAGGAGAAGGAGGAGAAGCAGGAGGGGCATAGGGTGAGGAGGTAGAGTGGCCAAAACAGGATACTAAGGTACTGAAATACAAGACAGCTTTTGAGGGGTAAAGCAGAGAATTTCAAAGTACAAAGACAACAATGAGCTGCACAAACACGTGGACGGAAAACGCTACGAGCAAGGCAGCACAAACACAGACGAGGGACAACACAGAACAAGCAGGTTAGTAATGGCAGAAATAAGAAAATAACAAAATAAATACGAAGTTATAGATAAGAAGTAGAAGAGAGAGAGAGAGAGAGAGAGAGAGAGAGAGAGAGAGAGAGAGAGAGAGAGAGAGAGAGAGAGAGAGAGAGAGAGAGAGAGAGCAAGTAAACAGACAAGTCAAACAAAACACGCGAGGAAGTCCCAATGGCTGAGAGGGAGTCATGATAAGCGGAATGAAAGACAAACACACAAACAGGGCGCGTTGTGAATTTAGCTAAACGTTGCTACAAAAAAATAAAAGATAAAAGAAAAGAAAAGAAAAAGAAAGGAGGAAAGAAAAATTACTGCTACCTTTGTTTCTTTCATTTGTGTTGCTTTTTTTTTTTGTGTGTGTGTGTGTGTTCATGATGTAACTTATATTGATATTGGAATAATAACAACAACACAACGTGAATAACAACAAATATTATTACTACTGCTGCTGCTGCCACTACTACGACTACTATTACTACTGCTACTGCTACTGCTACTACTGCTACTGCTACTACTACTACTACTACCACTACCACTACTCTACTACTACTACTACCACTACCACCACTCTACTACTACTACTACTACTACTACTACTACTACTACTACTACTACTACTACTACTACTACTACTCTTGATACTACTACTATTACTACTACTACAATGACGACAACGCTTCTGGGTGTCGTATTAACTGTACAATTATCGCATTCACGATTACTATTATCTCAGCTAACATAACAACAATGCAAAATACGAATACTTTGCTAGGAGATCCCCCCCCCACCATTAGCACACGAACACGCCACGCTTGAAGATCCCCTCCTACACTTATTTAATCATAACTCTGCAAAGTCGATTGTACCATTTTTTGCAAGGTAGATGCTTTCTTGACACACTTTATGAATATTCTCCAGACAACAGCACTGGAAGTTAAAAGGAGATACCAAAAATTTCCAGGAGTCAATACGTGGCTGGTAAGAAAGAGATACTCGTATATCACCACAAGGTCAGCCATTACTCGTACATCACCACGAGGTCAGCCATTATGAATACACTGAGTCATGTCGTCAGGAAAATTTCGATATGTGGCCTTAGCAATTTGTTCGTGTGGTCAATATGTTATTCCTTTGTGCATTTGTGGCATTTACCATGATCAAATGCAAACATGGTTAATAATAATAATAATAGTGTGTGTGTGTGTGTGTGTGTGTGTGTGTGTGTGTGTGTGTGTGTGTGTGTGTGTGTGTGTGTGTGTGTGTGTGTGTGTGTGTGTGTGTGTGTGTGTGTGTGTGTGTGTGTGTGTGTGTGTGTGTGTGTGTGTGTGTGTGTGTGTGTGTGTGTGTGTGTGTGTGTGTGTGTGTGTGTGTGTGTGTGTGTGTGTGTGTGTGTGTGTGTGTGTGTGTGTTTTTTTCCTTTTTACAATATTGCAACGTTGGTTTTCTTGTAATTTCTCACTCTTTCTTTTCCGCTACACACACACACACACGGCTGAAAAGTGGCATCAATACATAGATGAAATCACTTAAGATAAAGAAGAGTTGTGGGACACTGATGAGGAAGGAAAGGAAACACAATGAATTATCACGATGACAAACAAAAGATACGAAAAGGTCCAGAATGTAACATATGGGAATCTTTTTTTTGTCGGAGGTCTCTGGAGGAGGAGGAGGAGGAGGAGGAGGAGGAGGAGACGACAAACAACAATGACGACGACGACAATAAATCTGAGGATCAGGACAAAAATAACAACGACAGACTAAAAGAACGAAATAAATAAGAAATAGAAAAAAAAGAAAAAACAAGAGAAACAAAAGAATAAATAGAAGGTGGAGAGAGAAGAAAAAAAAATAAAGGATGGCTGGAAGCACTAAAGAGAAGAGGAGAATTAAAACACCCACAACAACAAGGAGGTTTCAGTCTCAGGAACACAGAGCCCCCTACAAAGGACCATCAGGCCTTTTGGTATATTACATGGGGGGAGGGAAGGGTCGCGGTGGTTGAGGGAGGGACCTAATACCCTGTCTAGAATTTATGTTTGGTAGTTCCGCGCCACCCGTCCTGAAGGCCCAGCGGAAATAGTTAATGAAGGTAAGGCCGGGCACATGGCTGAGGTCTTCTCGGGGTCGTCACGTTGGCTGGCTATCTAACTTTGGGGCGTGCAAGGCGTCGGCTCGTAGTTTGCTCTGAAAGGGTGCGTAACTATACTGCATTGAGAGAGAGAGAGAGAGAGAGAGAGAGAGAGAGAGAGAGAGAGAGAGAGAGAGAGAGAGAGAGAGAGAGAGAGAGAGAGAGAGAGAGAGAGAGAGAGAGAGAGAGAGAGAGAGAGAGAGAGAGAGAGAGAGAGAGAGAGAGAGAGAGAGAGAGAGAGAGAGAGAGAGAGAGAGAGAGAGAGAGAGAGAGAGAGAGAGAGAGAGAGAGAGAGAGAGAGAGAGAGAGAGAGAGAGAGAGAGAGAGAGAGAGAGAGAGAGAGAGAGAGAGAGAGAGAGAGAGAGAGAGAGAGAGAGAGAGAGAGAGAGAGAGAGAGAGAGAGAGAGAGAGAGAGAGAGAGAGAGAGAGAGAGAGAGAGAGAGAGAGAGAGAGAGAGAGAGAGAGAGAGAGAGAGAGAGAGAGAGAGAGAGAGAGAGAGAGAGAGAGAGAGAGAGAGAGAGAGAGAGAGAGAGAGAGAGAGAGAGAGAGAGAGAGAGAGAGAGAGAGAGAGAGAGAGAGAGAGAGAGAGAGAGAGAGAGAGAGAGAGAGAGAGAGAGAGAGAGAGAGAGAGGGAGAGGAGAGGAGAGGGAGGGGGAGGAGGAGGAGGAGGGAGGAGGAGGGAGGAGGAGGGAGGAGGAGGAGGGAGGAGGAGGAGGAGGAGGAGGGAGAGAGGGAGGGAGAGAGAGTATTTTTGCAACATTTTAGCCAAGAATCTATCAATGAGCTCAGTAAATTCCTTCCTTCTCCCACTCGCCACCACATGAGTACTCTAGTAATAAAAGTGATGGGTGGCAGTAGTAGTAGTAGTAGTAGTAGTAGTAGTAGTAGTAGTAGTGGTGGTGGTGGTGGTGGTGGTGGTGGTGGTGGTGGTGGCGGTGAGTTATGGGTGCAGCAGAACATAATGATATATTCACTTCTCTTGGCTGGCGCAAGATAACGGCACTACTAACTTCCCTGCGCGGCGAGGATCGTGTTCCCGCTCGGTGCGATATGACTCACGTCCTGCTGACAAATTACATCATCAGAAGTTTTAGTGCAATACCTTATTTCCCGTACTCTAAAACATGACCACTCACTACACCGGCACGGAACAGCGGACCTGCATGAGGACAGCTACTTCCTGATTTTAATAGACTAGCTTTTCATCGGATATATTATTTTTTTCTATACAAATATTCGCCTTCTCCAAATGTTAACTTAATCTAAACTAGCCTAACCTAACTTAACCATTGAATTGTCAGCAAACTTTAAGACCAAAATCTTTTATCGTAAAAATCTTAAAATTTCTGTAATTTCATTTAAATTCACACCTGAATTTCACGCATTCTAATTTGTTTAATTTCCCGCCTTCCATTACCTGCACACCCTTACTCCAATGCACGTCACATTTCTCATCACACTCCCTTGCACTCCCTCGCGTTGGGTCCTAAGTGAAGGCCAAGCTTGCTGGTTGGAATAGCTAGAGGACGGACGAGTAGAATGTTTAGGAAAGGTTTAGGTGATCATAAGATAACGACTAGGTGAAGTATGTGAGGAAACCAATATTGCAGCCTGCCTCCACTTCACCTTCTGTCATTCACCTGCTCTTGCTGTACACTCGACTCTCTACCAAACGAAAACTAGTGTCCCAGTGTAAAATTATGAAGACAGTTAGTGGTATTTCAGACTTATGATTTAATAATAAAGTCAAAATCGTAAATACTACATTGGCTATAGGGAACTCATTATTACTATCGCTGCGTCTCTTGTCACATTTCACAGTACCAGGAACTAACAATAAGAGTATATAGCACACAACGATTTGACCCAGATCAGCCCTCAGCCCTCCTTCCGCTTTCCGTCCCTTCCTGAGCCCATCAATAATCCCCAGCGGACCCGGGGTCGACAGCATCTCTCAAGGACACCGAACATCATTCAACGCCTCGCCCACGTATCTTAAGCGGGTGACACTCAAGCACCACCAAAAAGTCTGTCTGCTGTCTTTCTATTATTTTCTGATTCTCTTAATATTGGTAATCATCTGAAATTTCGTTCATTTACTTTCCTTCGTTTGTCGTTCGTCATTTTTCGTGTATTTTAGTATGTCAGTCATGTTGCACTT
Organism: Portunus trituberculatus; assembly: GCF_017591435.1. Classification (NCBI taxonomy): domain Eukaryota; kingdom Metazoa; phylum Arthropoda; class Malacostraca; order Decapoda; family Portunidae; genus Portunus; species Portunus trituberculatus. Next base: position 33,439,950 of record NC_059292.1, on the reverse strand, counting down.
TCACTAATAGAATCTGTCCATCTTTTAGTCAGTCTGCCTATTAGTTCGTTTTTCGTTTATCCGTCTGTCTATGATTTTATAGGCCAGCCATTTAAAAATATATATCTATCCTTCGTTCTGTTTGTCCGAATGTCTGTCTCTCCGTTGTCTGTTGATGTGACCATGTCTTTTATCTGACCTATTTCCTAGTCACATGCTAAAAGAATCAATAGACCTACAGTATGTGCATGTATAGGTCCGGCTACCTCTCCGTCTGTGTGTGCGTTTGTCTATTGGCCTGGCTTTGTGTTTTTGTCCATCTATTTCTCAAACCGACTGTATCCGCGTTTCCTGCTGTCATCGCCCCAGGTCCTCAATAATTCATAACATAAAAGATTAATCCACGTTCTCTGGACTCCACAGTGAAAAATAGAGCGCGTACATATACACCTGCCTGCTGCACCTTTAGTCAAGCCCCCAACCAGCGCAGGGTGAACCAAATCAAAACAATCCTGTCATGCGAAGGTTTTGAATACTCTGCAGAACAAACAGCGCCGCGCATTCACTCTACCAAGGGGGGGATGGGGTGGCGAGGGTTTGATGGAGGGCCTATGATGCGGTCACTTGGCTGCAGGGGGGAACTTTGGGAAGCTTTGTTTGCATGTGTCTGTCTAGTCTGCCTCTTTCCGTCTGGCTGTGTCTGGATGGGTGAGTGAATGGGTACTAGATCTCTCTCTCTCTCTCTCTCTCTCTCTCTCTCTCTCTCTCTCTCTCTCTCTCTCTCTCTCTCTCTCTCTCTCTCTCTCTCTCTCTCTCTCTCTCTCTCTCTCTCTCTCTCTCTCTCTCTCTCTCTCTCTCTCTCTCTCTCTCTCTCTACCACCAGCACCACCATCAAGCCCAACAGCAGCAGCAACATTTCTGACAAGAGC
>NC_059292.1:33401542-33431542 GCF_017591435.1 Portunus trituberculatus | reverse complement strand
GAATTGCCACTTAACTAACTCAACTCGTGAGATCAAGAGTTAAAGAATCTGTATCCCTCCCTTCCTCTAATTGTACATCTGTCTTTCCAAGTCTTCAAAACATTCTTTCTATTGTACTCAAAGTATTATTTTCATCTATCGCCTTCTTAACATATTTTTTCACGACTATCAGTATGTTAGAATTTTGCATAAATAACTGCCATAACATGTGACGATATTTGCTGTCAAATAGCATGGAGAGAATTTCCGACATTTTGTCCAGTGTGTTCAGTAGCACTCGTCCTTTGTGTCCTGTTAATTATTTGTCCTCAGAAATTAGTTGTTTTATGCTTCTCTTAAAAACTTACTTCTGATTTCATCCGTCCCGCACAAACTCCCTGTCCACAGCCCCATCGCCAGTCATTCCGCATGAAATTAAATAAAAACGAAAAATAAAATATTACTTGTGAAAAGAGAACAAATAAACAAAGGGCTGAAATAATATGGCAAAGACAGCTGAGTAATGACATGCGCGTCCATGAGGAATGATTACAGTGCAGCGCCACGGAAGAACAAATTGTCATTTTCATTATTGCTTACATATTTCATTTTCTAATTTTTCTATTCTATTTTTTTAGCACACAAAAGATAATTTTATGCATGGCATCTTCATTTTAGAAGGAAATACGATTTACTGAATTCAGTAACTTCACTTCCGGCATGCTAATCTTTTGGTGGAAAACGACACATAATTAGATTGTCGCAGATTTACTGAATGCAGGAGCAGGAGAGTGAAGGGCCGGGCAGCACCGCAGCGGTACACGTTCAGACCTCACTCGACTCTGCACGCTTCTATGTAACAAATTAGATAAACTTACTGAAAACATGAATAATACTGACACGTTGAGTGATTCGATAAACAGTTGCAATTTTGAACTAATTAAGCACGAGCAATTTCAGTGCAGTAAACAAGTGGCATGCGACACGGAAAAATTGTTCACCATTTCCTCCTGCCACTAATTATGTTTCTATTGTAAAGTTTATACTACATTTACTTGACAGCAGTGTTGAAAATATTATGCATGAAAGGCCACACTAAATATAGCTCACTACTCTTTTTCACATTTATTTTTCTCTAGCATGCAAATAATTTAAGGTAAAAACATAAAAAATTGAAGTGTCATCCAGTGTCCGCGGGAAGACCAGGAAAGGTCCGCATGATTTAAATACAAGACACTCCAATCGCTACACTATCAACAAATTTATATCATGCTTTAGTGTAAAAAAAAAGATGGGAAATGTGTCTTACTATAAGGATAAGTCAATACTACAGTCTCAAAAAGGTTAATGTACTCGTCTTTAAATACGTAAGCCCTAGAATCTCTTGCTTGTGACTGCTGTTTTGAGTCCTTCGCAGCAACATAGATGCAGCATCAACACCAGAATGAGATAGGCGTTTGATGAATCATTCTGCCACAACTTAACAGCCCGGAAAGCGTCATGAAAGCTGTAATTAAACCAGATCTGAGAAGATAATCTCTCTCTCTCTCTCTCTCTCTCTCTCTCTCTCTCTCTCTCTCTCTCTCTCTCTCTCTCTCTCTCTCTCTCTCTCTCTCTCTCTTACTTTATCCTCTTCCGTATATCTCCAAAGGCAAAGCAATAACCGGATACTTGATCTCTGTTTTACACCCCTCACTGTAATGTCATCATATCTGAAACGGAGATGAGATGATAGAGTGTGTTAGGTGAATGCATTGGAGGAGTGTGAGCAAACTAGGGGAAGCATGTTGAGGCGAGCGAGAAGAGCATCTGTTGAGTGTATGGGCAGTGTGTTTAGCGGTATATTAAGAGACTCTTTTGTGAGGTAGTGCATTGTGAGCGTGGCAAAAGAAGAATGCTGAGTAAGATACTGGTGAGGTGTGTGTGTGTGTGTGTTGTGTGTGTGTGTTGTGTGTGTGTGTGTGTGTGTGTGTGTGTGTGTGTGTGTGTGTGTGTGTGTGTGTGTGTGTGTGTGTGTGTGTGTGTGTGTGTGTGTGTGTGTGTGTGTGTGTGTGTGTGTGTGTGTGTGTTACAAGGCCGGTTATCGTCGTTTAAGCTGCTACAACCGCTCATAACCACTTCCAGCAAGGACAACTGCGAAACCGTTACGATCCTACATCGGCACTTCTCATTGAGGTCCGTGTTGGGCACTACTGGCCCGTCACTAGTTAGCGGTGGTGACGAAGGTTAGCTGCTTAGGTCACACGAGTTCAGTGGGATGTAAACACGGCACTCTGCGTCAATTACCTTTGTGTTATGAGTGTGTCCACCGAGCTTTCGTCTTCCACTTCATGTTTGTTGAGAGAGAGAGAGAGAGAGAGAGAGAGAGAGAGAGAGAGAGAGAGAGAGAGAGAGAGAGAGAGAGAGAGAGAGAGAGAGAGAGAGAGAGAGAGAGAGAGAGAGAGAGAGAGAGAGAGAGAGAGAGAGAGAGAGAGAGATGAATGGTGGTAATATATATGTACAGCTATAATATTCTTGAATTCCTCGGCAGCTTGAAAAAATGCCCCAATAAAAATGTAATTAACGAGCCGTGTTTGTTGAGCGGCACAATGCTCATCTGTGTCCTGTTTGCAGTAATTACAAAGTTGTGGAGCAGCTCCGGCACATAGTCACTGCCTCGCAACTCAACACAGCGCAGGGAGAAGCGTGTACTCGTGTGTTTATGTTCAATGTTACGCTTTTGTCCATTGAAGTAAAAGTTAATGATTTAGTGCTTACATTCTCCGACAGTTAATCACTCTTGTTTACACTTTCGTCTCTCGCTGCTCGTCCACTTGCTTGCCATGATGGAGCTGATGCCAAGTGATGGGATGGTTGAAGATCAGTGACATGCTCGCACATGGTGATGGAAAAAAGTAAAGGGTGGTGATCAGAGTCGATGTGACTGGTGCGATTCATCTAATAAATGAAATAAGATATAGAAAATACCAATAAAATATCAGCTGTCGATAATAATCTACATTCTTTTTTAGATCTCTCCTTATCTTGAATTTGAAATGGGAGTTAGTATTAAAGTACTATAGTAGCAATGTGTTGATGGATGTAATTAAAGCATTTTACAAATATCCTTAGCAACAACAGAATGAAAGTCAAAGAAGCGAGGAGGACATTCAAACAAAGGTGATGGGAAAGCATTCAGTAGTTAAGGTGATTCACTGTAACGAGTCTCTCAGTTATGTCGTGCTTCAGGATAATTGATGACGTACGTGCATCCACCGCCCGCCAGCCATAAAGTAAATCGTTATTATCATTATTATCATCATTATTATTATTATCATCATTATCATTATCACCATTATAATAACTACCATAGTCATATTGCCCTGGTATATTAAAGGACAACCATAGATTGATCATCATCATCATAATCACCACCACCACCAATCCGATCATCACGAGCCTTGGAGTACGAAAGAAAAAAAAGTTATTTAAATAATCTAAGTTTTCTAATGGACTGACAGAGAAGTGTCGTCCTAAGAACAAAAGCTTCAGTATTTACACTAATGAAGCGTTGCTCCCTCACTCCACTCAGCATTCTTTGACTCTTTACCTGCTTGCATTTCACAAAAACTAAGAACCTTCAGCGATTACTTTGAAGGTTTCTTCCATCGAATTCTTGACCAAATGAGGAGAGATAAAGGAAAGTCTCTCTTGTCTTTCTTGTAAGTTTTTCCAAGTGTAAATGTTCGCGCTTGCATTCAGAGAAAACATCCTTTTTTCTCGTGAAAACACAACCCTCCTCTCAAAACTTTAACACTAATTCTTGGAAGAAACTCGATCCTAAAGTAGCTGCAGCGAGCTACTTCCATTAAGACACTCTTTGTCATATCTTGAGGGGGTTCCAAGGAAAGCTCGGTAAGGTGGCGAAAATATAGAAAACGTTCCTTCTAACTAAAACTGTTGTTCAGTAAAGAGTTCCATACTCGTATTGCGATAGCACGCGCAGCTCACTTGCTTGTGTGTGTGTGTGTGTGTGTGTGTGTGTGTGTGTGTGTGTGTGTGTGTGTGTGTGTGTGTGTGTGTGTGTGTGTGTGTGTGTGTGTGTGTGTGTGTGTGTGTGTGTGTGTGTGTGTGTGTGTGTGTGTGTGTGTGTGTTTACCGGACAAGGAACCGGATATATTCTTGCATATCACTTTCTCTGCAACCCCTAGGAGTTCATTTTATATATCTGCAAACAAAGTATATATGTATGCACTTATATGTTCATACAGCCTTTTCGATAAGTGAAACAGTGACACGCGACTCTGGCGAAGCTGAGAGTAGCTTAAAAGCATAATCTACTGAGGTAACCGAACGAATAGTTGAGGGGAAGAGAAAGGAGGCTTGCTGCTGGCTTGGCGTGTATGTGGTGTGATTAAGGACGCCGAAGAGAAATGGGAAAACGTTGAGGAATATACACAGGAAGACACTTGTAAGTTACTGTAAGGGACTCTATCGACGTCAAACTAGCCAAGACAGTTTGTAGAGGTAAAGTTAAACAATAGCTCATCTCAGCAAGTTAACAAGTACAACACAAGGCTGGCTGGGGAGACAAGTGGCCCGCCTGAAAACGGCCCCAACAAATTCTTCACAACGCTGAGAAAATATTTGTTCGCCTTAATACCACTGACTGTCGACGCCCCGTGATGAAAAGGTTCTGGTGAGACACGACCACAGCCTCCTCCCCCTACTCTTCCTCCTCCACCACCTCTATCTCCACCTCCACCTCCACCTCCACCTTCTCCTCCTCCTACTCCCGCTCCCTTATCCTCATCATTCTCATCTTCCTCCTCCAGACCTACGCTAACACAGCAACAGAGTCAATAAAAGATGCTACGAAGTTGTGTTCCGCCGCCTCCCAATGTTCCTAATGAAGAGTAAACACCGCCTTCCCTTTACCTTTTTTTCTCACACTTCCTTTCACGCCGCTGTCTAAAGATTTTTCATTAGCTCTGCAGAAAAAAAAGTGGGTGGAGTGTTTTTAGTAATTAATTAGTGCAAAGCTTCGGAAAGATATTAGCATGCCAACAAGGAAAGCACTGAAGATTAAATGAGTAGAGAATTAATTAAATATGTACCATGGAAGCTTATATATATATATATATATATATATATATATATATATATATATATATATATATATATATATATATATATATATATATATATATATATATATATATATATAAGCTTCCATGGTACATATAATTATATATATATATATATATATATATATATATATATATATATAGAGAGAGAGAGAGAGAGAGAGAGAGAGAGAGAGAGAGAGAGAGAGAGAGAGAGAGAGAGAGAGAGAGAGAGAGAGAGAGAGAGAGAGAGAGAGAGAGAGAGAGAGAGAGAGAGAGAGAGAGAGAGAGAGAGAGAGAGAGAGAGAGATATATATATATATATATATATATATATATATATATATATATATATATATATATATATATATATATATATATATATAGATAGATAGATAGATAGATAGATAGATAGATAGATAGATAGATAGATAGATAGATAGATAGATAGATAGATAGATAGATAGATAGATAGATAGATAGATAGATAGATAGATAGATAGATAGATAGATAGATAGATATATATATATATATATATATATATATATATATATATATATATATATATATATATATATATATATATATATATATATATATATAGATGTGTGTGAGAAAACACACACGCACTCACGCACGCACGCACACACACACACACACACACACACACACACACACACACACACACACACACACACACACACACACACACACACACACACACACACACACACACACACACACATTACTTTTTCCTTTTCTTTTCATATATTTTTTTATTGAATTCTTGTATATATGGTGTCTCAATCAGACTATATTAGTTAAGTTTCTACCTTGGTGACAGCACACTGTATGGAAGTTAACTTTACAATGAAACAAGATTACTCCCTAACTAGATTAGATATTATGTAAAACTATTTTTCTGTTCTCACAGCATATAATTTTTAATTAAAACCGTCTGTCTTAGGAGTTTCGATTTGACAGACCATGCCTGACATATTTATTGATTGTAAATCTGCCTGTATGCCTTAAAAATGGCAATAAACTATACTTACTTAAACTATACTTATTTACACACACACACACACACACACACACACACACACACACACACACACACACACACACACACACATACACACAATAATTTAGTACATCAATAGGCATAACAACTATACAAAGTAACATAAATTATTCATGTAAAAAGGGTTTGTTTGTTTTTTGTCTTTGCCCTGTTACTCTTTTCTTCTTTTGATCGTTTTTGGAATTATTTTTCCACATTTTGCCTATCCTTTATCCAAACAAGGAGCAAAAGAAAGTATAAATCACGTGAAGATGATTCAGATGGAAGCAAAATTATTCCCTGTGTATTTTGCAGGGAGGCTTCCACTCACTGTCTCCCTGCTGTCCGGGGTACCACCAGTGTACAGCCAGACGAGGTTAGGTACAACAAGAAATAACTTGAAAGGGAATACAACAAATGGATCCGTCTTTAATCATATTCAAAAATGTGGAGACCAAGACTGAAATGAACTTGTCTGACTTCTTTTGAGAATACGTCAATGCGGTGTAGGGTGCGGCGCCAGGTAATCTGTTATGTTGTGTCACATGATGTCCTCGCATACTCACGAATACCTCCTTGGAAATTTTGTGTTTATTATTCCTTTGAACAAACATGTATACCAGATTTTCTTACTTTATGATAAAGCTTTGGATGATGCAAGGCAGAATATACTTAAAAGTGCAACAACAGTCAGTACTTGACCTATTTAATATTAAGACAAGAAGTGTGTCCCACAGTCTTCAGCCATTACCAAAAGGCTCTTTCCAGAATATCTTCGCCACAAGACAGTGTTGATACCTTAGATTATAAACTTAAACTAATTTACAATACAATACATACATATCAGAATTTTGTGTGTGCCATCCATAATATCTGGTACCAATATTTCAACCGTCAAACGCCTCTGTCAGCTATATTCACTTAATTTTATGTCGTCAATTTCTCCGCTACTCTTTGATTCTTCCATCGTACATTTTTTTTCACTCGCAGGCCAAGAATTTGAGCCTCGCTTATGTACGAATCAGTGGAGATGCGGTCTCACGTTCACGTCTAACCTATGGTGTTGAGAACCTATATAGATGGAATGTCATTTTCTGATTGTTTATTTTATATTCTTGTCACTTCTTCAACATTGAACACCACAGAAAACCCTTAGAAATGTACCCGTTAATAGTTCGCAGACCTCATGTGTTCTGACAAGATTAACGCCTCAATCCAGCTAATTATAAAAAATCACTTCAGTAGCTTCATATATTTCTTTGCTGTCCATCCGTTTGCCTGTGATTAATGAAACGATATTTACCGATAGTGGTCGTAAACCATGACGTAATTGGCGATGGCTACACTAACGAAGTGATGCGTGAGCGCTAAAAAAAAAAAAAAAAAAAAAAAAAAAACACCCTGCCAGCGACACGCCGCGGTGGCACAGTGGTGGTGTTGGGAGCAAAGGTTTTATATACCATGTGGGCTTCTTCACACATCTCTAGCCCAAGTACTGCTGAGCCCAATCAGGCACGGACCAACTCCTGTGTTGGAGACGGCCAGCACCACTACTATGAGACATGTTTACGTTTACTTGATGGCACACGCCTCCTGCCTCGTGCCCCTCGCTGCGATTCACGCCACCCCAAACCATCCATCATCCTCTCCCTAGGATGTCCTTGAACTATTCCTGTCACTTACCAAGCATACGTTTCACTCTCCTTTTCCTCTTCCTCCTCCTCATCCTCCACCTACTTTCTGGCTACTATAAAGTGTGATAATAATATATCTTCCTATAAAGAGATTTATCACCATATACTTAAAATGGTGGACATAATAGCCTCGTAACACGCCGGTAACCGAGACGTGTATCCATTTGCTGTGGGCCAGACAAATACTCTGTATGAGGAAGCATTTAGAAAGAGACGATATAATAGTGGGGTGTCTTGCAATTTCAAACTCAACACAAAACGACCGGGACGTGCGGACATCAAGAATGTATAAAGAACATATTTCTATTTCTATTTCTGTTTCTAGGCTGAGTGAAGTTACAATAAGGAACAAAAACGAAGTCTCGAAAAATCACCTGTTAATTATCTCTTTCAAAAGAAATGTATATGCATATATATTTCAAAGAACGGCTAATTAGAATTTAGAGATACCATGGAACTTCTCTCTCAAATTTCTCTCTCAATCGAGATGAAATTATAGGAATGGAAAAAAAAATACTAGATCATCATCGACATGATATACAAAATACAAGATCTCACTCTGAAATGATGACTGGTGAGTTTTACTTAATTTCAAAAATACTCGTTGCCATTAGTGAAAAAAACATGTCACCACTTTTTTTTCGAGCAGCCAAAATTGCGTGGTTAAGGTCACGTTGGGATCAATGAGTGACAGCCGCCGCCAATACCACGCTCCGGGTGCACAGCCACAAATTAATTATTACAGCAACGGTAGGAAAATACCCGGTGATATTAATACAAATGTTGAACACCGAATTATAACTTTAATATCAATATAATCTAATTCTCTCTCTCTCTCTCTCTCTCTCTCTCTCTCTCTCTCTCTCTCTCTCTCTCTCTCTCTCTCTCTCTCTCTCTCTCTCTCTCTCTCTCATTTGTCTTTTTTATAATCAATTACTATGACTGACAAGAGCACATACCCGTGTTTGTGTAGCTATTTCTAAGTTTGTATCTACGAATGAGTATGCCTGTTCGTAATTATATTTATGAATGTATTTATTTATGCATTTATGTATGAGAGAGAGAGAGAGAGAGAGAGAGAGAGAGAGAGAGAGAGAGAGAGAGAGAGAGAGAGAGAGAGAGAGAGAGAGAGAGAGAGAGAGAGAGAGAGAGAGAGAGAGAGAGAGAGAGATTCCCTAGGTTTATTAATCCAACCTGTTTCTCCCAAGACGCATCGTGGGACCGTCTTCCTTTCTCCTGCACGACACTCACAAAGCCCAGCAAGAGTGATGACTGGGGGGCGCCGACATCACCTCGCCGCCATCCTCGCGCAGGAAGGTGGATTGGTGATGATGGATGGTGACGCGGTGACTAGTGGCCCATATTTTGAGTTTTTCCTCCCTTCCTGAAGACTGACACATGCGATGGGAATCTCGTGCACTATATTTCGCGTAAGTGATGACTGAAGTTTCTCATCTGTCCTTCCAGCCGTGCCGTCCATTACGCGGTCGCTTTTCTGAACGGTACTGTCTAAAGAGAAATGTGTATCGAGGAACGACGGTTCACTCCACCCACAGAGAAGAAAACGGAGTGAATTTGGATAATACTGAAGTGACATTAGCTTGGGTTACATTTGAATTCATTCACTTCATTAACCTCGTCGCAGATCACTTCATCGAGTAAACCACGATTTCAAAAATGACATCATACTTTCTCCAGAAATAAACTATCAGTGTCTGAAAATTACTTCTACAATACTCACGAAGCGCTGCACATACAGATAGGTAAACTGAAGTCTCTTTTCTAATGATGAGGTCAGACGCGATTCATAACCTAAAATGAAAAGACTTGAAGTTCGTTCTGGAAAGAGTAAGGATGATAATGTTTACAAGTATTATTGTCGCTCTTAAAAAGCTGCATTTCCATTTACCTTCGAAAATCTTTTACTTGGCTTTAAATTTTGAATTTCCCAATACTAGAACAAAACAATACAGAAATAACTAACGAAAAGATGCAGAGGTAGATGCACCAGATGAGGAGCAAAGATGTATTGTTTTGTAACCAGGATGTGTCAAGACGAGAGCCAAGGGCAGCAGCCAGTGGCAGCGAGGAGTGGCGGGGAGCGGCAAAGGGGGTGCACGTGGCGGCGCCTGAGAGGGAGGAACGAGAAGCGGTGAAGGCCAAACAGGAGTAGTGATATTTCAGGTGGCATTTCTCTTGCCATCACAACAACCTCGAATACATTAACGAGAGAAACTTAATATCATCAGATAATACGGGTTATGTAAATAAGGCACATCTAATTCCATGACAAAAAAAATGCAGGTTGGAAAAAAATGATGCGCCGTCCACAGGGTGAGGGGAGCAGAGAGTCAGTAGTGCGTGAGACCTCGGCATGGTAGGACACGCCGCCCTCAGCTCCTGGCCGGTTCGTGACTGTCTCACACTAGTGTCTGCGTGGTCAAGTTATTTGTTTGTCCCTGACTGTGTGGCGTTAGGTTTGTGGTGATGTTTGGACAAGTGACGTGTACTACCAACATTGAAGGGAACCACAACACTAAACAATTCTTATGTCTCTTTTAATGGGCATACTTTGATTATATATATATATATATATATATATATATATATATATATATATATATATATATATATATATATATATATATATATATATATATATATATATATGTACACACACTAACACACTCTCTCTCTCTCTCTCTCTCTCTCTCTCTCTCTCTCTCTCTCTCTCTCTCTCTCTCTCTCTCTCTCTCTCTCTCTCTCTCTCTATCTATCTATCTATCTATCTATCTATCTATCTATCTCACTCTCTCTCTCTTCGAATTTATACTTCTGAAACAATACTGTGTTACAAAGAAAGACTTGAGAGTGGTGACAAGGCCATTAACAAAAATGTAGCGAGAACTTCAGTGTTGAGCCGCCTCTGGGGACAATCCTCGATACTCGCCACTGAATGGGTGTTGTGTCCTCGCACACCACACGCTGCTTGTCTGCGCCACCACCAAACTTTCCTTCATCAGAATAATTATGAGTATCCATATATTTACGTTGTTTTTCTTTTTTTCTTTTTGCTCTTGTACTGTATACAGATATACAGTCTATCTCAGGTTTAACTTAACAGGATATTCCCTTCACTTTACATCTGGAAGATAGGCACAACAGTACTTGCGGACTGTATATTTCAAACGTTTGTTCAGAACTACCACGAGACCTGTCAAGGCTCACTGAAATCTGAGGAAAACACATCCATTACCACTGCAGCTTTCAGCCGGCAGCCTCTCCACTTAGTCCCGCCACACCATCAGCTCTCCAGCTTTACAAGAGTCTACCCAGAGCTGCTCCAGAAAGGTAAGTCTTAGGTATTGCACCTTTTTCTTTACCTTTCTTCCTGGTCATCCGGTACCTGACGCTGCCTCATATTTCCCTGCAGTTCCATTACACCTTCAGACTCTTCCTGCTGCAAACCTTAACCAAAAGCGTCAGACTGTCTCAGTTTTCAATCGTCTTCCTCGTAAGTAAACCTCAGCCTTTTTTTCCAGCTGCATTGTGGGACAGTTTCCCTTCTGAACCGAACGTTACGTGCTCATAACTTCCCGCCCCTCCCACGTCCCTTCCCGTCCCTCACAACCACCAACCTCACCTGTCCCCGCCACCCGCCCACACACTGGCCGCGGGGACATTCACTCCTATAGTATCTGAATCGTAACTTAAAACTTCCTTTTCAGAACAAAAATAACTATGTTTCTCTCTCTCTCTCTCTCTCTCTCTCTCTCTCTCTCTCTCTCTCTCTCTCTCTCTCTCTCTCTCTCTCTCTCTCTCTCTCTCCAGCGTTTAGCAAGATGATAATTAAGCAAAACACACGTCACATATTTTCGGAACTTTGTTAGGCTTTCTCGTGCACATATATTTTATCCTGTTTCTCTTTGTTCGACTGGCGTGGTGCGGTGTATCTCGGCGTGGGATGGCGGCGTGGTGCAGGGGATAAAGAGAACGAGGTACATTCGCCCACAATGGTTTCCAGACGGATTTTTATTGCCACATTTCTTTGGGCAAGGAGTTAAATTTTTCTAATGGTGATCTTTTGAAATGCGTTTATGTCTTAGTTCTATTACGGTGGGTGGTGGTGGTGGTGGTGGTGGTGGTGGTGGTGTGTGAAAGTCATTGCTAATTCAGTTCCCTCCATCCTATTCGATTCACTCTTGCTTCCCTGATCCCTCCCGGTGCCAAATGTCAGTTCGTCCAATGACCATAATTCTGATTGCAGATTTATGTGTGGAGTATGTTGCCAATTTCTAGATTAGCACGACGTATTGGGCTTGAGTCTGCTTCTCTCTCTCTCTCTCTCTCTCTCTCTCTCTCTCTCTCTCTCTCTCTCTCTCTCTCTCTCTCTCTCTCTCTCTCTCTCTCTCTCTCTCTCTCTCTCTCTCTCTCTCATGCCTACTCGTCTCCTTAGTCCTTTTCTGTTCCTGGACTTTCTTTCACCATTCTGTAATCTTCCAATTTCCCGTATTTCCCGCTTTTTTCTTTTATCTGTCTCCTTTCTTAACTGTTTTCATCTCTCCACCATTTTCCCGTTCTCCTTTCCTCCCTCCTTCCCTCTCTATGCCCCGCCCGTTCGTCTCTCTCCTCCCCACTCCTTGGGTTCCAGTCTTCATCTCTCTCTCGCTGCATGAAATGTATTCATCCGCTTCCTTTTTATCTTTTAAAACTTTCCTATCTTTTCCTTCTCTCTTCTTCAATATGCCTCTATACCTCACACACACACACACACACACACACACACACACACACACACACACGCCCGGTAGCTCAGTGGTTAGAGCGCTGGCTTCACAAGGCAGAGGACCGGGGTTCGATTCCCCGGCCGGGTGGAGATATTTGGGTGTGTCTCCTTTCACGTGTAGCCCCTGTTCACCTAGCAGTGTAGGTGCGGGATGTAAAACGAGGAGTTGTGACTTTGTTGTCCCGGTGTGTGGTGTGTGCCTGGTCTCAGACCTATCCGAAGATCGGAAATAATGAGCTCTGAGCTCGTTCCGTAGGGTAACGTCTGGCTGTCTCGTCAGAGACTGCAGCACATCAAACAGTGAAACACACACACACACACACACACACACACACACCAACGCGTAGCACGCTCGACTCACAATCGAGAGGGCCGGGTTCGAATCCCGGTAAGCAGTGAGGCAAATGGGCAAGCCTCTTAATGTGTGGCCCCTGTTCACCTAGCAGTAAATAGGTACGGGATGTATCTATTTACCTATTTCCCGGTGTGTGGAGTGTGTTATGTGGTCTCAGTCCTATCCGAAGATCGGTCTATGAGCTCTGAGCTCGCTCCGTAATGGGGAAGACTGACTAGGTGACCAGCAGGCGACCAAGGTGAAAGGTGAATCACACACACACACACCGAGTAGTATAGTGGTTAGCACTCTCGACTCACAATCGAGAGGGCCGGGTTCGAATCCCGTTAAGCGGCGAGGGCAAGTCTCTTAATGTGTGGCCCCTGTTCACCTAGCAGTAAATAGGTACAGGATGTAACTCGAGGGGTTGTGGCCTCGCTTCCCCGGTGTGTGGAGTGTGTTGTGGTCCTACCCGAAGATTGGTCTATGATCTCTGAGCTCGCTCCGTAATGGGGAAGACCGGCTGGGTGGCCAGCAGGCGACCGAGGTGAATCACACACACACACACTTTTACTAACCAAATTCCTAAATCTCTCTCGATCTTTATATATTTGTAGTCTAAATTATCCATCTTGGTCAAGAAATAGAACAACCTTTCTGCCAACACACACACACTCTCTCTCTCTCTCTCTCTCTCTCTCTCTCTCTCTCTCTCTCTCTCTCTCTCTCTCTCTCTCTCTCTCTCTCTCTCTCTCTCTCTCTCTCTCTCTCTCTCTCTCTCTCTCCACGCCCTTAAAACTTCCCCTCCTATTCTCCATTCCTCTCTTTTGTTCCTTCCTCCCTACCACTCCACTTTTCTTCCTTCCTTCCTTCCTTCCTTCCTTCCTCTCTCTCTCCCTCCCTCACATTCAAATCTTTCTCTCTTCCCCTTCCTCCTCCTTGGTCGCTTCTATTCCCTCTGTCCACACCCTGCCTCCCCGCCTGTTTCGCTTTGGTCACTCGTCCTCGTTAGCGGCAGCCAGACGTGAGCCCATGAAAGGGTGTGTGCTGTGGCTGAGAAACTAACAAGTGGTTTTACTCCTATTTTGTCTGTGTGATGCGTCAATGATCGTCTGGTTATGGGGGAGTAAGAGAGAGAGAGAGAGAGAGAGAGAGAGAGAGAGAGAGAGAGAGAGAGAGAGAGAGAGAGAGAGAGAGAGAGAGAGAGAGAGAGAGAGAGAGAGAGAGAGAGAGAGAGAGAGAGAGAGAGAGAGAGAGAGAGAGAGAGAGAGAGAGAGAGAGAGAGAGAGAGAGAGAGAGAGAGAGAGAGAGAGAGAGAGAGAGAGAGAGAGAATTAGATAAATACGCAGTAAAAATATACAAAGAGAAAACTAAAGACTAATTACAAAGCCACACTGACCACGCTCTTGCTCTCTGCACGCACACGCGCGTACACACACATACACACACACACACACACACACACACACACACACACACACACACACACACACACACACACGCACACACACACACACACAGCCTCTGCACGCCTCAAGAACCCGTCCTGCACACCGCACACCGCACACCGTCAGGCCACTCATCACTATTCACCACATTGCATTCCTCAAGCCGTCACGCAGCCACTGGAACCTCCCGCTTTGTGTCATTACCCTTTGTGGCGCGGCCTTCCCTGCTGCAGCCTTTTGAGGCACGTTTTCATTCACAGTCATCATCCGTTAATTACCCTTCGTGGCACGGTCCTACCTACTGCAACCTATTATGTCAATTTAATTTACTGTTAGCGTTGTTACTGTTACTGGGATTGGCATACGAATGTGGGTATATACGTTATCTTATTGTTCTATCGTCATTGTTTTCTTTCTTACATTTCTACCTTAAAAAAAACAACTATCAACAGCAACAGCAACAGCAACAACAACAACAATAAAAGGAAATAAAAGCAGCAGCAGCAACAACAGTAACGCAAACAAATGAAGGCAGCAAGGCGTGTACACACCAAAGGAACTCAGCACCGAAGCTTCACTCCCCATGTGCAAACTCCCTCACTCCCGTCAAAAGCAACACTTCCAATTATCCTCCTCTCTCACACGGAAGGAAAGGAGGACAAATAATCGTTATCGCTGGCGTACGTAATGGAGTTGTACATAAAAGAGACTTGAAGCGCGAAGAAAATATTCATCACTGACTGACATCTCCTTCCTTTGTAACGAGGACGCCAAGTGAAGGTTCCCCACGTCTACGCACATACGTTTCTCTTTCTCCTCCTCCTATCTCTCTTCCTCTTTTCCATCTTTTTCTTCTTCTCCCTCCTTTTTCCTCCTGTTCTTCTGTTTCTACTCAGCCCAGCGCGTCTATCAGTGTTAGTATCTATCTATCCAGCCATTAATCAATGTATCTGTTTCCTGTGGCCTAAATAACAAAAAGGTGCCTGTGATGGAAGGTCTCGCCTCTCTCTTTCCCTGTGAAAACACCGCCTTATTCCATCAATATGTACCCCCGCCCCTTCCCTTTCCATCCCTTCTCTTCCCTAAACATCGGCCTCCCTACTACCATTAATCTACTCCTCCCTCGCCGGTGCATCCACTTCCCTTCATCAAATGCTCTTCCCTCAGACTTGTGCACCCTTCACCTCATTTCCCCTTCATCTTCCCTTGCTTTTTCTTCCTTTCACAACACTTACCTTTCTTCATACTGCATTCTTACCTCAATTCTTTGTTATCTACTTTCACGAACCTAATTTTTCGTGACTTTTTACATTACACTTTCCGTCAAGTGCTTCAACATTCATTTTTATCATATCATCACGCACCTACGGACTCGCACACTCTCTCTCTCTCTCTCTCTCTCTCTCTCTCTCTCTCTCTCTCTCTCTCTCTCTCTCTCTCTCTCTCTCTCTCTCTCTCTCTCTCTCTCTCTCTCTCTCTCTCTCTCTCTCTCTCTCTCTCTCTCTCTCACACACACACACACAAAAAAAAGCGGCGTTCTTAGAGAAAGTGAAATCCAGTTAAAATTAAAGGCGAGACACAATGCCTTCCATGAGTTAGGTTTAGGTCTACGGTACACGGTATTCAAGTTTCATTTACTCTGCCCTATTACTATTACAGCCAATAATTTACGTGCAGCGTGCACATCTGCACTCACACAAGTACTTATACACTCATATATACTCTCTCTCTCTCTCTCTCTCTCTCTCTCTCTCTCTCTCTCTCTCTCTCTCTCTCTCTCTCTCTCTCTCTCTCTCTCTCTCTCTCTCTCTCTCTCTCTCTCTCTCTCTCTCTCTCTCTCTCTCTCTCTCTCTCTCTCTTACTGAGGAAACTATTTAATATCAAGTCGTGTTTTGGTGACTCCATTGTACTCACATATTACGAGTAACTAGGGCATGAAAGAGGTGAGACGCATTTGGCTCGACCACACCCAGTGACGTACATTCATGGTCACTCGTATTCATCTCTACCAGTCTCTCCCTTAAAATTGATGTTTAGCGGATGTTTTCTGTGATTCTTTTTCCTTCGGTGTCTCGCTCCTCACTTTCCAATTCCTTAAACTTTTTTTAAATTACTTTTCTCCCTACACCACATGATCATTATAAGTATACCAAGTACCCTCCCTTTCCTCACTCTCTTTCCCTTCCATTACCTTCATCTGTGACGTTTCGCTTGTGCTGAACAAATTCCCGCGATGTTTTCAATTCCAGTGTTTCCTCAAGCTCCTCAGTGCCGTTTTACACAGAGCCCCAAGCCCGACCACCACCGCCAGACTAATGCATTCGCCAGCAAAGTGGAGTGCTTCTTTACCAAACAAGTCTCACGTACTCGCTACTCCACCAGCTGGAGCGCCCAACGTTCTCCATGCCGTTCTTCTTGGTACATTTGATTCCAACGCCCACAACTTCGGTGTCTCCTTCCTCAGCTGCACCTTATCCTCGTCCTTCTTAAACAGAGGTTCCCACACCGCGTGGCTCCAGACTGATAAGCCGCCATCCGGGATTAATTGACTATGCAAATTCCTCATAGCTTCTTAGCTGATCACTCCTGAGCTCCACCTTAATCATTCCTCCAAGAACCGCCAGGAGGCAACCTTCCCTCGTGTGTCTAAACCTGCCCCAATCCCCCTCAGGCTGCCATGACTAACAATGGGCGATGGAAATGGTTTACCTGAGCCGAGCTGACTCGACCACGGCAAACAATGGTCGGTCATAATAGTATTCATAGCTTCATTTAAATACTGAGCAATGATTCCAATTAGTCTTGATTATTTAGTCGCTTGTTTACATTTATACAAGCTATATAAATTCAGTGATATTTGTCATATAAACATTTCGCAAACTATTTTTTGCATGTGTTTATTGTCAGCAGCATAGCAGATTGTGTTATCAGCGGTACCAGCTGGTTGGAATTCTCTGAATCATAAAAATTGATACCTAAACAGCTTGCAATACTCAGAGGCCGCCCCTGAGGAAATTCTCTGATAAAAGATGCTATGTTTATATTTCCACTCGCCTCCTATGTTGTGTCATGAAAGAAATTGTGTTCAATCTATTTGTAATTCAATGCATACCTGCTTAATAATTATATGTTTCACACATATAATCAATAGAATAATCATTGTACATCAAAGGGAAGCTAATTAAGAGAAAATAATATTATTTCTTTATAGAGGAAAAGGAATTCTAATTAAATACAATAATTATCGCCGCTCTACGTTGTTTTACGTGCAGCGATTTGCTCATGTTCGGTATCCAAGATGAATGAAGGTACTCAGGATTCCCGAAATCAAGCAATGCACATTATGCAAATGTCAGTATGATAAATGTAATGTTGCTGATAAACGAGTGTGCATTGATGGGGAACTAATCCTTACCTCTCTCTCTCTCTCTCTCTCTCTCTCTCTCTCTCTCTCTCTCTCTCTCTCTCTCTCTCTCTCTCTCATATGTGTGTGTGTGTGTGTGTGTGTGTGTGTGTGTGTGTGTGTGTGTGTGTGTGTGTGTGTGTGTGTGTTTCACTGTTTGATCTGCTGCAGTCTCTGACGAGACAGCCAGACGTTACCCTCCGGAACGAGCTCAGAGCTCATTATTTCCGATCTTCGGATAGGCCTGAGACCAGGCACACACCACACACCGGGACAACAAGGTCACAACTCCTCGATTTACATCCCGTACCTACTCACTGCTAGGTGAACAGAGGCTACACGTGAAAGGAGACACACCCAAATATCTCCACCCGGCCGGGGAATCGAATCCCGGTCCTCTGGCCTGTGAAGCCAGCGCTCTAACCACTGAGCTACCGGGTGTGTGTGTGTGTGTGTGTGTGTGTGTGTGTGTGTGTGTGTGTGTGTGTGTGTGTGTGTGTGTGTGTGTGTGTGTGTGTGTGTGTGTGTGTGTGTGTGTGTGTGTCCCCGCAGGCTACACACTAAATAATGACCTTCCTAGCATACAGTGTCGGCTGGGAACATTCCTTTCGTCATTCCTTCGCCTGCTCGCCTATAACATCACCTTCCCCACGCCACGCAGGCGCCCCATTGTGACGGCGCAGGACATATTTATCCTTCAGTGGGTCGTAATACTTGCACCCTCTCCCTCCCCTCGTCACCATGCTAACACCTGCCTGACGAGGGGCCACACGTGTGAACACAACCCGATCACACAATGTTTCGTGACAACGGCCTCACGTGTCACCGCCCCACAGCCACCCTCTCCTGCTGGCGCTTGTTTCCAATGCGTTATGATGGCCAGATCAATTCGGGCGAGGCGTGCAGGTTGAGGCGAACAATCCCAAATGCGTGAGGCCGAGGCACGAAGGCAACTGGCAGCAAATAGCGCCCGGTGACACTCGCCCAGGAGTCATGAATATTGGCCCGCGGCGAGTGATGGCCACCTGCTCCCTTTCTCCCATCTGTTCACCCTCCCCACCTGGCTTGTCCGCCTCTCACGACCTGATGACCTGGTTGATGAATGCCTGGTTGTGTGGGGCATGCAGGGCACTGAAGGTGGTGGTGGCGGTGAAGGATATAAGGAAATATATAGGACTTGTATAATACTTGTTCTATATTACAATTACCTGTACCATATAATTATTACCACTTAAACTGCTATTGTTATTATTACCATTATTAATATTTCATTACACATAATAACAGAAACACTAATAGTAATAATATTTGCATATATTTCACATTTATAATGGCATGCTAAAATAAAAAAATAAATAAATAAATAAAAAACAAGGGAACACGTGAAATAAACAAAATAAATAGGGAAAATTAACAGCCACCTGATCCTTGACAGCCACGCCTCCCCATATATGTGCCCCATACACAGTGAAAAAGAAGTATGTTACAATTACCCTTTACACCTTTAACATCTGGTACTATAATAAACTTTTTTTCTCTTTTCCTAGGCCGGTCCCGTTGTGCGTAACAATAAAAAAAAATTTAAGATTATCATTATGTAACCAAGCTTATGTAGTACACTCAGAAAATACGTCACCAGAAGAGTTTCCTTAAGTCAAGATAGTCACGTTTACCAGAGCACTTTCCTAACATTATGAGAACCACAATGTCAGCATCACGTTATCCTTTAAACAGAGCAGATAATTTCTACTTACTCTGTCCTGTACGTGGCTTTCCCTCTCCTCCTAATGTTTATTTAAGACCACATGATCCAAGGTTTCTTTCAGACTTTCGTGCTCTTTTGTTAGTCTTCCTTCCCTCGGCTTCCGAACATCGTTGCTGCTGTCTTATGATTTTATTTTTTTCCATCTTTACAACGTGATTTTTCTTCTAATACGGCCGATGCGTACACACTAATTAAACACCTTTCGTCAATATTTGTTCTCAGGGCATTTTTTACTTTCTGACCATCCAATGTACATTTAAGAAAGAGAGAAAGAGAGAGAGAGAGAGAGAGAGAGAGAGAGAGAGAGAGAGAGAGAGAGAGAGAAAGGCTGAATATCCTCCTCATCTGACATTTGTTATTATTTTGAAGCAAACTAATCATTATTATCCCCTCCCCTTCGATACAACAACAATAAATACAATAATGACAAGATGAATAATACCACCACTATTGCCACCATTACCGCACCACCACCACCACCTCTATTACAGTCACCAACAACAACACACACAACCACAATAACAATGCAACAAAATAAAGGCGCCTATCCGTTCGAAATCCAATGCATCGTAAAATCTATTCATCGATGTTCCTTCATTATTCATTCACACACACACACACACACACACACACACACACACACACACACACACTTTATTGCTGCTCATGTTTTTTTTTTTTTTTTACATTACAAGGGCACTGGCCAAGGGAAGACAAAGTGTTGGAGAAAAAAAAAAATCCCGCTGGTTGCCAGGCCCTGTGAAGAGGAAAGTAGGAGAAAGAAAAACAAAAAATCTAAAAGGAGGGTCCAGTTAACGTAAGAGGTGTCTTGACACTCCTCTTTTGAAAGAGTTTAAGTCATAGGCAGGTGGAAATACAGACACAGGTAGAGAGTTCCAGAGTTTACCAGTGTAGGGAATGAAGGAGTGAAGATACTGGTT
Source organism: Portunus trituberculatus (assembly GCF_017591435.1). NCBI lineage: Eukaryota > Metazoa > Arthropoda > Malacostraca > Decapoda > Portunidae > Portunus > Portunus trituberculatus. The sequence goes on along the minus strand of NC_059292.1, from coordinate 33,411,023 downwards.
AACTCTTGCATTAGGAAGATGGACAGAATAGGGATGAGAAGAAGTAGAGAGTCTTGTGCAGCGAGGCCGCAGGAGGGGGAAGGCATGCAGTTAGCAAGTTCAGAAGAGCAGACAGCATGAAAACAGCGGTAGAAGACAGATAAAGATGCAACATTGCGGCGGTGACTTAAAGAATCAAGACAGTCAGTTAGAGGAGAAGAGTTGATAAGACGAAAAGCTTTAGATTCCACCTTGTTTAGTAAAGCTGTGTGTGATCCCCAGACATGAGAGCCATACTCCATACACGGGCGGATAAGGCCCTTGTACAGAGCAAGCAGCTGGGAGGAGAGAAAAATGGACGAAGACGCCACAGGACACCTAACTTCTTGGAAGCTGATTTAGCAAGAGTAGAGATGTGAAATTTCCAGTTTAGATTTTTAGTGAAGGATAGACCGAGTGTGTTTAATGTAGAGGAGAGGGAAGTTGAGTGTTATTGAAGAAGAGAGGATAGTTGTCTGGAAGGTTATGTCGAGTAGATAGTTGTAGAAATTGAGTTTTGAGGCATTGAACAAAACCAGGTTTTCTCTGCCCCAATCAGAAACAAGTGAAAGATCAGAAGTTAGGCGTCCTATAGCATCTCGCCTTGAGTCATTTAATTGTTGTTGGGTTGGGCGTCTGTTGAACGCTGTTGAATAATGCAAGGTGGTATCATCAGCATAGGAGTGGATAGGGCATTGAGTCAGATTTAGGAGATCATTGATGAATAATAGAAAGAGAGTGGGTGATAGGACAGAACCCTGTGGAACACCACTGTTGATAGTTTTAGGGAAGAACAGTGACCGTCTACTACAGCAGCAATAGAACGATCGGAAAGGAAACTGGAGATGAAGGTACAGAGAGAAGGATAGAATCCGTAGGAGGGTAGTTTAGAAATTAAAGATTTGTGCCAGACTCTATCGAAGGCTTTCGATATGTCAAGGCCGACAGCAAAGGTTTCACCGAAGTCCCTAAAGAGGATGACCAAGATTCAGTTAGGAAAGTAAGAAGATCACCAGTAGATCTGCCTTTACGGAAACCATACTGGCAATCAGAGAGAAGGTTGTGAGCTGATAGATGCCTCATTATCTTCCTATTAAGGATAGACTCAAAGGCTTTAGAAAGGCAGGAAATCAAAGCTATAGGGCGGTAGTTAGAAGGATTGGAGTGGTCACCTTTTTAGGGACAGGTTGAATGTGAGCAAACTTCCAGCAAGAAGGATAAATAGAAGTAGAGACACAGATGAAAGAGTTTGACCAGGCAGTGAGCGAGTTCGGAAGCACAGTTTTGAGAACAACAGGAGGGACTCCATCCGGACCGTAAGCCTTCCGAGAATCAAGGCCAGAGAGGGCCAGGAAAACGTCTTTATAAAGAATTTTAATTTTAGGGATGAAGTAGTCAGAGGGTGGAGGAGTAGGAGGAATATGCCCAGAATCATCCAAAGTTGAGTTGGTAGCAAAGGTTTGAGCGAAGAGTTCAGCTTTAGAAAAGAAGAGACAGCTGTAGAGCCATCTGGATGAAGTAAAGGAGGGAAAGACGAAGAAGTAAAGTTGTTAGAGATATTATTGGCTAGATGCCAGAAATCTCGAGAGGAGTTAGAATTGGAAAGACTTTGACATTTTCTATTGATGAAAGAGTTTTTAGTAAGTTGGAGAATAGATTTGGCATGATTACGGGCAGAAATATATAGGGCATGAGTTTCAGCAGTTGGATGGCTACGGAACCGTTTGTGAGCCGCCTCTCTATCATTGACAGCACGAGAACAAGCAGAGTTAAACCAAGGCTTTTTAGCTTTAGGGTTAGAGAAAGTATGAGGAGTATACGAGTAGCGCTAAATTTTACACCAAGACAGCAAAAGAATACCTGTTTGTTGTAAGATCTACGCGCTTACTCAATAACTCCTGTCTCAAGGCATTCCCATTCTCTTTAAGACTCTGACATCTATGGCTGTTGGTGTTGTGCATTACTGTGTGACTGTGATATTGTGTTGAATGCGTGTCTCAGGTCCAGCCTTCAGGAATATTCATATGAACGAAGGTTTTTATGAAGGCTTTAAATAGTTCATAAAATCACAAGCGCTTCAATTTTTTTGTCTACAAAGTATAGTTTATTCATGCATTTAGAAAAAAATTTACTTCAGATGTATTTCAAAACCTTAGTCACTGAAATTTACCGTGCCATAATTCTTCTTTCCCTTTCTCCTCTCCCCTTGTATGAATGACTACTGACTACCAGCAGTTGTTTCCCGATACTTCCCAAGGTTTCACAACGGTTACCTCCTTAAATATTGTTTTATTCTGTTCCCAATTAAGAACAATAACATTTCAAAGAGGATTAGAAATAGTCTTTATGATATTTACACAAGAATGCTGAAAAAATTCCCTCATATTCAGACTCACTTCTCACTTCATCATGTAACATTTCAGATATCTGCAATGTATATAGCCAGGGTTGAAACAAATACAGTATCCTGCATTCAGGCAGAAGAAGGGAGAGAAAAAAAAGAAAGAAACTGCTGCAAAAATGGCTTGAAAACTTGCCAACATTTTACTCCTACCATATAGCCTGGCATTTAGCCAAACATGTAGCGAAACAGTTTCACGCAGATTTCCAAACTTTTTTTTTCTATTCGCCATTAAATATTTTCTACTTTATGTAAGGCTTAGCACTGTTCTTATAACTTTGCTAAAATCACTTTTAAACAATTCCAGTATATTTCCGCATAGTATCATTGATGTTTGTAATAATTTGTCAAGCTCTGTTTAAAGTCTTTTTTTTTTCAATGTTACTCTTATAAACCTTGAATAATACTCAGTCCACACAAATTGCCTTGTATTCGTCCAAATATATTTTCATTCACTGTTAATATTACGATCACTCCCACCGCTATTATTACAACCGCAACATACAATAAAAACTAATAACAAAGTCCATAAAAATAATGCATTGCGATAAAATTCAGATTACCAATCATTCAAGCTGACAACTAAAACACCATAATACAAACTCCCAATACATTTACGTAACAAACTACTTTTTTATCGTAACAAACTACTTTATTATTTTAGTCATTCAGTTAAACCTTGGAAAAAATATTTTGTGGTAAATATACAATACATGAAGATAGCACAAGATCTGAAGAAAATCTAAATAAGGAGGAGAAAACGAATCGGGAAGAAGAAAAAGGGAAAAATGGGACATAAAATAGAAGATTCAATATAAGGCACAAGTGTTTATAAAAAAAATCTTGAAATGATAAGAGGACCAAGTAGATGGATGGCAGAGATGCATAACAAAGACAGGACAACAGGATAATAAAGCTCATAAACCATCAGAGCACAGGCAGTCAGAGAGCACGAGGGAAGGAAAGCAGACACCCAGGCAGAAAAGGCACACGCAGGTCACGCGAGGAAACACTGTGTGCGAATCAGGGGAAACGCAAAGTGACTGGTGGGAATTTACTGTACACCCATCCCTATATCACCTCGCCTCTCGCTCTGTCCTTGTACCTCAAACTCCACACGATATCCCGACTAGGTAAAGCTATACATACCAGTGGGCACACAAAGTGAATGAATTGTATTAGAGTGTGTGTGTGTGTGTGTGTGTGTGTGTGTGTGTGTGTGTGTGTGTGTGTGTGTGTGTGTGTGTGTGTGTGTGTGTGTGTGTGTGTGTGTGTGTGTGTGTGTGTTATATTTTTCCCTCGGTTTACACACACACACACAAACACACACACTACACCCCCTCCCACACACGCACACACTTACACAGCATCAGTCAACGAGTTTGGACGGAAAGAGATTGCTGCGGTAGGGAAATGAGAGGCCACGAGTCAGCTGATTTAATGACACTGATGTCACTTTACCACAATAACACAAAGGAACACATAGGAAGATCAAATACCTACCGTCAACACATTTACACAGAACAAAAGTAAAGAAAGTTACAAAAATAGTGAGAGAGAGAGAGAGAGAGAGAGAGAGAGAGAGAGAGAGAGAGAGAGAGAGAGAGAGAGAGAGAGAGAGAGAGAGAGAGAGAGAGAGAGAGAGAGAGAGAAGAGAGAGAGTGTGAGTGTGTGTGTGTGTGTGTGTGTGTGTGTGTGTGTGTGTGTGTGTGTGTGTGTGTGTGTGTGTGTGTGTGTGTGTGTGTGTGTGTGTGTGTGTGTGTGTGTGTGTGTGTGTGTGTGTGTGTGAAGCAGAGAGAGAGAGAGAGAGAGAGAGAGAGAGAGAGAGAGAGAGAGAGAGAGAGAGAGAGAGAGAGAGAGAATGGATGTGAAGAAAAAAGAGGAAGATTCTTTCTCTCTCATTCCCTCCATCAGGTTTACTACGCCCTCTACATGATCTTTTATGGAGGAGGAGGAGGAGGAGGAGGAGGAGGAGGAGGAGGAGGAGGAGGAGGAGGAGAGGACGAAGAGTAGGACGAAGAGGAAGAGAAGGACGATGAGGAGGAGAAGAAACAGTGGGAGGAGGAGGAGGAGGAGGAGGAGGAGGAGGAGGAGAAAAAAGAGTAGGACGAAGAGTAGGACGAAGAGGAAGAGAAGGACGAGGAGGAGGAGAAGAAACAGCGGGAAGAGGAGGAGGAGGAGGAGGAGGAGGAGGAGGAGGAGTAGGACGAAGAGTAGGACGAAGTGGAAGAGAAGGACGATGAGGAGGAGAAGAAACAGTGGGAGGAGGAGGAGGAGGAGGAGGAGGAGGAGGAGGAGGAGGAGGAGGAGGAGGAGGAGGAGGAGGAGGAGGAGGAGGAGGAGGAGGAGGAGGAGGACGAAGAGTAGGACGAAGAGGAAGAGAAGGACGAGGAGGAGGAGAAGAAACAGCGGAAAGAGGAGGAGGAGGAGGAGGAGGAGGAGGAGGAGGAGGAGGAGGAGGAGAAGGAGGAGGAGGAGGAGGAGGAGGAAAAGGAGAAGGAGGAGGAGGAGGATAGAGGAGGAGGAGAAAAAGGAGGAGAAGAACGAAAAGGAGATAGAGCTGGAGGAGCAAAAGGAGGAGAAGGAGGAGGAGGAGGAGGAGGAGGAGGAGGAGGAGGAGGAGGAGGAGGAGGAGGAGGAGAAATACAAATGAATACAAAAGAATACCAAACAGTAACACTTTTTTTTTATTTATACCATGTGGGCTTTTCACCGGAATTTATAGGCTAAAGGGGATACTTTTTGTGGTATCTCCTATCTCAAAGCCCACCCGCTAGGAAACCGTTGCCCCGATTGAGGAAGCCCAACCTACATTCGGACCGTGGACAGGATTCGAAACCGTGCGCTTGGAGACCCCTCGGACCCCAAAGCACGCATGGTTCCACTGTACCACGGCGACACTTTGAACTCCTTACTAGGCTGATTGGATAACTATTTTATGTACACTAACGAGTACTGGGAGACAGAGGACAGTACACCAGAAAGCTCTCCTTTACACAGCCTTCCCTCCCCTACACACCCTTCCTTCCAGCTGAACCTGAACAAAAATAGGAATGTGGTATAAAAGAAACACGTAGGATCAGAAAGGGGAGTGAGGACAAGACTTATGATCGACAGCTAATTCTTTTTATCTATTTTTTTTTTTTTTTTGGGAGAAAATATAAAATGGTTGAAAGTTGAGTAATGTGGTGTGCGTGTAGATAACAACAACAACAACAACAACAAAAATAAAAGCAAGAACAAGAAGAGAAAATAACGTGAACAAGAAAATGGAAGCAAAAAGCAAATAGAAGGAAAATGAACTTACGATGAAGGAGAAAGAGAAGGAAAAGGAGGAGGAGGAGGAGGAGAAGGATGAATGTGTGCAATATACTGAAAGGAAAGAAACAGAGAAGCATAGAACGAAGGGAGGGAGGGAAGAGGGGAGGTGATAATAGCATTGGTGGTGGTGGTGGTGGTGGTGGTGGTGGTGGTGGTGGTGGTGGTGGTGGTGGTGGTGGTGGCCAAGGTGAGGGGATGGGGATGAAGAGAAGGGTTAGTGAAAGAGACTGGATTGAAAGGGTGGATAGTGGGGAAGGAGGGGAGGAGTAGCTCTTAAAGGGGAGCCGCGAGTGTTGTTGGTGCCAAGCTAGGCCGGAGAGGGAAGGAAGGGTTAGACAATTGAGGGTCGTAGTCGTACCGGTGGTAGCGGTGGTGGTGGTGGTCGAGAAAGGAGCAAGGATGGGTAAAGGCAGCCGTCGGAGTTCAGTCATTGTCTCGCCTACTCCAAACACTGAACTCCGTGACAAATGGAATGGTAAGCTACACTGAAATGAACGTACTAAATTTTCGCCGTTCACACTGGCAGAAGTAATGGTAGTGTAGCTGGCTAACTAAGTATATTGAGAGAAAGAGAGAGAGAGAGAGAGAGAGAGAGAGAGAGAGAGAGAGAGAGAGAGAGAGAGAGAGAGAGAGAGAGAGAGAGAGAGAGAGAGAGAGAGAGAGAGAGAGAGAGAGAGAGAGAGAGAGAGAGAGAGAGAGAGAGAGAGAGAGGAGGGGGGGTCTGATAAAAAAAATCGGAATTTATGAGGAGCAGTCATTTGTTTGGCTCCTGTGAAGACTTGAGGGAATTATGTGCATAAGGAAAAACGAATCGAGGACGCACTCGTGTGTCGGAAGCAGCTGCGGCATGAATGATTGCTTGTATTCCCGGCGCAGTCCTGACATATTTCTCCAGGCGATTTCTTTGATTAATCTATCATTTTCCTCTTCAACCATCCTGGAAATTTTATTGCGTTAACAAATATACCAAAATAAGAAATTAATTAAATGTGATCACTTCACTGTTGCAGTGACATATCCATCAGCGTATTGTTGTTACTCACCCTCACACTGGTTCCAACTTCAAAAAAATCTCCAAGATGGAAGTTTAGTTCATTAGTAATTCTAATTCACCTCCTTCACGCCCCCTCTTTCATTAAGGTGATCAGTTAGTTGATCAGAAGTGTAACTTTATCACTGAGGGGACTCAGACTAGAGGTGTTTCAAACCAAGACGCCGTGGTGTGTGGCGTGGTGTCTGGCACCACAGTAGCCACCCCTCACCGCCACACCTCCACCACCTCCCTGTGATGGTCCCCAGACTATGCAGACATTTAGCTAGAGAAAGACTTAAGAGACTGACCAAATGGCTGACAAACTGAACGCAGAGATAATAGAAGGAGAGGAAAGTGGGCAGGAGGTGGAGCAATGAGATTATAAAGTTTGCAGATAGAACTTGGCAGATTGCCACAGTGGCACAACTCCTGGAGGAGTTGGGATGAGGCCTTGGCCCCGAGGTGGCTTTGTTTGGCATGTACTATATATATATATATATATATATATATATATATATATATATATATATATATATATATATATATATATATATATATATATATATATATATATATATATATATATATATATATATATATATATATATATATATATGATGTAGGTGTAATGAAATTCGCATTAAAATTTTTTTCCTTAAAAGTTTGATATATATATATATATATATATATATATATATATATATATATATATATATATATATATATATATATATATATATATATATATATATATTATCAAACTTTTAAGGAAAAAAATTTTTGTGCGAATTTCCTATTACACTGCACCCCTGCATCATATAACCTGCATATATGGAGCAAGTTTTAAAAATATTTTAGCTACGAGTGATGAGCAACAAATGCCGGCATTATGCTGGCCGAGGTTCAAGTGTTTGAATTATTTCACAATTCAATATGAATAAATACAATAATGAAAAATAGAAAACTTCATCCTGGCTAAAGATTATCTAGATATTTGCAATGACGGTATAACGCACGAAGAAATATCTCTCCAGTACAGCAATGAGAGATATATGGTCCCCTGGTGATGCACATTTGGTGTACCTATCTTACATCAACTACTGTCACTTTATTTACTCTTCCAACACCTTACTCGTATCATTGTCGTCACAGACTTATCCTGCACGTGGCGTGACGGCAGAAGACATAACTTTGAACGTTTGAAAAATGTCAAAACATTTCAGAAATCTTAAAAACATCTTAGATCTAACTCTCCTCGCGACTTCTGACACCTAGCCTGTGTTACGTTCACCGGTTAAACGGGTAAGATTGGCATCGGGGAGCCGGTGAACAATAACAATAAAAAAAAAAACACTGCAGGTTCAACTGGTGAGGAAATGCAAAGGGGGCACTTTAAAAAGCTATTTTAATAACCCATAATGAAACTGACACACATAGATATAACATGAAACATGAAACTGACATACACAGATATAACATGAAACACAGGAAAATGACATACACATATACATATAATACAGAAATAAATACAACACTAAAGAACCCAACTTAATACCTAACAATAATCCTAATCCTATATGGAGGCAATGTGGAAAAAACGGACGAGGGGAAGTGATACTTATGAGGTGTCGCAGTGGTGAAGTGCTGGGTGATGGTTGATCCCACGATAGTCCAAGAGGCGTTGTGTTCACCAGTTGAACATGCAGTGTTTTTTTTATTGTTATTGTTCGCCGGCTCCCCGATGCCAATCTTACCCGTTTAACCGGTGAACGTAACAAGCCAAAAATATTTCCAACAGATTTTCAGATTTTCTTCTTCATCTTTCCCTCCTCTGCTTCAATCTGATTGCACCATTGCCATCTCATATGTCTTTAAAGCTTAACTCTTCGCTAAAAAAAAATACATGATAAAAACTACTCAAGATGATTCGGGGCCTATTCCTCCATCTCCTCCACCCAATGACTATTTCATGCCTCCTATTGAGATTCTTCTTAACTACGTTTCCCAAGCCTTCACTGCCTTTAATCTTTAGGAGTCTTTTCCACCTTTAAGAATGTCTCTCAATGCTCTCTGATACTGTGTCTCTGTGCTTGCACCTTGCCTAGTCAAACTCTTCCAACTCAAATATATTTCCTCTCATTGACACCTCTCCAACTATCTGTCCTTAGTCTCTACATCCTCGCAGAACTGTTGTATCTCTTGTTATCTTCTATCGCTTTTTTTCACACTAACTTTTCTTTTGATCTTGCTAAGTGGCTACCTCCCCTCTTCTACCTGCCTCACCACAAGAGGCTTTCTTGATTCTTTCTCATATTCTGTCCATCTTCCTAATGCAAAAGTTTAACAGTAACAAATATTCTATTTTTATCTATCTACTTATACCCGTACAAGTATTCTTACCCCTGTTCCTACGAGAGAAAGCAAACTCTTGACTCCAGGTCTCACCCAGCTACTCAGAGATTCTCTTGTATATTGCATACGGCTGGACTCAAGCTGAGCCCCGCCACAAGCTGGGGGGTCTCTGTGGAGCATATAGTGTATCCTGTGCTTCTCTTAGATTGCCGTAACACGGGCGGGAACTGATACACTCTCTACCCAGAGGACGCTTTTAAAATCACTGACCCTGAATTACGCACGCACGCACGAACGCACACAGGCATGCACACACACACACACACACACACACACACACACACACACACACACAC
>NC_059292.1:33389042-33394042 GCF_017591435.1 Portunus trituberculatus | reverse complement strand
CCCCCACCACCACCTCCACCACAGCGACCATCATCTTCACCACCACCAATGCCACCACGACCTCCACTAACACCACTGCCATCAATCACACACATAGTCTTTTCCAATTACTGCCACTGCCATTGCCACCACCACTACCACCATAACCATTGCCCCGCGCCACCCACCTTCCTATCCCGCCATTGCCTGAACACTTTATCCGCACATCACCTGGTGGTTTAAAGGGCCTATTCGTTGTCGATTAACCTTAACTGTGATTGTGATTTAGGAGAAGTGGAAGGCCGGGAGGGGATTTAGTGGTGGTGCGAGTACAAGGCTTCTATAAGTGCCGCCATCAGCCCACCGCGACCCACACATCGCTGCCGTCATTCCGCAACGCAACGACGCGGTTTAAAAATGTATAGTCTATATGTAAATAAAAAGGATAATCGTTAAAAATACTAATACTTTTTTACGGTTATTTTTTTTATCCTAACGACATCGTCACCACCGTTATTGCTGGTGCCTGAAGCCTCCTCCACCACTGCTGTCACCGCCATTACTGCCGCTACTCCGCCGCCACCACCACCACCACCACCACCACCACACTCCCCATCACCGCCACTATGGAACTCACTTACTTCTATTACTTTAAATTATAAAAGTTTTACCACAACTTCCCATTAATGACCGTGATCAGATAAGTGCACGCACTTACGCACACGCACACTCATGCACGCACGCACGTAAGCGCGCACACACACACACACACACACACACACACACACACACACACACACACACACACACGGCGCACGTCTCGATGGCAGGACAGCAGCAAAAGAAAAGGTCGTTTATGGAATTCCTGTCGCAACTTGGATGCGCCCTACCCTCCCTCCCAACGCCGCACACCTGCCACCATGACGGATTTTTTAATCTTTGGACTGCCTGGTTATATGAGAAAAATGTCGACAATAAAATCGTGTGCGTCGCGTCCCCTGCCAGAGTCCAGCCCGCACAATGCCACCCCTTCCAGCGTGCCGCGCGTCCCTTGACAGTTACCTGGCACTGCCCACTCCACGCTTCCATTCTAAGAGTATAATTCAAAACTTAATTAGTGTTACTGCATCAAAGTGAATGGAGCGCCTGCCGACCATTGCCGCCCCAGCATGCAGCACACAGCTTTGGGCTCCCCAGCTCACCGCACAGTTCCATGGGTGGGTCACACTACCTCCAGTGTGCCATCACAGCACTGCCATGTCTCTGGGCGCGCACCAATTTCAAGCTACAATCCCAGAACATCCAATGAACTACACGACGGCAACGATTCGCCGCCCACTGGAACTAGTACTTTAATTGAAGCGCTGTAACTTCAATGCCCCAAAGTGAGGTCTGGATCGCTGTCAGGTTGAGTAATTGAAGTCATCAGTGACAAGGGCCAAGATCCATCTCCCTCCTTTGTTTGTCTGGCCACCGTCATCACTTCCTCGTCCAATGCATTCTAATAAGATAGCTGAGGTTCTGACGAGTCTGATGTCAACCTTTACACAATCACTGAGGTGTGACCAACAGCCTCACAAGTGGACACCACGCTCGTCTCCTCGCGGCGGCAGGGAGAGGCGAGGGTGGAGGAGGCTGCGGGACCATCAATCTTTTGATTTCCGCCTGAGCCAACGCTCAGTCGTTAGCTGCTCAGTACTCCGAACATTATTTTGCAGGAAGGGCTGAATCATTAAGGAAATCTACTGATGCTTTAAAAAAGTTCTCCAAAAGTTACGTAGATAGCTCAAAAGAATTCAATGCTGGTAACTAAAGTTGAAAATAAATGGAATATGGCTGTACAGCATCGTGAGCCACAGCATATTTCGACATCACCACAGACCACAGCTCACACAATGACTGGAAATTATAAAGAAAATAAATAAACTTATTATTAAGGCAGCCTCAACTCCTGATCTCTACTGTGTGGAAAGCAACTCGAGATTCATATACAAGTGGAACGGACTATTTGAAATTTCTGCCATCACACCCATCAGAAACCTACCTTTGTAACAGAGCGCGTCTCAGATAAAATTCCTCTTATTTTCTTTGAATTCGTTTAATGTTTGTATCACGACAACAAATACACGAGACAAAAATACAACAGTAAGTGACAAATAAGTGTGTGTGTGCGCGCGGGGAAAGGAGTCAGGTTTTGCAATAATCTTTTCCCACCTTGATACGCAACGAGAATTGTGAGAGCCGCGAGCAAATATTTTCCGCACAGAAAGTCAGGAGACAAAGCAAGAGCCAGACTTATACAAGATGAGAATTCCACTCCTGTGCAATCCTCCTCTACACCAAGTCATGCCAAGAAATTACAGACGACATCCAACATAATACGTCGACAAAAGTAGGCCACGCACCTCTCCGATAAGGACTTAAGAGTTTGTATACTTAGTTTCTTTTTTATTTACTTATTTACTTTCTTTAGTTATCCCTAAAAAATGTCACCTCTATTTGGCGCAGTCTTCAGAGCAAAAATGGAATGACAGCAGTCTCTCATACGTTACTGTTGGTGTATTTTGGCTGACTGACATTTTCCAAGCGACGCAAAGCAACCTTTACGCACGCACTTACTCCACTCACATCGCCAATACTGCACAGTTATCAGAAACCCGTTACGCGATTATGCCAAAACTTCTGTGCACCACTCTCTTCGCTCTTGTGGTGAAAAGAAAAAAAAATGTTTGAACTATGGATGATAATAATGAATAACAGGCATTTTTCTTTGACATTCTTTTCTCAAATACGTCTTCTTGGCTGCATTTTAGTTTCATAACTCAGTCAACTTTGTCTCGCACCACTACCAGCAACATGCGATCTTGTGTACCGTAAACAATTCCCTGGAGCTTCTTGCAAGTGTTAAACATACGAAAGTTATGAAGCATTCCGCGTACATTACTGCAACTAACGCTCGTATGTGAATAAACCAATAAAGGAGAGTGGACTGCACACCGCGGCCTTCCATCAACGCGAACCAGCCGTAAACAATTGGGAGGGCATTCTCACACCTACAGTCTCTTATTTCACTGACTTTCTCTTCTTTTAGATGAAGTTATTGAAGTCGTCAAGGATGTTTTCATGATTCTAATGGTGGTTTAACCTCTTCAATACTGAGACGCATTTTTACCTTCATTTTTGGGTATGATTAGACGATTTTATTTGCATTAGGAAGGGTCTATGGAAGTCAAAAGATTAGTGGCCAGAATCTTTACTATGTTAATCCCAACATATGTTTCTGAAGCTTTATAAAATCGCCAAATAGTAACCAGAATAAATATGAAAATGCGTCCTGGTACTAAAGACATTAAAAAGAAGTCTGTATCATCAATTGGAAATAAGAAGAAAAGGAAAGCAGCCATGAGAACAGTGTAGGAGTGCTTCAAAAGTGCCTGTGTATCGTGGTTGTGTAAGGCTAAGCTCGGCCCTGGGAGGCTCACGAGGAGCACTTGCAGCTGCCTTGAGAGGAACATGCTGAAACTTTGATTTTTATTGACAACACTGATTAGTCACATTCAACACTACTATCTGGCTGATGCGATTTTGAGCGATTCGACGAAATGTTGAGTTGAAATGCAATGAAAGAGCTTGGAATCGAGGTGGAGGACGGACGCTCTCTCTCTCTCTCTCTCTCTCTCTCTCTCTCTCTCTCTCTCTCTCTCTCTCTCTCTCTCTCTCTCTCTCTCTGTCTGTCTGTCAGTAACGGATGGAATACAAACAGAGACAAAGGAAAGGCTGGCGGTGGCGGGGGAGCAGAGAAAAACACGCGAAGAGTCGATATAGTGCAGCGGATGAGACACAAAATGGCCAAATTGTGCACTTTTGAGTAAAAGCAAGAGACTTTGCATGGTGATTCTTTATCCAACACGAATGAAATTTAGAAATGGAGGCATTTGAAAAAAAAACAAATTTTCAAGATGGCGGCCAAACAGGGATGGCGGTCATGCGAAAATCGAGATTTTTTCATGGAACACGAATTTTGAATGTCTTTCTGATAAATATCTGGGAAATCATACTTATGATTAAGAAAAACACATTTCTTTTACCAAACATATGTACTACATAAGCTTGACATGGATAAATTTTTATTTTATCAAGATGGTAACAGATGGTAGCAGCGACTGACCGTGTCCCACGGCGTTGCCACCATCCATTCTATGCAAGGACACAGGGCAGATGATTTGTGATGTTCAGTTCACAAAACTCTAGGATTACATTCTAAATCCTTAGCAACACAAACAACAAACAGTCAAAAATTATGTCTACGAACAATGAACATCAAATGATATATTTTCTTACACTATAGATCAATACAACATAAGCACAACATCAATACAGGCTAACTGCTACATTTAAAAAGCTGGACATGTTTGAAAACTCTCAACCTGGAACATCATGAATGTATGAAATACCATACAGAACACCCAAATGTATCATATTACAAAATGTTTATCCTAAGTTTTCTATGATATCAGGTATATACATCTGTAAACTGCCAAATTCTCAAAACCAGACGACGTCTACATACGCCAAACACTATACTTAGAAGACTAACTGCAATAGGCGAAAATAACTTATATACCTATACATCAATTAAGTTTGCACCACTGTAATTTTCTATACATTCAGTTGGAACAATCACCTGCACATTTGCAGAGATCAGTGCATTTCAGAGAAGCACTTCGGCATTTGCATCGACCATGACAACCCTTTGTGCAACCGCAACACAACAGTTCAATACACGTTGCAGAAGCTGGAGCCAAGGTCGACCACAATGGTGTCCAGGTGGTACTTGTGCCAGACTGCTCCTTGTTCCATCCCCATGCGGATGGATCAGGATATTCTGGTCGAGCTATTAACGCCTGGCCCCAAATATGCCCACCTTGGTATACTGCTCTTCGCACGTGCTGAGTAAGGGCTGCTTGTGTCGGTGGGATGTTCTTGATCGTGCGGCTTTTCTGAGTAAACAGAACTCGCCG
>NC_059292.1:33376542-33381542 GCF_017591435.1 Portunus trituberculatus | reverse complement strand
CCAACACGAGGAGAAGATGCACACCGCACAACATGCGATGTTCAATTCAACACACACACACACACACACACACACACACACACACACACACACACACACACACATTCCACATATACATACTTTACAGCCAACAAAAATCAACTTTTTGGTATTAGAATTATAAAGATAAAATCTAAAATTCATCAGATGGTACGATTCTACACCCCCCCTCTCTCTCTCTCTCTCTCTCTCTCTCTCTCTCTCTCTCTCTCTCTCTCTCTCTCTCTCTCTCTCTCTCTCTCTCTCTCTCTCATTTTTTTTCCCTCTTTTTTCCTGCCGTCCACCGTCTCTCGCTCACTCCCCTTCCCCGGCTCTGCTCTGAGTGCGTCACTGGTAGGGCATCATGTTTACGTCGCGTAAAGAAACGAATGGGACGTTATGCCGTTTTCCTCCAGCGAACGGAGCATCAACTCAGCGTCCACGTAATTAAAAACGACGTGCCTGAGTTGCGTGCGCCATATCTCAATGTGTGTGTGTGTGTGTGTGTGTGTGTGTGTGTGTGTGTGTGTGTGTGTGTGTGTGTGTGTGTGTGAGTGTGTGTGTCGTGTCAATGCTGCAAATATAAGGCAGGAATGTGCACGTTTTGTAATAGCATGTTTTGTATGTATTTGTTGTATGTGTACAGTATGTGTGATCAGTGTTTTTGTATGCAATGCCTCGTGTTTTGAATGAATGTTCCGTAATTATTATTATTTCATAAAAGGGGGGCAGCGTTCACGTGATTACACGCATAATAAGAGCTGATTAAACCAACACGTTATGATTACAAATTTAATTACGTGCAGTGGCAGTTATAAGAATATATTTTATTTCCATTGCCCTTTCCTTTCTTTCAGGTGTGTGTGTGTGTGTGTGTGTGTGTGTGTGTGTGTGTGTGTGTGTGTGTGTGTGTGTGTGTGTGTGTGTGTGTGTGTGTGTGTGTGTGTGTGTGTGTGTGTGTGTGTGATTCACCTCGGTCGTCTGCTGGTCACCCAGCCAGTCTTTCACATTAAGGAGCTAGCTCAGAGCTCATAAACCGATCTTCGGTAGGACTGAGACCACATAACACACTCCACACACCGGGAAAGCGAGGCCACAACCCCTCGAGTTACATCCCGTACCTATTTACTGCTAGGTGAACAGGGGCCACACATTAAGAGACTTACCCATTTGCCTCGCCGCCTACCGTGATACGAACCCGGCCCTCTCGATTGTGAGTCGAGCGTGCTAACCACTACACTACGCGGCGTGTGTGTGTGTGTGTGTGTGTGTGTGTGTGTGTGTGTGTGTGTGTGTGTGTGTGTGTGTGTGTGTGTGTGTGTCTATGTGTGTTGCGGTACAAAGAAGGCATGAGGGGTTGTCTTGTATTATAGAGCCTTGGGAATTCCCCCACGCCCACGTTGCGGAGGTGCAGCACATTTCGGCACAACGGAGCACCAGTTGTACGGACAAGTCTAATACACTGGCTCCTGCTGGACGTGCGTAGGTGTGGGTGTGGGTGTGGGTGGAGGTGCGGGTGTGTGACCTTTTCACGCAAAGCCTTGGGATTAGTAGTGAAATACGTGACAGTACATTCGCCCACATACCTATTTATTTAAAGCCACCCGTCCGTTACAAATGACATATCGCAGAATTCAGAAATAGTGACTTGAGTGAGCCGCGTTTGAAGCAGCAGCACGCCTCACTCCCGAAACAAAGGCAGCAGACAGCCGTGTGGGCGGTGAGTGTCAGGCAGCTCCCCTTGCTGTTCATATTTCCTTCTAAATGTTGGTGCACTTAAAAGAAATTTCAAAAGTATTGAGATTCGTATGATGAAAGGTTGCTGTTCATATAAAACAAATTTAATAGAATACAGCAATACGATTACCATTCTCTACCAGTCAGTCTTGCTTCACGAGACTATACACTGCTATTAAGAAAAATAAGCCGAACATTTAATGAACAACATACCATGAAGGCAGGTATTCGTCGAGCTGGTATCGAGTGTAATGGAACCACGGTGGGACTTTGCCGCGTGTGGACTCAAGGATCAGCCACGAGCCTTCAGGGCAGTGCATCACTCTCACTGTTGACATGGTGAATGCCTTGCAGTATTGCGGATTACAAAAACAGCTTGAGGCTTGTTGAACGCCGACGCTTCATAATGTTGAAGCAACCGAGTTCCGCATGAAAAATTCAAAAATAGTTATAGATTATAGAAGTATATTACTGACAGTTCATAGCAATAAAAGTGAATAATAAATACAGCACGAGAATTGCACTTTTTATATTAGTTTTACACAAGAAATGTCAATACGTGCAAGATCGACTAAAAGAGAGACGAGTGGAGGGCTAGAAATCCTCGATTTAAGAATTTATAACTTCTATAAGAAAAGAAAACAAACGTGTGACATCAATAAAAATCTTTAACTTCAAAAGAAGTAAGAACTTAAAGTTATTGATCTCAGACAGACTCAACGAAGAAGCATGAAAAGAAAATATTTGATAAATGATTGACAGGAAAGCCTTAGATGATGTAATGACGTGAAGAAAATTATAGATAATTAACCTTTACCACAATTGCTTAAGGCGTTTCAGAGAGAGAGAGAGAGAGAGAGAGAGAGAGAGAGAGAGAGAGAGAGAGAGAGAGAGAGAGAGAGAGAGAGAGAGAGAGAGAGAGAGAGAGAGAGAGAGAGAGAGAGAGAGAGAGAGAGAGAGAGAGAGAGAGAGAGAGAGAGAGAGAGAGAGAGAGAGAGAGAGAGAGAGAGAGAGAGAGAGAGAGAGAGAGAGAGAGAGAGAGAGAGAGAGAGAGAGAGAGAGAGAGAGAGAGAGAGAGAGAGAGAGAGAGAGAGAGAGAGAGAGAGAGAGAGAGAGAGAGAGAGAGAGAGAGAGAGAGAGAGAGAGAGAGAGAGAGAGAGAGAGAGAGAGAGAGAGAGAGAGAGAGAGAGAGAGAGAGAGAGAGAGAGAGAGAGAGAGAGAGAGAGAGAGAGAAAGTGTTATGAACTACGAGTACAATCAGCTTACGAAAATTACAAGTAGTACCGGAGATGAAATGTATGCTAAGACTGGAATAAAGAAATAAATAAATGAATAATCTGAAAAAATACGAGGTAAGTTCGTACCACAAAAGAACTTTGTTGATAAGCACAAACAATTCCAAGTTTAAAATTTGTATAAAAAAAAAAACTTCCTAAACTGCTAATAGGCGAGGCAAAGCAAAGATGCGAATGACGATATCAAGTGGACCATCGATAAAAAATTAAGATACTTCACTGAAAGACAAAAAAAAAATAAAGAAAAACATTCCCGCAATCTATTCCACGAAGCGAATGTTAAAAAAAATAAGTCTTTTACCATTGATTAAGTCATTCTCCTACTGGCGATCACGACGAACACCAACACCACTACCACCACCACCACCACATCCACCACTACCACCGCCACTTCCACGAGAAATACCACCTCCACCACGACAACCACTACTAATACCACGACCGTCAAAACAACTAACACACTCACTACCACCACCATCACTTCCCCTTCTACCTTAAATCACCACCTGCAACTCTCTCTCTCTCTCTCTCTCTCTCTCTCTCTCTCTCTCTCTCTCTCTCTCTCTCTCTCTCTCTCTCTCTCTCTTTTCACCTTCGCGCTATGGCATCCCCGATTCATCTCAAGGGCTGCGTTTTCCTTTCTATAAACGCGTACTCGACAAACACACCCAGACAGCCACACCTCACATTAGCTCAGTCTGATTCACACACCTGGACGAGGAGTGTGTGCGGCTGCGGAAGTTTGGTCTTTACTGGGCTTAGCAAAGGACAGATAAGGCTGGTGGAGATAAGAGAAGACGAGACTCCCATACACTCAGATGAAAGCACATGCACCCACTCACCCGCTCACATATCTGGGTCTTGTGGCGGGGCTGAGGGAGGAAGGAACATTCATGCGCTCGTGTCTTGGAGTGTAATGTGTCTGAGAATGTAGGAGAGTCATTTCAAGGCAAATTATAAAGGTGCAGTATATGATGATGTGCTTCCTCTGCATTCAGATTACTGCAATGGCTTGAAAATGTGTATGCGAGATTCTTGGGTTGAATAAATACAACGACCATGCGAGATGATACTTATGGGAGCAAAAATTTCCTTCTTTTTTTTATTTTTGTAAAGTTAAAATGTACATGTCTATCCCATTAACGTGCAAAGTGACACGACTTGCGGTTGACTGAATCTGAATCTAACAAGATGCATCTCAGCGACAGGGAATCAGAAGACTGAGAAAATATCAAATTAGACCTGAATGGTGGCTCTGGCTGATCTGACATTGAAGGAGCGAAGCTGAAAGAGTACGGAATGCCTTTAGAGTAATCCGAGCACATCACCGTCTAACGATAGCGCGGTATTCTATTCAGACGTCCAGGATGTTCGCGAATATCTGGGACTTCGGTACTGACAAGCACGTTGATGAAAATGCCATCCCTCCAACCACAACGGTCTGTGAGGCTTCCCTTTTCTCTGCATTCCACGCAAGACTTCTTTTCGTTCTTGTTCAAGGCTTATTTTTGTTGTTGCTGATTGTGTTAACGTACGTACCATCATAGCACGATCGAAACAAGCGCAATTTCTCTTTAAACACAGCTTACCAGCGTCTCGCCCATGTATAGTAGAATAGCACTGCGTCAAGAAAAACGGAATGAACCATAAACTAGAGGACTATTTCTGCAATCATTTGTATTTTAAGAATATATGGAAGACCATGATCAACTTTCTTCTTCATCATCTATTAGCAACAGCAGGTGTTGTTGTTGTTTTGTTGTTGTTGTTGATGCTCCTGCTGCTGCTAGTAGTTGTAATTAAAGCACTTAAAATAGTAGTAGTAGTAGTAGTAGTAGTAGTAGTAGTAGTAGTAGTAGTAGTAGTAGTAGTAGTAGTAGTAGTAGTAGTAGTAGTAGTAGTAGTAGTAGCAGCAGCAGCAGCAGCAGCAGCAGCAGCAGCAGCAGCAGC
>NC_059292.1:33359042-33374042 GCF_017591435.1 Portunus trituberculatus | reverse complement strand
TGTGTGTGTGTGTGTGTGTGTGTGTGTGTGTGTGTGTGTGTGTGTCTGTGTGTGTGTGAATGTGTTTACTTCAAGCTGTGCACAAGTGAAGTGGGGGTACATCAAGACCAATACAATATAATAACAGCTCAGAAACCCGACTCATACTTATTTTGGGGCCATCAAAGTGTGCACAACTCTGATGCCAAGCAAAAGCAAAGCAAAGCAAAGCAAAGCAAAGCAAGGCAAGGCAAGGCAAGGCAAGGCAAGCGTTTACTGGTGCCTTGCTGGAATACGAAGAAGAGAAGGAAGGATGGAGAGAGAGGAGATGAGGGAGAATCCTGGGATGAGGGAAGTGCTGAAAAGAAATGAGGAGGTGGAATGGGAGTAGGAAGGAGGTTGGGAGGTGTTGAAGGAGGGAAGGAAGAAGGAAAAGTTTGAGGGTGAGAGGAGGACAAAAAGAGGAAAGGATAAGGAGGGGAGGAGGAGGAGGAGGAGGAGGAGGAGGAGGAGGAGGAGGAGGAGGAGGAGGAGGAGGAGGAGGAGGAGGAGGAGGAAGGAGGAGGAGGAGGAGGAGGAGGAGGAGGAGGAGGAGGAGGAGGAGGAGGAGGAGGAGGAGGAGGAGGAGGAGGAGGAGGAGGAGGAGGAGGAGGAGGAGGAGGGGTAAGAGTTGCTCGTATAACTTAAGTGATGGTGAAGTAAGAGAGAGAGGGGCGGAAGGAGGAAAATATGGAGTAATAATAGAAGAAATGAGGTGGATGTGAGAGAGAGAGAGAGAGAGAGAGAGAGAGAGAGAGAGAGAGAGAGAGAGAGAGAGATTTTGACACTGTTCATTTCAGCCAACAGTAAACGCTAAGAACGTCAGCTAACAGAAAATGGAGGAGGAGGAGGAGGAAAAATACGATAAATAAAAATGCCTTATAACGGCTGCTTCTCCCCTTCCTCCTCCTACTCCTCTTCCTCCTCCACCTCCACCTGCACCTCCACCTCCACTTTCTGTTCCTCTTCCTCGTTGTCCTTTATCTCCATCCTACCTACTTCTATTCTTCTTTCTCCTTTACACTCTACATCGAGTCATTGCAACACACACACACACACACACACACACACACACACACACACACACACACATGACCCGGTAGCTCAGTGGTTAGAGCGCTGGCTTCACAAGCCAGAGGACCGGGGTTCGATTCCCCGGCCGGGTGGAGATATTTAGGTGTGTCTCCTTTCACGTGTAGCCCCTGTTCACCTAGCAGTGAGTAGGTACGGGATGTAAATCGAGGAGTTGTGACCTTGTTGTCCCGGTGTGTTCCGAAGATCGGAAATAATGAGCTCTGAGCTCGTTCCGTAGGGTAACGTCTGGCTATCTCGTCAGAGACTGCAGCAGATCAAACAGTGAATTACACACACACACACACACACACACACACACACACACACACACCGCCACCTTTGTGCTGTAATACTTTTGAAGGCGTTGCTTTCAAGCTCACTACCGCTTCCTCCCTCCTGCTGGGGTCTCCTGCAGGATTCCCCGAAGATCACACACGTCAACCAGCCAAGCGACCTTTCCCTTGGGAACCTTACCCAGAATCCCACTCTTGTATATTCCTACTCGTTATAAGTGCCCAGCCAGAGCGCGGTCTTGTATATCCCGCCTCCTATATCGATGAAAATGGACTAAAATTAACCCTAAAATCTGACTTCATTTAGTGGAAACGCGAGCTCTGTAACGAAAGGATCCAATTTGTGTAAAAAATGTTAACAATAATAGTAACGTCAAATGAAAAAGTTGAGTGAATCTCTTTACATAAATTTTGGGGATATTCCAGATTCCATGGCATGAAAGGATTTTAATGATTTTTTTCTTTATGGGATTTGTGTGTGTGTGTGTGTGTGTGTGTGTGTGTGTGTGTGTGTGTGTGTGTGTGTGTGTGTGTAGTTACCCCCTTATACAAAAGAAACTCAATATGCGTAACAACACTGCCTATGTGGACAGATTTCCCCGGGGACCACGGACACACACACACACACACACACACACACACACGCAGAACTGCCGTTCACACACGCCCCCTACAGAAACACGGCCTGCAACACAGCCATCAATGTCGCTGCCGCTCACTCTCAGCTCCCATGACGCGTCTGGCGGGGCCCTGACTTGTGAGTTGTGGGTGAGGGAACGGTAGTGCAGAGAAAGCCTCGCATGGTGAAGGCGCCACCACTGCTTTGTTGCCAGCACCTGATTTTCCTACCTGTTCCTCCGTCTTCTTTCGCTGTTTCCTGAATGCTAAAGGTTGGCGCCATATTCGAGTCTTCTCCATTTATTCCCATCCATTACGTCTTATGTTCGCTTCTCTACCTGTGTGAATACATGATAAAAAAAAATTCGTGTGTAAATCCTATTTTTTTTTTTCTTCTTTTGCAGATGTGAGCGTGTTCCCGACCAGCGCGGCGCGTGACCATGAGCAGCGGAGCGAGCATCACGGTGAGCATATGCGTCTTCTTTTTCAGGAAATCCGAGGGGTAAATTCAAATGAACGACTTCTCGGCATCCTCGTGAAATGTTCTATGTTTGTGTGATGGAAGCATTGTGTCAGTGCGAGCCGTGAAACACGCACGGGGGTTTTCTGATGTATTGATGTTCGTGGAGACTATCGTGCCATCGAGAACCGATAAAAAGACGCCCACGAAAATACAAGACACCAATAAATGCGCAACCCGGAAGAAGCTGAGAATGAGCAACAAATGGTGAACGCTTGTGTTTACCTTCTGGCCGACAGCGAGCAACAACAGTGAAGTTACAGTGTATATTCACAATAACACACATATGAAACGATCACTGGAAAGCACAACTGCAGCAGGAAATAAAAGTAACGTGAGGAAACAAAGCGGAGTGCATTGAAGTGAAGACAACGCAGCCAATCTGTACGCAAACCACAGCATTCTCATTCACTCACACACACACACACACACACACACACACACACACACACACACACACACACACGGTGGCACTAGTAAAAGCAACAAACAAGTGACTGACAAGCTCCACACGCTACGGGCAAGAGAATGTAGGAACGCAGGGACCTCCACAGACCCATTGGTTGCCGTCAAGTATGGTGCAAGATGAGATGACCACCTGGACGCGTGCGGGACAGTGGGCAGCGTCCCCATCACCACCACCCCCACCACGACGAGGACCTTCTCAGTCCCGTCCCACCCCGCCGTCTTCTCCTTGTCACGTCAAAAATGTCCTGGCGATGGTCATTGTGGTCTTCTTCGCCTTCGTCAGTGCAGGTTAGTTGAAGTGAAGGCGTGTAAATGAGATGTTATGTGCAGGAAAACACACACACACACACACACTAGCTTCACAAGCCAGAGAACTGGGGTTCGATTCCCCGGCCGGGTGGAGATATTTGGGTGTGTCTCCTTTCACGTGTAGCCCCTGTTCAGTGAGTAGGTGCGGGATGTAAATCGAGGAGTTGTGACCTTGTTGTCCCGGTGTGTGGTGTGTGCCTGGTCTCAGGCCTATCCAAAGATCGGAAATAATGAGCTCTGAGCTCGTTCCGTAGGGTAACGTCTGGCTGTCTTGTCAGAGACTGCAGCAGATCAAACAGTGTAACAGTGAAACAGTGAAACACACACACACACACACACACACACACACACACACACACACACACACACCGCGTAGTGTAGTGGTTAGCACGCTCGACTCACAATCGAGAGCCCCGGGTTCGAGTCCCGGAAAGCGGCGAGGCAAATGGGCAAGCCTCTTAATGTGTGGCCCCTGTTCACCTAGCAATAAATAGGTACGGGATGTAACTCGAGGGGTTGTGGCCTCGCTTTCCCGGTGTGTGGAGTGTGTTGTGGTCTCAGTCCTACCCGAAGATCGGTCTATGAGCTCTGAGCTCGCTCCGTAATGGGAAAGACTGGCTGGGTGACCAGCAGGCAACCGAGGTGACCGAGGTGAATCACACACACACACACACACACACACACACACACACACACACATATATACATTTGATAGTGCATCATCTTAGGAGATCGTACTGACTAATTCAAGGTACATAATTGGTTTAATGTTCATTAAAACCACGCACCAATTCGCTGGCCATGACTACAATTAGCGAGTACACGTTATTAAGTTAATGCAAGAATAAACACAGCATATACAACGCACGTTCAACTTAATTAAGTTTATCAACAAAAAAGAGCAGGTGTCACATCGTGTAAACACCTTGCTTTTTATATGATATTCACAAGACTGAGCCTGTTGTATCAAAGAACGTACCCCCTCTTAAATTAATTACATCTTATTTAACATTCTATTTACTTATTTATGTATGTATGTAAGTCTGTCAATCTGTCTACCTACTTATGACTATCTTCAATCTATCTATACATTCACTATTTCATCCATCTATCTATCTATTTACAGTTCATTTTATCAATTTATTTTACTTATGTATGTATGTATGTATGTATGTAAGCACCTATCAATCAGCCTATCTATCCTATCAACTAACCTATCAACTAATTTATCTATCAGTTCACTAATTCATCCATCTATCTATTTATTTATTATTTACTTATTCATTTATTTGCACACACTGCGAAGGACCACGACGTAAAGAACCAACAGATGAGAGCCAGCTTGCTACTCTGAAAGGACGAGGAGGTCCAGGGGAATCATTTACTCTCAAGCTAATCATCTCCTTAGTAATTAAGCCATTCATTTGTGAGTTTTGAATGCCTCGACTAGACCATTATAAAGAGAAGCCCCGGAGATCAATGCAAGTATTCGAATATAAAGATACAGTATAAAGACTTAAAGGATCACATTATCACGTAAACACACACACACACACACACACACACACACACACACACACACACACACACACACACACATACACACAATACTCATATATTCGTGCTTATGGCTCCTACTCACAATATTAATTCGTAATAGCAAATGAGGTAGCCACAACCTTCACTAATACACACAACAAATTGGTCGTAATCATGTACGTACATAGTCGTTATTTCATCGCTAAAGGGAGCAGGGCGGGTGATGGTTGTATGTATATTTTATTCTATTTTTTCTTTTTTTTTATGCGTGACGAAGAACGGCTAATGGTACGAAAACCAGGGAAAGACAAAATAAAGTAAATGAAACGACCCTAATTCACTTCTCCAGAAAGAGTTATAGTTTTAGTTAAGAGACGGGAATCCAATGTAAAGGAGAGTTTCATTTTGGAGATGCAGTTATAGATAGACATAATACAAACACAAATTTCTCCATTTTCTTTCACAGTGGTTTACATTTTTTTTCTTTTTATCAATTCTAAATCTCATGACCTACCGACATTCAAGTAACAAAAGACAACGCACTCTTAATAAATTAGCAACGGGACTAGACAAGAAATATTTTAATCACTTCATTTCACTTCGAACCAAAGAATTCAAGAAGGAAAACACAAACACAGCAAGAGTAAATAGGATACGTTACTCGACCAGCTACTGAGCAAAACCGCACGTTATATATGCCTATAATAACCACAAAACACTCGCATCTACCAGCAAATACAGTTGAGTGGTGGCTTCAAAGACCACGTGTGTCGCCGCAATGCTTTTACAGTATCGCAAGCATCAGGGCAACGTGTTCAGAGCCTTTCCTGCCCAACACACCTGCCCTGCATTAAGTCCCGCGAGACCTCTTAAGTGCTACCGTGCTTGAGTCTGCTCTTGCCCAACGGAAACTGGGGTGGGATGGGTTTGTGAGGTTTATGGTCTATATGAAACTACGATTAATATCAAAGTGGTGGTGGTCGTGGTAGTAGTAGTGATGGTGGTGCTGGTAGTAGTAGTAGTAGTAGTAGTAGTAGTAGTAGTAGTAGTAGTGGTGGTAGTAGTGGTAGTAGTGGTGGTGGTAGTGGTAGTAGTGGAGGTGGTAATAGTAGTAGTAGTAATGGTGGTGGTGGTGGTGGTTCTCTCTCTCTCTCTCTCTCTCTCTCTCTCTCTCTCTCTCTCTCTCTCTCATACCAAAAACTCTTTGGGACAGTCAGACAAGACCGTTTGAACCCGGAATGCTCTTGCGAAGAACTCATTAAAACTAAAACCAATATTATCTTCTCAGCGCGGCAGCAGCCATTTGTGTGCGTGCGTGCGTAAGTGCATGCGTGCGTGCGTGCGTGCGTGCGTACGTGCGTGCGTGCGTGCGTTGCGTGCACGCGTTCGTGGATATACAGATGTTTCATTATATATACATATAATATCAATATCTACATATTCATCTCCTAAAATAATGGATCCAATATATTTGACGGCATAACGTTTAATCTTCCCAGAACTAAATGTATAAGGTGATTAAGCAAGTTTATTGTACATTGCAGTTCCACCTAATCAGAATATTGGCCTAGTTGACTTTCAAACGTAGATATATCAATAACACCGCTATTCTAATAGTCTGTGTTATTTCTGTCCATTTATCTCCGGTCAGTGAGAGTGTAGGCGATGAGAACCTCAAGCCTTCTAACGAGCACACACGATATATGCATCTGCCTTTCAAGAATTGTGCTAACGTATCAATTACTTGCACCTGATACACTTGTACCTGAGGTGGCGAGACACGTAGCGAACACCGGTACACAGGCAAGCGTCATGTGGTGGTGCTCGAGACATTGCTCAACATAACAAGGCAGTCGCTTCATCTCTCCTCCCCTTGAAACCAAACACCTATTGAAAGTTGGAGTGTAATTGGCAACATGAGGCCGTTTTGAAGCAGCAGGCGGGTAGCTGTAAGGGAGAGAGAGAGTCTCCTTGTTTGTTAAAGAGCGTCCGGGTCTGTTGATGGACAGATGTGGGTGTAGGTTGATGGGTGGGTTGGTACATTACAAATTCAAATGTTATTCTTATCGAACATATATGATTCAATAAAGCAACGCCGATCCCATGAGAATTTCTTTACTGCATATAGAAATGGGATATATTTTGCAAATGTATGGCACAGTCAAGGCAGACTAGCTCCAGCTTCCCTTCCCTTCTCTTCACCAGACTGGCGACGAGCTGCACCAGAGGAGGATATCGTTTCCACATCGCTCTTTGCTCAAGCTGCACACATTGAGAGAATAAAAGACGTGGAATCGCCTCACAACATATACCTTATTTTTCTATTTTTCCAAACAGTGACGGAATACAGTCCGATAACGTCCTGCTGGGTACAAGCATCGCAGAATCAGAAATGTCGCTATTTGACCCACTCAGGGGAACAGCACACAAAAGCAGCGTGAATGGCGTAACCTTCCTTAGAAGTCGACCATAACACTTGAGCCGGAGGACCTGAAGGACACTTTGCCTCCTCTTCACATCGTGTGGCGAAACCTGACTCCTGAACAAACTCTTACTATTGTTCACAAAGCCAGCCAACCCTCGCGTGTCCACATTGCCCGGTGAATGTTACTATGGTTGCTCCCTGAAGACACCACCCGTTTCGTGCCAAGCAGCAGCAAACCGACACGATGAGGCCGCCACTTCTCAGCACATTCAGACAATGGGCGAAGAAATGAAAAGGAGACCACTTCCTTGGCATATAAAGTCAGTCAGTGTTCCGTTAGAGCAAGGATTGGAGTTTTCTTGGAATTCACTCCTCTCAGACTTTTACACGTTTGACTCCACCAATAACAATAGCGTAATCTCGCAATTCCCGAAGTTCCACACCAATATCCGCCTCGGTGAGACACCACAGGACACACTCCCTTTACCTCATCGTAAAGAAGCATCGGGACACCGACATTAAAACGATCCACTCGTTTTAAAAATATTTTCTAACTTAGGCCGCAAGGAATGAGTATAAATATACATGCAAAACTGGATATGTTTAGATTTCCTTCTCAGTATTTGCGATGAAAACAATTTCTAGCAATTAAATAAAAAGTGAAGAAATATCCTAATATAGTATTCTAAAATGCGTAATTCATAAAAGCTACTTCAAATACATTTACTGTAAAAATTAGCGATAAAGAGCGCACTGTGCAACGCGGCCGAACCTTTTACAGCTTTGAACAGCCACTGTCAAAGTCTTTTTACAAGAAAAAAAAATTCACAAACATGATTTCATTTACAAAATGTATATGCTAAAAAAAGGCGTGAACTGCGTGTGTGTGTGTGTGTGTGTGTGTGTGTGTGTGTGTGTGTGTGTGTGTGTGTGTGTGTGTGTGTGTGTGTGTGTGTGTGTGTGTGTGTGTGTGTGTGTGTGTGTGTGTGTGTTAACAGTTAAAGGCTGCATTATTTCAATTTTTCATTTCATATCTAATCGCACACAAAAAATTGCCAATAAATCATTGTACTCTCTCTCTCTCTCTCTCTCTCTCTCTCTCTCTCTCTCTCTCTCTCTCTCTCTCTCTCTCTCTCTAAAAACCACATCGGGACTGCTGATTTTGCAGAGACAAATCTATTAGTAGATCGTTCGTCCATTCCATACCGTCATCCTTCACTGGTACACAGAGCGGCGTGTTAGTGCTTTGCCTCAGGTGTGTAGCGGTTCAGCGTCACAGCCGCTTTGAGCTTTATTGGTGAATACACGCATTACAAAAACACTATTTACGGTTCGTATTTAAATACAAAGCACACCTGCGTCAACTTTTTTTTGTCAGTGTGGACTCATA
The DNA here is from genome assembly GCF_017591435.1 of Portunus trituberculatus. Lineage (NCBI taxonomy): Eukaryota > Metazoa > Arthropoda > Malacostraca > Decapoda > Portunidae > Portunus > Portunus trituberculatus. Next base: position 33,365,388 of record NC_059292.1, on the reverse strand, counting down.
TATTTTCTTTGTTTTGTATTGCTTTTCCTTTTTAGTATTTCCTATTGTTATTTTGCACTTAAATTTTGTAATACTTTTGTACAACTATGTTTTCTACTGTTCTTATGCACCTCCTATATTTTTTTTCTAACTCCTTGGACATTTACCTTTCCCCTATATTTTTTTTTTTCCTTTCATGTGTGTGGTGTGTTTTCTTATATTCTGTATTCATTGTTTAAATTCGTTTTATTCTCTGTTCTTGAGCACTTCTTTAGACAAATGTTATTGTGTACTTTTTAGAATTCCATTTTTCTTGCACACTTCAAATTATCTACGGTTCTTTACATAAATACTTCTGAGATATACAATTCTCTTCTCTTATTTTCATTTTCAAAAACCTAACTTAGAACCTTCCCTGCTGAGATTATTAAGTATTTCGGACCAAACTCGTGCCATTTCTGAGATGAAAATGATGGCGTGTTTTAATCGCAATAGAGCTTAAGTATGTTCATTAGTTACGGTTCCCAGCTGAGCTCTCTGGGAGTATTCACGAGACATGCAGGGAATACTTCTGGAGACACTTTATTCCTCATATTTAAGACTCACATTCTTATAACGCTTTGCGCTCTCTCTCTTCAGGACAATTTTTAAAAACCACGGAGATAATTAGTCGGCTCCTTGTGTGTGTGTGTGTGTGTGTGTGTGTGTGTGTGTGTGTGTGTGTGTGTGTGTGTGTGTGTGTGTGTGTGTGTGTGTGTGTTTCTTCTCTTATCCCTTCTGCATATTAGGTCGCTAAGAAAGGAACATAGGTATAGGTAAACCCAGCGCTGTGTGTGTGTGTGTGTGTGTGTGTGTGTGTGTGTGTGTGTGTGTGTGTGTGTGTGTGTGTGTGTGTGTGTGTGTGTGTTAATATCGTGATCATGTTATAAGAATCATGAAACCGCCCTTTAAATTCTCCCTTCCTTGCAAAATAGCTTCCACTGAAACCTTTTAAATGCAAGAGATAAGACAGATGGTATCTGTGGTGTGGTATACAGCACGAAGTCTCGGGGATTCTTATCACACGTTTGTTGATTGGTGTTTTACATAGTGAGCTTTAGATCTGCATGTATTCCTGGATGTTTCAAAGCTTCATCACGACAACAATCAACAATTTCTAATAGGTGAGACAGAAGTAATTAGTTTTTCAAATGTGTGTTCATAATTGCAGAGATAGTTTAAAAAGTTACGTACCCCCAAGTGAAAGATACTCTCATCAGAAACCAATTAATCATCAGCGTGGCCTTTCACAATACTCCTAATACAGGGACGACGTTTCCAATACGAGCATAAAAAATTTTTCTTCTTTTGTGTCGTCTTTAAATAGTTTTTCCTATAACTATTTATACGTCTTATCTATTTTTTTATTTCTCTTCTTCTTCTTCAGCAGACTCAAAAACCTTTTCCCACAGCCAACAAAAGCAAAGCACGCTGATGGCCCCGTTACATTACTTGGTGCTTTCACTTGGTGCTTCACTCTTGACATGGATCAGTGCCTCCCTCCCTCCATACTTCCGCTCTCTGTCTCTTCTTGTGGATGGTTTTCGTAGAGTTAAAGTTTGGGGTCATCTATTAGAGAGAAACAAAGAGAAAAGTTTGTATTTACAGGTAATTACCTAATTGGGCGATGCTCACTGCAGTAGTCTACTTTTTTTTGTCTTTTTTTTTTCAATCCTCCATCTCTTTAGTTGTCTTCAGCTTTAATCTATTTTCAATGATCCTTACCTTTTTTCAGTCTCGCGCATCCTATTCCCTTAGATTTTTTCCCCCCACATCTCATTTGCTATGTTATCCTTCCATTCCAACTTCAATTTCCCTCCTCTTTCTCGTACCACCGTGTTTATGATCTTTCTGCAGATCAGGCATTCTCTTCCATGACATATCCAAACCATCGCTATTCGTGTGTAACCTCACCGCTTTCTTAACCCATTCAGCACCATGACACGTTTCTATATTCATTCTGGTTACTATTTGGCGATTTCATACAGCTTTAGAAACTTGGAGACTGAAATACCGAAAACTCTGGCCATTAATCTTCTGACCTCCATAGACCCTTCCTTATGCAAATAAAACCGTCTAATCACACACAAAACTCATGGTAAAAATGCATTCCACTACTGAAGAGGTTAAATCTTGTTGACAACCATATTTCCAACTATCTTACCACCTACGACCTACTGCAGACAAGAAGAGGAAGAGAAGCAGGCGCATGAGGAGAAAAAGAAAGAGGAGGAGATGATGAAGTGAACAGTACCAAGAGAGCGGTAATACGAGAGACAGGAATGAAGGAGATAAAGACGTGGGGAGAAAAACAAAGGAGGAAGCAAGAGACAAGGAGAGCACATTATAGTGGATGAGGAGAGGTGGACGAAATTGACGATGGCGAATATGAGAGAAGATGAGGAGCCGTGATGGGGCATGGAGATGGGAGGATGATGATGACAGGAGGAACAAAGGAGAGAGAGCGAGAGAGAGAGAGAGAGAGAGAGAGAGAGAGAGAGAGAGAGAGAGAGAGAGAGAGAGAGAGAGAGAGAGAGAGAGAGAGAGAGAGAGAGAAGAGAAAGAGAGAAAGAGAGAAAAGAGAGAATGAGAACAGAAAACACAAGAGACAGACAATGACACACACACACACACACACACACACACACACACACACACACACACACACACACACACACAAAGGCGGGCAGAAATGAAGACAAATACCAATTACAAAGTGAAGAAGGAAAGAAAAGAGAGAGAGCTCAGAAAAACATCATCAGCGGCAAGGAAGAAGAATGACACAGAAGAGCACGACGACTGCCACCATGAGACAAATAAAGATAGATGTTCGCTAGACAGAAGAGAAAGAACGAAGGAAAGAAGAGAAGAAGAAAAGGAGAGGTATAATAAAATAAATGAAAACATAAAAGAACCAGTAAAGAATGGTAGGAAAGAAGGAACATGTAACACTAACACTAACAACACACACACACACACACACACACACACACACACACACACACTTTTTCCCTCCACCACCATTCAAAAATATTCAATAAGCAACATGGCCTTTTCCAATATGTATTTTTTCTCCATGCCTCTTCAATACTGATGGATATTTTCCTCCTCTGTGTGTGTGTGTGTGTGTGTGTGTGTGTGTGTGTGTGTGTGTGTGTGTGTGTGTGTGTGTGTGTGTGTGCCAGGTCGAGGACACATCCGGGAGGGTCGCCCGGGGTCGCCTCTGCTGGTGCGCGGGTCACAACCTACGCTGCCCCCGCCCTCCCCACCCCAGCTTGACCCCGCCCACTCCGCTGATGTCACGGCCCTCGCTGACCGCCCCGCCATCCTCAACTGTCGCGTGCACAACATCAGCAACAAGACGGTGAGTGAGTCGCCATGTCCTAAAACATTTCTTTGTTGAAATTTATTGTTTTGATTCGGTGTAGATTTGAAATATGATTTTGAAAGAGCGTTGACGGAGAAGGAGTGAAGCGGTACCATTTTCTAGAGTTTCCAGCAGCACTTATGCACTTATTTGTATTTTAGTGCTTGCAGTTTTGTTATTGCTACATAAAATTATTACCAGTTAAAGGTTTGCATTTCCACACACCTGGTCATCAGTTCTAGAGGTAATTATTGTTCCATCTTTTATCACAAGGCCTTGAAGACGTAATTTATCAAATTCACATGTGCAGCCAATGCTAACCACCCGGGTCAAGCTACAAGTACCAGTGCACAACGCAGCAAAATGTACTGCCACTGCAATATTCTCTTTATAAATTAGAATGCATATATTCACATGGATATACGTACCCCGCCCAAGCCATTAGTAGATTAAGACTTATCATTCATTACATATACATATCTATAAATTCAATTTATAATAAAGACTATGATACTGACTAGTGATGCGCAATACATTACAGGCAGCACAATCATGCATACACGCCCAAATCTTTACTAACTTCACACATGTTACGCACATGTTTGCAGTCGAATTCAGAAAACACTATGACACACAAAGATAAAACATACAGCAGCATTTCATATGTCCTTTACTATGCTATTTGTCATAAGTTACATCATAAAAGCCTCAGCAAGACATGTGCAGGATGGATGGAGTGGAAGTTCCTCCCAAACAACCGTTCCCTTGGTACCGTGCCGCACCGAGACACTGTCCCTGGCACAACTAATGAAATACTTCGAAGTAACTGTGCCACAAGTATAAGGAAATGACACGTATAACCTTTTTACTGCTAGAATTGCTTTGCTTGAATGATATAATCGTTTCACTGTTAGATTTTCGGATGTAAATTAACCACTTCAATACTAGGACGCATTTTTACCATGAGTTTTGGGTGTGATCACACGATTTTATTTACACAAGCAAAGTTCTGTGGAGGTCAGAAGGTTAATGGTCCACAGTCTTCACTTTTTTAATCCCCATATGAGCTTTTGAACCTGTATAAAATCGCCAAATAGCAAGCAGAATAAATATGAAGATGTGTATTGAAGGGGTTAATATTAGGAAAACATTAGTACGTACAGAGGCGACACACATACATGGCAGACAAACGAGCCACGGACTGCATGTGCATTAGCGCCCGCTTGTGTTGTTGGTTCAGCAATAACAACACATTAGGTATGAGTGTGGTAAAAATTAATCCCTCCCTCCCTCCATCCATCAAAAAAGCAACAATTTTTATTACGGTTTTTTTCCCACCGACAGAGTAAATATACAGTGTGAGCTGCGGAAGTATTAAACATTTTGCGTTCGGATGTTGTATTCCACAAATGTAGCACCTCCACCACCGTCACTACCATCAACACCACCACCACCACCAAAACAATAACAAGAACAAAAACAACAGCAACAAGGACAACAAAAACAAAAAAAAAAGACAAGGCAATCCAAAAGAAACAACAACAAAAAGCCAAAAACAACAAAGACAACAACCAAAACGAGCTAAACAACAACAACAACAACAACACACACACACACACACACACACACACACCACTGAAGGAGCGTGGATAAACAGGACAAAACGCGCGGTGTTCATTTTCGTGTAGGCACCGTATTGGTTTCTGTTCGAGCTCCGAGAACAGAAATACTTAGGAAGCAGCTCAGAAACATTGTGTGCCGGAGCAGTGCAGATACAGGGAGGGAAAGGAAACTAGACAGGTGTGTGTGTGTGTGTGTGTGTGTGTGTGAGAGAGAGAGAGAGAGAGAGAGAGAGAGAGAGAGAGAGAGAGAGAGAGAGAGAGAGAGAGAGAGAGAGAGAGAGAGAGAGAGAGAGAGAGAGAGAGAGAGAGAGAGAGAGAGAGAGAGAGAGAGAGAGAGTGTGTGTGTGTGTGTGTGTGTGTGTGTGTGTGTGTGTGTGTGTGTGTGTGTGTGTGTGTGTGTGTGTGTGTGTGTGTGTGTGTGTGTGTGTGTGAGAGAGAGAGAGAGAGAGAGAGAGAGAGAGAGAGAGAGAGAGAGAGAGAGAGAGAGAGAGAGAGAGAGAGATGGATAGGCAAGACCGATACAAACAGACAAAGACATACGGACAGTTAAGGATGCCCACCACACAGGCGGCACCTCACACTGAATAGCGGGCCTCTAGTGGAACTGCTGACCACATTGAAGGAAATAACCATATGCAAGAAAGGTTAGAAAAAAGTAAAGCGTTGTTTATTTCACTGTGACCGTAACAACAAAAACGTGCAATAAAAGGCACAGGCCAAATCAGGAGAACGGCCGCGGCTCGCCCAACGGAAGGCAGAAAAGCAACATCAAGGCCTGGGTGGCGGCGGTCGTTAGACGCCGTTATAACAATAGAGACAGTAATGACCTTGTTAAAAAATTACTCACACTGTTTTCCTCTCTTCCTTCCTCCCTCCTTCCCTCCCTCCTCCCCTCTCCGGTGAATAAGATGTTCATACGACACAATTCCATGTTATAATGCAGTAAAATGACGAATAACTCACTTCAAATGTTACTCTCTTCAGATTGAGAGAAATTTTAATGAAGATTACTGGAACGATTATACTGTTAGCATAGTATAATAAGTGCCACAGCATACTAAGGGCTGTGTATGTTTCTTCCTTCTATGGTAATACAGGGCTGTGAGCTGCAACAATAAAGCCAGTCAGTATTCTCAAACACTTTTACCTAACATCTTTCGTGTCTCTAGCTGAGGTTACACGCGTTTTAATTATATATATATATATATATATATATATATATATATATATATATATATATATATATATATATATATATATATATATATATATATATATATATATATATATATATATATATATATATATATATATATATATATATATATATATATATATA
>NC_059292.1:33341542-33354042 GCF_017591435.1 Portunus trituberculatus | reverse complement strand
TGGAGGTCAGAAGATTAATGGCCAGAGTCCTTTCTATTTTGATCCCCCACATAAGTTTCTGAAGCTATATAGAAACGTCTCCTAGTAAGCAGAATGAATATGAAAACATGTCCTGGTACCGAAAGGCTTAAACGGCGTCACTGTTTATGATGAGTTTCTGCCATTTGCCTCTGTCGCCTGTCATGTTGGTTTGCAGTCGTTTCAGTTCTAATGACCCGGATTTTAAGAGTTTCGAAAGATCTACCCAACGCTTCCATACAGCCTCCCAATCATTAAAACTTAATGTATAGTTAATGAAACTATACAAATCAGAAAACGTAATGTAGCATGAAAAAAAAATAAGGGATCGTCTGGCCAACTTAACCTGCTCTGACACAAGGCACTACCAGTCAAGTAGGCACTATGAAGGCAGTTTTGTTCTTTGCCTGTCACTTCCTAACAAAACAGTAAAAAAAAAAAAAAGAAAGAAAGAAAACTCTAATGATTTGAGCTGCCGAACAGTCCCCAGTCTTTGCGTCAAGAGGATGCGGCGACCTCAGAGAGAGAGAGAGAGAGAGAGAGAGAGAGAGAGAGAGAGAGAGATAACAATTAATTATTTTTCTCCTCATCTTATGCTGGGTTCGTGATGGACACAATATATTTCACTAAGACCCTATGAAACCTTATTAAACCTGTGAAAATTAACTTAGAGTCTCTCTCTCTCTCTCTCTCTCTCTCTCTCTCTCTCTCTCTCTCTCTCTTTCCAGTTCTTAGGTAGGTAGATGCAATAAATCTTCTATAATCGTGCTAAACAAGGAATATACGTACACTGTAACGTAACGTAATCAATCTACGATCCACTCCTCTCTCTCATATTCTTTTAACTGAAACTCATCCCGCCTCCCACTTCTCTCCCCACAGCCGCGGGACTCGGGAGTGTACGAGTGTCAAGTGTCAACGACTCCTCCCCTCTCGCACTTCATTCGCCTCACCGTCGTTAGTAAGTGTGTGTGTGTGTAGGGGGGGGATGGATGGGTGAGTGTGTGTGTCAATGTGGTTGGAGCAGGGTTCAGCAGCATTAGGAACAGCAGTAGCAGCAAGTAGTACTCCAGCCTGATAGTGCACGGCAAAGAAAGCCTGTCTCGTGAAGACGAGGACGAGCACCATGTTACCTGTCTGCTAGGAGGCAGCCTATCATTTACGGTAAAGTTTCACACCAGAATTTCCTGGTAAATATAAACACCAGCTGGCAGCGACGGCCAGCTACAAACGCGGTTGTAAATATCTCGCGAAATTGGGGCGAGGTCTTCCCCGAGGCATCTATTTATCGCGTATCGCAGAACGTATTTTACAGGAATAAGACTGCCGGAGTGATCACCCACACTTCTTCCCTGTGACAGGGATTAGACTTTGCTTCGCTCATCCATATCAAGCCAAAATTCGGTAATTCTTTCACACACACACACACACACACACACACACACACACACACACACACACACACACGGTAGCTGAGTGGTTAGAGCGCTGGCTTCACAAGCCAGAGGACCGGGGTTCGATTCCCCGGCCGGGTGGAGATATTTGGGTGTATCTCCTTTCACATGTAGCCCCTGTTCACCTAGCAGTGAGTAGGTACGGGATGTAAATTGAGGAGTTGTGACCTTGTTGTCCCGGTGTGTGTTGTGTGCCTGGTCTCAGGTCTATCCGAAGATCGAAAATAATGACCTCTGACCTCGTTCCGTAGGGTAACGTCTGGCTGTCTCGTCAGAGACTGCAGCAGATCAAACAGTGAAACACACACACACACACACACACACACACACACACACACACAATACATATGATTTATATATATATATATATATATATATATATATATATATATATATATATATATATATATATATATATATATATATATATATATATATATATATATATATATATATATATATATATATATATATATATATATATATACACACACACACACAATTTATTTACTTGTATATTTATTCATCCCCACCTTCCCCGGCCGTAAATAACAATGACTGGATGTATAAATAGAAATGGTGGACAACGAACAACATGCATGAACATTTAAATAAACACTTCACACGGAAAATTTGAGAGCTAGTTTTTATCACTTTGAAAACAAGCGTCAAAAAAAGAGCGTCCCTTATAACTCGACCATGAGTCACTGAGACTGCTCTAGACCTCACCCCGGCAACTTTCGTTCATCAAGCATAACCTGATGCGGCCTTCGAGTTAAATATAAAATAATCAAGTGATCAAAACTCTCCTGAATAACATAATTTACAAATATAAACAACAATTCCACGTGTCTTAACACTTTGTTCTAAGGTGTTCGAGTTTTACACCACATTCTAAAAACGAGGTGTTCATAATGTCTCAGCACACTGCGATCATAATGTACTGTAGTTTTGAAATGCAATGTGAAAACTGGTAAATCTTACTGTAATTCCCAGCTTGTGTTTCCCCGTTCCTACTAGGGAGTGTACAGAGTGGCTCAGTGAAGGGTTTGAAGGCCGCTGTGGAGTGGTCAGAGTTGGCATTGCCAGGACTGTCAGGCTAGTAATGGTTCACACTACCACACTTACACGTGACTGGCTCACCACCAGGCGGACAAAGCGGCAAAGTGTGAAGTGACCCTCGCGCGGAGAGAACACCTACCCACTCGTGAACTATTAATGTGTTTACTGAGCCGAGATGAAGGGAGGTCCACGATGAATTATGACCAGCGGTGACCATGCGACCCTACCAAGTTCAACCAATGTCTGTTCATTTTTGCCATTACTGTTACCTGGATGCCTTAAGACTACCTTCATAATACCACTACCTGTGGCATCATCCCAGTAAGGTACTGGAACTAACAAATGAGGAAAAAATTGTAACCTCACAAACCCAACAATCACAATGAAAGAAAAAAGACTATAGATAAGCACAGTATGATAAAGGTAAATATAGTTTGTCTGTTTTTTATTTATACCATGTGGGCTTTTCACGGGAATTTATGGGCTAAAGGCGTACTTTTTTGGGTACCTCCTATCTCAAAGTCCACCCCCTAGTTAATTCGATTCAGGTGCGATACACGATAGGGTTTTGCAACACATCAAGAAATAGGAATTATTTACAACATATTCCCTCTGACAATAAGTGTATCGAACGATAACTCACCACCTTCACCTCTCCCTCGCACCTTCCCCCACAGAGCCGCACACGCACATCCTGGGAGGTCCCGACATGCACATTAACACGGGCTCCACCATCAACCTGACCTGCCTGGTAGAGTACAGCCCAGAGCCGCCAGACTTCGTCTACTGGAACCACAACAACAAGGTACACGCTCACCCCTCCTCACCCGTGCTCTCTTCCCTGCTGGCCACACGCCTCACTGCACTGCCTCCCTCCTCCCTCTCATCTGTACTAAGTTCAGTCCGTGCAAATAAAGCTCTCCTCCCGTCCATCCCTCTCTTCCTGAGCATTATAAACTTTGTTTTTCTTCATTGATATAACACTTTTTTTTTCGACTTAGATATTATCATAGAAACGTAATGTCAAACACCAAGACTTGTGCCATGACCATAATTTCCTTTGCACAATCAGACTCATGCATTTACTTGTGCCAACAAACATTCACTTCTCAAACACCTCCCACACATGCATACTTTCTTTGCTCCTTTTCCTCCCGCTACCCTCCACAACTGTTTCCCGCAACCAACCCCTCCCAAGACTGGCCACTCCTTGCACAATTTCAGATAATCAGCTACGACTCAAGCCGCGGAGGAGTGACCGTCATTTTGGAGAAGGGGGATCTCACTACCAGCACCTTGCTCATACAAAAGGCGCGCCCCTCAGACTCCGGCCGCTACGACTGCAACCCCTCCAATGCAGACTCCGCTAACATCACAGTGCACGTGTTGTATGGTGAGTAGTGGTGGTGGTGGTGGTGGTGGTATGATTCATTACAGGGTGGTATCTGAGTTTTGTAGCGATGGTGATGCTTAATGTGGTGTTGTTTTGTGTGGTGTGGCGTAGTATGGTGTGGTGTCATGTGTGGTCTAATAGTACAAAAGTATCACAAAGTATTTTTTTTTTTCAGTACGGCAAGTCTCTCTCTCTCTCTCTCTCTCTCTCTCTCTCTCTCTCTCTCTCTCTCTCTCTCTCTCTCTCTCTCAGTAACAAACTTCTTACTCTTTTTTGTCTCGAAACAATTACACACACACATTCACACACACACACACACACACACACACACACACACACACACACACACACACACACACACACACACACACCAAGAGCACGTTAAGCTTTACACAATGAAATATAGTTGGATAGCATGTAAATCGGACTCACTTTGCTTCATGTAATATTTATGACGCATAATGTCCTGAACTCCCTTCCAAAATTATATTCTTACTTCCTGCAACGATGTATAGAAGGCTTAGCTCCCTTTTCCTCCTCCTTTTCCTCCTCCTCCTCCTCCTCTTCCTCCTCTTCCTCCTCCTCTTCCTCCTCCTCCTTTTATATAAGTACTGTGTTTCATTCGTTTACCAATTATTGCATCATTTAGTGTACTACTTAAACTATTAAGGTGTCCCTTTCAACAGGCGAGCACCAGGCGGCAATGCAACACGGAGGGCAGAGCGCCTACACTAACTCCTCCCTCGGCATCATCCTGTTCCTCCTGGGGCTCCTGACCGCCCTTCACGCAACGCTCAAGTAAAGCAGAAGCGCTCTCGCCAGCCAAGATGTCGTCCTGAGTTATCTTGCTCCGTCTTCCCCAGAAGGCGCTCTCGTGCCGGACATTTGGTAGGATGAGGGCAAATGAGACCACATCGTCTCGCCCCACCAAGGGAGCTGCTCAGAGCTGATTTGGTCTGGAGCAGATCGACATGACCTGAATAAGCGTGACATCGGCCTCTGGGAATTGATCTTTTAGGACTTCATGTCTCTTGAAGTGTTAGTGTCGTGGAAGATAAGGACTTAATACAAGTTGAATGAAGTGCCTTAGGAGGAGCATTTATTGGGGATGCTCGTGTGAGTGCTACATTTGCAGGAACACGAATAATAGCCCGTGTTTGTGTGATCAAGGCCTTCCGTCGACGTTGTGACTGTTCCGAAAGTGACTTTTATGGATGATGAGGTCTTCAGGTAAGTAGAATGCAGTGATAAAAGTGTCATAATAGAAACAAATTATGAAAATGCTGGGACGAACACCAATGACAAAAATACGAGGTTGCTGTGAATCTTGTGAATCAATACAGGAAATATTCAGTCTCCTTATACTGTAGACGAGAATCTCACTCGTAAATAAGCAGAATGGTTGCATTCGCAGAGCATCAGGCAAGACATTAAGTGCAAACCATCAACATAAACTTGACGGGTGCTGGACTGTCTATATATTGAAGTACAAATATATATTTTGTTTCCTATGAGCGATGAGTTTAATACATCCTCATACCAAGCTTGTTAGTTTCTGCACACTCTTAAATCTCCCCTTCAAGGCAGCCAGGCCAGTGCTGGTAAAGGTGAGCAATCCTTAAGCAGGTTTTGTGGGTATCTGTCAAAACCGCTACCGCGATGTGTGAAATCATTACATATAAAGATACTGAAAAAGGATGGTAAACAGAGAACCTTATCCGTTCCTTATCTCTTCTCCCACACACATTTTTCTAATAGCAGATACCCTTGCTAAAGACAAACAGATTTCCCTGATACCTATTCTAGTGTTTTCTCTCCTATGTGTTCTCTTTGTCCTTACTTACTTTTCCTCCTACAGAACTGAGCTGTTTCTGAGCTGATAAACATTGTTGCTCTCGCTGCTTACAGACCCAATACATCCTTCGAGAGACGAGGCTGCAGTAGCTCATGAGGAGGAGGAGGAGGAGGAGGAGGAGGAGGAGGAGGAGGAGGAGGAGGAGGAGGAGGAGGAGGAGGAGGAGGAGGAGGAAGGAACCACATCAAGCACACAGCCTTACTTCTTCCTTCCTCCACTCAAAAACACCTCGTCCCCTCTCTCCTCCCACCCTTCCCCCGTGCAATCCAACATCAATCAGCCTGAGTACCCTGGAATGTTGCACTCACAGGAAAACCCACTGTTAATGAATGACTAATGAGATAAAACTGGAAGATAAATAAAAAAATAAATAAAAAGACGGAATGCTCCCTAAATCGCACTTACATTTCTCAACTTAGACAACAATAAACGCCACACACACACACACACACACACACACACACACACACACACACACACACACACACACACACACACACACACACACACACACACACACACGGAAATAGCATATCAGTTTAAATGAGGCAAGAATATGAAGCCAAGGACCATTACCTTTCTGATGGTGTCAAGATTACCTCATTACTACCCAGGATGGTGGCTGTGTTGGGAGCGGGATGGGGTCTGAGGGTATAGCTGCATGTGGGGAGCGGAGAGGGCGAAGTGTGTTGGGGCAAGAGGTTCGCGCGGTGTGCTTTTAGAAACACAAAAGAAGATTCATGCTTTGAGGAAATGAAAGTTGTGAGACTGTAATCTTAACTTATCTCTTGGCTTGTGTGTAAAGGTGAGACAATGCACGACAGTGGTGGCGTTGAGAGAGAGAGAGAGAGAGAGAGAGAGAGAGAGAGAGAGAGAGAGAGAGAGAGAGAGAGAGAGAGAGAGAGAGAGAGAGAGAGAGAGACGCTGACGGAAGGGGATGGAGAAGGAAACGAGAACAACAGCAAGAACAACAACAACAACAACAACAACAACAACAACAACAACAACAACAACAACAACAACAACAACAACAATAACAACAACAACAACAACAGTTACAAAATAACGATGATGATGGTGGTGATGGTGGTGGTAATGGTAGTAGTGAGAACAGCGTAACAACAAGTAAGTTCGCGCCAATATTTACCCTTGAGAACTCCAATCAATATCACAGACATAAACTGAAGCAACATGCACTTCCTTCCTGGTGGCAAGGTGACGTGTTTTGCTCGCTTCGTAACACAAGTTCAACCTTTAACTCTTATACCAATCGAAGTGGTTGTTCTCTTCCATACATTCATTTTTTTTTTTTTATGCAAGAGAGGAGGACTGGCGAAGGGCAACAAAAATACAAAGAAAAAAGGCCCACTCAGTTGCCAGTCTCCTTATAGAGCCGACAGAATTAGCCAAAGGACAGGGACAAAATTAATATATTGAAATGAGTAAGGAAAAATTAACAGGCACATGTAGCAAAGAGAAAACGTGTATGTATGTATGTATGTATGTGGATAAGTGTGGATAAATACACCCATTCCGTGTGTCTCTAGGTGCTTCTTCCCTCACCAGCTCCCGCTCTCCTTCCCCGACCACTTAAGATGATGGAAGATTCTCCCTTCCTGAAGCTCCCCACCGCCTTCTGCCCTGCAATTACCACAGCCCAGTAAGCAGCACGGTGCGTGAGGATCGAGGCGCACACCTGCCGCTAATAACAACCCCAGGGAAGGTGCAGGGGTGAGGCTCCTCCTAAACAATGAGCTTTAATATTTATACTAATTCACTCTGACCTTCTGACCATTACTCCGTGATATTAGTGTTGATCATACCAGTCCCTCATATCTCTCTCTCTCTCTCTCTCTCTCTCTCTCTCTCTCTCTCTCTCTCTCTCTCTGGTTAGGAGTTAATTTTCCCTCCTTTCCCACTGAATACGACTAGCTGGTCAAGGATAAGGGCAATATTAACTCTCCTGCATACATAATTACCCACTGTATACAAGTAACAAACAACATTTTGAAAGCACCACTTGGACCATGATATCCGAGACGCATCAAATAATAAATAAATAAACAAATAAATGAATAAATAAATAAAAACGTGAAAGTCCACAAGAAATCCGTGTGTGCGTGTGTACTATTCACCACAGTCGCCTACTGGTCATCCAGCCAGCCTTTCCCTACAGAAAGAGCTCAGAGCTCATATTGACCGATCTTCGGGTAGGACTCTGACCACATCACACACTACACACACCGGGACAGCGAGCCACAACCCCTCGAGTTACATCCCGTACCTATTTATTGCTAAGTAAACAGGAGCTACACATTAAGAAAGAGAGAGAGAGAGAGAGAGAGTGTGTGTGTGTGTGTGTGTGTGTGTAATTCACCTCGGTCGCCTGCTGGTCATCCAGCCAGTCTTCCCCATTACGGAGCGAGCTCAGAGCTCATAGATCGATCTTCGGGTAGGACTGAGACCACATCAACACACTCCACACACCGGGAAAGCGAGGCCACAACCCCTCGAGTTACATCCCGTATCTATTTACTGCTAGGTGAACAGGGGCCACACATTAAGAGGCTTGCCCATTTGCCTCGCCGCTTACCGGGACTCGAACCCGGCCCTCTCGATTGTGAGTCGAGTGTGCTAACCACTACACTGCGCGGTATGTGTGTGTGTGTGTGTGTGTGTGTGTGTGTGTGTGTGTGTGTGTGTGTGTGTGTGTGTGTGTGTGTGTGTGTGTGTGTGTGGTTACACATCCTAGTTATGATGGATGATACTGTATTGCTCTCAACAACCAGGAAAAGTATGATTAAGAAACTGGAAATTACTTATCAGTACTGTCAGGAGTACGGTATGAAAATAAACAACAGTAAGACCAAATTTTTTGTAATAAATGGCGAAGAAAGTGACTCGGACCCGATCCAGGTGAGGGACTTAATGGTAGAGCAGTGTTCAAGTTACATGTATTTGGGGTCACCCTTCACTAGTGATGGTTCTGTGTCCTCTGCTGTTCAACTGCACTCAAAAAACAAGTTGTGCCATGTATTAAAGTACGTGTCCTTTATAAATAAGAACAACGATGTCCCATTTATTGTTAAAAGGAGAGTATTCGATGCAGCCTTGATCTCGTCCTTAATGTATGGTTGTGAATCATGGGTTGGTGCTGATGTCAAGCCCATTATCAAATTATATAACTGGGCCTTAAAACAAATGTTGGGAGTAAGAGGGTCGACTTCTAACCTTATGTCTTACGCAGAAGTAGGATATCCAACACCACAGGAGTTTATTAAGTGGATCCAACACAAGTTTTCCATAGGTTATGGTTAGAGAGTTCCTGTATGCAGGACGACCCGTTGTCACTTGCCATTAAAGTTACCATCAATGCAAAGACACATACTGGGAAAATTGTGAACGAGTTCATACACAACAGAGTTCCTAGTAAACCTACTCTAATAAATAACGTGCACACTATGATAATGGACTCAGTTGCATCAAGGTGTTGTATTTATAAAGAAATAAATCCTAACTATCTAGTACACGAGTTCGCGAGGTTCCGTGTGTGTGGTCATAGTCTAGCTATAGAGACCGGTAGATGGAACAGGAGAGGGCGTGGTCGGCTTCCCATCGAGGAACGTCTATGTGTGTGCGGTCTTGTACAGACTGAAAGACATGTGGTCGAGGTGTGTCCTTTAACAACAGCTTTGAGAGCCCAATATAATATCAGAAAAATGGAAGAGCTTTTTGATAAAACTTTAACCTTTGATAAATCATGTAAATTAATCCATGATATTTTGACTGTGTATTATTAATGTGGTAGGCCAATTCGTCATTTTATTTATCAGAATACCTTGTCTATATTTCTTATCTTATCTATCTGTGTGTGTGTGTGTGTGTGTGTGTAATTCACTGTTTGATCTGCTGCAGTCTCTGACGAGACAGCCAGACGTTACCCTACGGAACGAGCTCAGAGCTCATTGTTTCCGATCTTCGGATAGGCCTGAGACCAGGCACACACCACACACCGGGAAAACAAGGTCACAACTCCTTGATTTACATCCCGTACCTACTCACTGCTAGGTGAACAGGGGCTACACGTGAAAGGAAACACACCCAAATATCTCCACCCGGCCGGGGAATCGAACCGCGGTCATCTGGCTTGTGAAGCCAGCGCTCTAACCACTGAGCTACCGGGCCGTGTGTGTGTGTGTGTGTGTGTGTGTGTGTGTGTGTGTGTGTAATTCACTGTTTGATCTGCTGCAGTCTCTGACTGACGAGACAGCCAGACGTTACCCTACGGAACGACCTCAGAGCTCATTATTTCCGATCTTCGGATAGGCCTGAGATCAGCACACACCACACACCGGGACAACAAGGTCACAACTCCTCGATTTACATCCCGTACCTACTCACTGCTAGGTGAACAGGGGCTACACGTGAAAGGAGACACACCCAAATATCTCCACCCGGCCAGGGAATCGAACCCCAGTCCTCTGGCTTGTGAAGCCAGCGCTATAACCACTGAGCTACCGGGCGCGTGTGTGTGTGTGCGTGTGTGTATACGCGAGCGCCTTTTGCCTTGCCTCCTCCCTTTCGGAGCGAGTTGTTGACTGTCCATCTCACAGCAACTTTTAACGCGTGGTGAAGTCATTCAAGCATTGGAGGAAAAAGGTTCGATGATAACGCGTTCTCAATAAAGTTTCAGCGCAAAGCTGGGAATCACATTTCAAGTTTGGAAGTGAGGTGGTGTTTTCAATGGAAAGAGAAGCCGAAGGTAAAAATATCGACATGTGTAAACTGTTTGACAGTTTCACTCACTCTAAAGCCGCCCAGCTAACACATAATCACAAAGAGCATCACTAAACATAATAATAAATAGAAAATAACTTAGCTATAGACCACGTGGCTGCAAGAAAGGGCTAAGGTGTCCAAGCCCGTGATTCGTAGCTAAGCAGTTCCCTTGCGATATCAAAATTGCTCCTAGCCTCTAAATTCTTCTTGAATTAGCGAGTTTGACTAAAGGAAACTGGCAGGTGGCGAGAATGTGTCTCAATAGGACTGCTGGCGTGGTGTCGGCAGAGTGGGCGACTGTCAGGGATGCGTTCAAACCGAGCCATGAACTTTGCTTCCTAGCTTGCCATCAATATGAACAAAGCTATTTGTTTTCCGCTATCTTCTCCTCCTGTGTATCTCACAGTGACGAAAGATTAAAAGCTATACTGTACAGTACTTTTGTTACGACACTTGAGTCCAGACTGAAGGCAAGCACAACGCACTGATGGCTGACTGAGACACAAAATGCTTAAAGGTGGATGAGAGTATTCACGATTCACCATCATTTCCGACGAGTTGGGTCGGGCAGAGGTCAGGGAGGGAAAACTTTCGGAAATCCATCCTTCTCCATTTCGCGGCCCTTCTTTCTTATTTTCCTTTATCGTGTCTTGCTTATAATTTCATTTCATTCTCTCCTTCCTTTTTTGTCCCTTTCTTCTTGCTTGGTCCGCTGTATTTCTCCCTTTCCTCCCTGCAGGCCACTAATATGAATGGCGAAACGGGCAGAGTTAGCAAACAGCGGCTAAGGCCCCGAGCAGACCTGAATTACGGCCAGCTTGGGGAGGGGGTGGCAATATGCAGGAGCGCAGTTTGCCAAGCACTCAGCTGCCGCCTGGCCCGCGCTGCCCGTCATGGGGACTGTCAATTTGCATATGATTTGTTCTGCATTAATGAATACCGGATCACTCTAATGGGACTTCTCAACGGACACTTCGCCATTATTCAATTACTATTGTTTGGGATCATACTAATGTTGGAATTTGAATTATGATGATCATCACATAAAGATAAAAACAGTAATCTCTTTCTCTCTCTCTCTCTCTCTCTCTCTCTCTCTCTCTCTCTCTCTCTCTCTCTCTCTCTCTCTTTTCCCGGACAGGTCTTCTTAACATGGTAGCTTTACGATAAAATTCTGAGCAAACCATGGCGTTCGGTAATCTCGAAAAGTTAATGCAGTTTTCTTCACCACGAAAAGATAAGTACATAAAAAGATATGTATCCAGACGACACTAAGCAATACACACCCATTGATGATGATGATGATGATGATGATGATGATGATGATGATAATGATGAGAGAGAGAGAGAGAGAGAGAGAGAGAGAGAGAGAGAGAGAGAGAGAGAGAGAGAGAGAGAGAGAGAGAGATTAGAAAATTTGTTGTTTTTATATTTGTGTGTGTGTGTATGTGTGTGTCTGTGTGTTTTCACGAATGTTACAAGGCGAGACGCATGTAACTTATCTTTCGAGAGGGAGAGAGGGATGGAGGGAAGGTCGACTAAACAACTTTCCCGCCTACACTGTATCACCTAACAAGACTTCAGTCTCACCAATACTAACAGTTTATGTATGTCTTGTGACGGGGAATGATCACACAATGGCGCCACATGCCCAGTTCGTTACGTACAGTGCCACGAGCTATCTGTCTATACTATGCACAGTTGAAGCTTTGTGCTGTCATGAGGAAATATTCTGTGGGCTTGGAGAGGCGAGGAGCAGGTCTGATGTCCCTCGAGAAGAAGACACTGAGAATAAAAGAGGGAACAAGGTAATGAATACTATAGTGGCGGAAACAAACAAAAAAGGCTTCTTCCTAAGAATATTTATAGGTGGGACTTCTAAGACGACAGACAACACACCTTTCATGTTTTCTTGAACGAAAGTGATATCCAAAACAAT
>NC_059292.1:33311542-33339042 GCF_017591435.1 Portunus trituberculatus | reverse complement strand
GTGTGTGTGTGTGTGTGTGTGTGTTACGTATTTTATGCTGGACTCCGACTGCTTACGTGGCATTCTTTGAACGTGACAGTGCTGGCCACTCAAAATCTAAACATTAATCATTCCCTTTTACACATCCTCAAACAGGAAATGATAATGTTTCTTAAATCATGCGTCAATTTGACGCATGCGCAGGCAGGGCCAGCGGGCAGGCAAGGACCACTGTAGGTGAAGATCAGCAGTCTAACAGAACAGCAGCACACTGCAAGAGGTACACACTCCTTCCTGCGCCTCGCCTCGACATGGCCTTCGTCGTAAGCATTACACAGCATCTTTTCAGAGATTACGCTCGCCTGTCAGTGATTCCATTATTACATTTATGGCTACACAGTGATCGATGCTTTGGAGGAACACTCTGTACCTTGCCACGGCGAGAGGCCAGTCACCTCCCAGAATTAATAATTATGTTTACCCCAGAGTGTTATTAGTTCATATTGGGAACACCTGTAATAAACGTATCACCTCCTTTCATAGCTGGGTGTCCCCTCAGGTGCTGTGCCTGGCCCTAGTGTTGGCGCCGTGGGCTGCCACCTCGCCAGTCTACAACTCCAGTCCTCTTACGATCACTCGCAGCCACAAAATCAGAACGAAGAGATGCATTGGCTACTCGTACTATGGTGGCTATCATGGCGGCTACTATGGAGGTTACAACTCGTGGCCCTGGTGCGACAACTACTACTATGACCCTTGCTATGACCCCTGCTGGCCATCATGGCCGACATCAACTGTACCCACCACCACGAAGCCCACCACCTGGCCCACCTACATCCCCACTCTTCCGCCCATCATCAGGCCAACTTACAGACCCATTATGCCCACTAGACCACCCAGACCTCCAACAAGGCCAACTTATAGACCCATCATGCCCACGAAACCACCCAGACCTCCAACGAGGCCAACTTATAGACCCATCATGCCCACGAGACCGCCCAGACCTCCCACGAGGCCAACGTACAGACCAATCATGCCCACGAGACAACCCATACCTTCCACGCGGCCGCCCTATACACCTACCATGCCAACAGTGACCCCGTTACCTAGCATTCCAACAGTGACAAACACCTTTGGTAATAGGTAAGCACCCTTGTGAGACAGGGAAGCGGCGGCTGTGAGTGAGTGACTACAAAATGCATGAAATTAAGAACTTAGCAATAAAATCCTTTGGCGATCGTTAATGTAGAGATCCACGCACAGCTTCTAACATTTTCTTTTTTCCTTAGTGAGCGAAGTTATCCCATGCAGATCCCACACCCTAATACCGCTTCGTAAATTAGCGGAGCCAGCAAGATTGGGGCTGCATTAAGACATATCATACATAATCTTAATACACTTGGTTGGCTTAGCAAGTGTTAGAAAGTCACGCTATTCATTACCTTTACTTAGTTTGAATAGATCTGTTTTTAACGCACTAAACGATGTGTGACACGGTGATGCTAGTCACGCTGATGGCCAAGTAACCAGACCACACGAGCGTTTCACGGACACCAAGAGTTATTGCCATTATTAAGGCAAGCGTGACAGCATCCTGCTTTTTATGTTTTTCATACTTAATCATTGGAAAAACAGCCTTTCCTGATGAAGAATTCCACAGTGAAGTAATGTGACACGTATGAATATAACTAAGAAGCATCTTCACTAACGACGGCATTATTTCGTTAGTCATTGAGACACAAGGAAAATGAATCCTTTTATGTGATTCAGTCGTGCGTTCTTATGCAGCACTTAGGTAAAAGTCTGGTGGCAGCAGTTAACAACACCTGTTACAAACTTTGCCGTGGCTGATTCAATGCGAGAAATACTCTTATTTTCGAGATTTACTATTTTAAACATTATTCACTGAAATCTCTGCCAATTAAATTTGTAATCCATGTAGTTTCTATTAAGGGACTCATTATGTAATGTTCCTCATCATAGCCAGCTGTACTCATAGACAATTCACGATGACCCAGGTGCATATGATACATATATATATATATATATATATATATATATATATATATATATATATATATATATATATATATATATATATATATATATATATATATATATATATATATATATATATATATATATATATATACATATATGCTTTTGTTATTTTTCATTTTATATTGGTATCACTTTTATATTTCTCTCTTTTTATGTTACTGATTTTTCGTGTTTTTTATTACATTTAATCATCTTTATGGTTTATTATTAGTGGCCTTTGACCTTTCTTAGTCATTCATTGATTAAACATTTCTGTAGATAATTCTTCTCTTTGCACTAGTATCTTTATTATTATTATTATTATTATTATTATTATTATTATCATTATTATTATCATTATTATTATTATTATTATTATTATTATTATTATTATTATTATTATTATCATTATTATTATTATTATTATTATTACTATTATTACTTTTATTATTATTGTTATTATTGTTATTATCATTATCATTATCATTATCATCATCACTATTATTATTATCATTATTACCATTATTATCATTATTATTATTATTATTATTATTATTATTATTATTATTATCATTGTTGTTATTATTATTACTATTATTATTATTTTTATTATTATTATTATTATTATTATTATTATTATTATTATTATTATTATTATCATTATTATTGTCATTATTGATATTATTAGTATTATCATTGTTATTATTATTATTATTACTATTATTATGGTATTTATTATTATTATCATTATTATAATTATTATTATTATTATTATTATTATTATTATTATTATTATTATTATTATTATTGTTATTATCATTATATTATTATTACCATTACTTTTATTATTGTTATAATTTCTATCATCAATATTGTTATTATTATTATTATTATTATTATTATTATTATTATTATTATTATTATTATTATCATTATTATTATCATTATCATTTTTATTATTAATATCATCATTATCATTATCATTATTATTATTATTGTCATCACTATTACTATCATTGTTATTACTATTATCATAATTATCAATATTATCATTATTCATGGCTTTGAGGCTTGTGTCTATTTCCTGTGGTTGAGTATGCTATGGCTTGTGTGTAACTTAATATACTTTTTTTTTTTTTTTTTGCATTAAATGTGCCGATGTGACTTTTCCTTACTTTCGTTTCCCTTGAATAAGAGAGAGAGAGAGAGAGAGAGAGAGAGAGAGAGAGAGAGAGAGAGAGAGAGAGAGAGAGAGAGAGAGAGAGAGAGAGAGAGAGAGACAGAGAGAGAGAGAGAGAAAGAAAGAAAGAAAGAAAGAAAGAAAGAAAGAAAGAAAGAAAGAAAGAAAGAAAGAAAGAAAGAGATTGATTGATTGATTGATTGATTGGCTATTTTACATTACAAATGCTATAACATATACATAAGTTGTTAAAACTGAAGCCCATTGAGCCATGGCTCTTTTATGGACTTTAATTCAATGCAAGAAAAGAAAATAAAGCAGACGTAGCAGCCTTTAGCTATATTTGTCCCTAGATATTCATTTCTTAACCCCTTTAGCACCATGACGTGTTTCCATATTCACTCTGCTTACTATTTTGTGATTTTATACAGCTTCAGAAACTCATGTCGGGGATTAGAATAGTGAAGACTGTGGCCATTACATTTCTGTCCTCCATAGACCCTTCCTGACTCCAATAAAATGGTCGACTCGTACATAAATCTCAAGGTAAAAATGTGTCCCAGTGCTGAAGAGGTTAATAGAAAGAAAAAAAAAATCCCTATAACAAGTGTATCCTAAATAGTAATACTTAACACGTAATTTATAAATTGAGAGAAGGTAATAACAATAACAATGATAGCAATGAAAATAATAAAAAAATAATATCAATAAGGTAATAATAATGATAATAATGATAACAAATATCAATAAAACAGTAACAATAAATATTAATAAAACAATAACAAAACATCAATAAGGTAATAAAAAAGTAACTATATAATAATAATAAGTAATGATAATAGTAATAATAATAATAATAATAATAATAATAATAATAATAATAATAATAATAATAATAATAATAACAATAATAATGATAGTAATAGTAATAATAATAATAATAATAATAATAATAATAATAAGAAGAAGAAGAAGAAGAAGAAGGATATTACTGTAATAATAATAATGATAATAACAGTAATAAGTAATAACGATAACAATTATAAATAAAAATTGCATTAGTATTAATCACAATATTTATAATAGTAATAATGGTAATTATTATTAAACTACCCAGAAACAAGTACGAAAAGACAAAGAAGAAGAGAAAGAGAAAAAAAAAAGACAGAAGTAAACACAGTGTTATTATAGTTATGATGAGAATTATGTAGTTGTAATAGACAATTCAGAAATGTTAATAAGAAATATTGCTAGAAGTAATGGATGACAATAAGAACATGGAAAACAATACATTGGTCATTTTGTTGCTAATACTGAAAGAGTTAGTTATTTTTTTTTTTTTTTTTTTTACTTGCAATTCAAACGAGTTTACGGATATAGTTTTGATGGTGTCAGGAAGCTGGTTCCAGATCTTGGTGCCTCGGGTAAGAACACTTTGTTGGGCATGAGAGGTTCTACACAATGGTAACATGAGGTGATTAGCTTGTCTGGTTTGGATGTTACGGGGCATGTACTGAAAATCACAGTCTGTTGGATAATGTATTAATACCCTTGTGAACGAATACAGCTGAGAGAGAGAGAGAGAGAGACAAGTTTTATATATATATATATATATATATATTTTTTTTTTTTTTTTTTTTTAAGGCCTATAGGCACACTTGAAGAGTGTATGGGAAGCGCTGTTCAGCTTCCGTCCATTAGTGGCGCAGACAATTCTATTTATAGTGGTACCCATATTTGGGCCCATATCACCACCCAAGCTCATCTTGAGTGTGACCATCTAGAACCTGGGTATCATGGTGACATGTAGGTAACTTTAAACCACTCGACAAATGCAAAGTGTTTTAAGGCTGTACGTGGTGGGATTCGAACCTACGCGTGGACGTCTGCCCGATCCCACGCTCACCACCTTATCCACTATGTCCACTATGCCACCGCCTCCCTATTCACGATAAAGTGATATTCCATCCCAACGATAGTGTGATATTCCATCCCATTAAGAGAGAGAGAGGTTTACTTTTTTTACTTAATCATTTACATTTTTACATGTTCATCCTTTAGAAATAGCTTAAATACAAATAAAAATTGCACATGCAACACACCAACACATACCTCATTGAGGGCCCCAATCGGCACCTCCGTCACGATAGCTGCCAGCTCCCGCTGCCTTTGCCCAGCGTCCCTGAACAGCTGGTAACCCTCCTCGTTCACCCCACAGTTGTACAGGTCGTCAATCTTGTGTGGGACATCCACGGCGCACTGTCCACAGGAGAGGAAACAAAACTTGAAGTGTAAGCCGTCCTATGCTTTGCAAGACTCAGGCTTAGACAGACAGGCTGCTTGAGGCCTGAGTCCCGAGTCACCTACATGTCCATCATGGGTAACCTTTACCATAAGCCACAAAACACTTGAAACTAAAAAA
This sequence comes from Portunus trituberculatus, assembly GCF_017591435.1. Classification (NCBI taxonomy): domain Eukaryota; kingdom Metazoa; phylum Arthropoda; class Malacostraca; order Decapoda; family Portunidae; genus Portunus; species Portunus trituberculatus. Next base: position 33,333,421 of record NC_059292.1, on the reverse strand, counting down.
GAAAAAAAACGAAGATTAGTTCTACAGTGTGCAGTGTGTTACCAACATTTGTTACCTTCCCGCCGATCTACTGACACACACTGTGGGAGACACGGGCGACAGGATCAGAAGACGCAACACAAGTCTTATCGGCATGATTTCTCAAGGACTTATGACAAGGGACATACTTTACTATATGTCGTGCTGCAGAATATCAACACGAATAATAATGTCAATATACAAAAGGACAAACATTTTTTTTCCACATTTACGAAAATAAACTATCTTGTTTAATTACAATGGACTGAATAAATGACGAGCTGTCATACACTTATCATTAATTAAATTATTGTAAATAATTTCCTCTTATCTTTTATACACTTTTACTACAAAACACACGTCCGGTAGCTCAGTGGTTAGAGCGCTGGCTTCACAAGCCAGAGGACCGGGGTTCGATTCCCCGGCCGGGTGGAGATATTTGGGTGTGTCTCCTTTCACGTGTAGCCCCTGTTCACCTAGCAGTGAGTAGGTACGGGATGTAAATCAAGGAGTTGTGACCTTGTTGTCCCGGTTTGTGGTGTGTGCCTGGTCTCAGGCCTATCCGAAGATCGGAAATAATGAGCTCTGAGCTCATTCCGTAGGGTAACGTCTGGTTAGATCAAACAGTGAAAACACACACACGCGCGCACACACACACACACACACACACACACCGCGTAGTGTAGTGGTTAGCACGCTCGACTCACAATCGAGAGGGCCAAGTCCGTGTTCCGGTGCTGCGAGGCAAATGGGCAAGCCTCTTAATGTGTGGCCCCTTTTCACCTGGCAGTAAATAGGTACGCGATGTAACTCGAGGGGTTGTGGCCTCGCTTTCCCGGTGTGTGGAGTGTGTTGTGGTCTCAGTCCTACCCGAAGATCGGTCTATGAGCTCTGAGCTCTCGCTCCGTAGTGGGGAAGACTGGCTGGGTGACCAGCAGGCGACCGAGGTGAATTACACACACACACACACACACACACACGTGTTGCGTGGCCATACCAGCGTTTGTCATATCGCGAAGGAAATCCTTCCATTAACTAGGTCTGTATCCCTCAGAAAGTATGTACACTACATCACAAAAAAAAATAAATGATCTTGGTAAGAGGATCTTCCTTTATAAGACAATTTATTGGAAAAATTATGTCCAGCAATGTCACACTGGTGGTCCTGAAAAAATACACATCAGGGTGTGTGTGTGTGTGTGTGTGTGTGTGTGTGTGTGTGTGTGTGTGTGTGTGTGTGTGTGTGTGTGTGTGTGTGTGTGTGTTTCTACGTACAAACTAGCAAAGGCGAAACTGTTCAATGCACTACATAATCTTCGTCCACTTCAGTTTGGAGGATGTCGACTACTGGCGTGCCAGTCTTTGAGGGTGACGGTGCGATGCTGCCAAACTGTAAACAGATATCATTTTTTGTGTTTCCAAAAATCTGCGTCAGTTTAACGCATGCGCAGGCAGGCCCAGCGGGCAGGCAAGGACCAATGTAGGTGAAGATCAGCAGTCTAACAGAACAGCAGCACACTGCAAGAGGCATATACTCCTTCCTGCGCCTCGCCTCGACATGGCCTTCGTCGTAAGCATTACACAGCATCTTTTCAGAGATTACGCTCGCCTGTCAGTGATTCCATTATTACATTTATGGCTACACAGTGATCGATGCTTTGGAGGAACACTCTGTACCTTGTCACGGTGAGAGGCCAGTGCATGGTTCCAGTGACAAACATAGCTAGTGTTACACTGCACGTTCATAGCCTCACTATGCAGGCCTGCCTTACACCACCATGCATGCCCTTCAAGAGTAATTTGTAGGATAGCATATTCCTCTTGTTTTCATTTAATATATCAACTATAAAACAATACAAAAACTGACAGTATAAGCTGAAAGATTTGAGGTTTGGTGCATTTCACGTATGGAAAAGAAGGACTTGGATGATCGTAAAGACTTTTTCACCAAACTGATCAGCGAAATAGAACGACAGTTAACAAAGCTGGTAGTGAATAAAGAAAATTTCAGCCGTGAAAAAATATGCTAAGTTAAAAAAAATAAGTGTAGCGTGTGATCCACTTTGGAAGACATGATCAAATAGTTTAACATAGCCAGGGAAGTTGTATGGGAGAAATTGCGAAGGCAAAGACCGATGATGAAGTCTCAGCTAGATGGTGAATATGTGTAGCTTCAAAATCGTGAGCATGAAGGCAGGTTATGTCCTTCGGTACCAAACATTTTTCGCACGAAAGTTAAAATAGACAAAAGAGGACGGGACAGAAGGAGGACTGCTTTCAGTAACCATATTTATAAAACTCTATTAAAGTTCCGTCTTAGTTAGGAAGAGAACTTAAATCACGAGACATGCGCTAAGTGACCGCCATGGCAGGAGATTTTGTTAAGTTCGTCTTAAAGTGCTGACACCGATAACTGCCAACATGACCATGTGCTGTGCGATATTTTCGATGAATCTCGCAAAAAAAAAAAGAAGGCTGAAAGTGTGTAAAAATTACATCTAAGAAAAAAAAAGTATATTCATCTAACGAGTTTTCAATCATCAACTGATGGTTTTAAGTTTGATTAATGAAGGTATTTATTTACCACTGTTGTTGACATCTTATAAAAACAACAGTCATCTGGCGCCAACTTCGGCCACGTACCATGGCGGTGCATGCATCACTGTCACTGACGACTCTGCTGATGGCCTGCTGTGAGGGCCCACAATCATTTGTACTGTACTGTTGCATCTTGTCTACTGCGCGGTACCGCAGAGTGATGATCACTTGCTTCTCGTGGAGACAGAGTCTTATTCCTTGCGACTGGTCTCTTCAGTTTTTCTTGCACTGGATCAGTCACGAAGATGATCCCAGCACAGTCCAATCGATACCTCTTCACCAGGCCATGGTCATCCCCCTCATTCAGGACATCATTCCTTTCAATAAAAGTTCGCCACTGTCGCTGACCGCAGCAGTGGGATTTATCTAGCGCGGCCAAGTTTACTGTTAGGATGCAATCTGAAGGACGCGCGGGCTGCTATAATACTTAGGTATAGGTGTCTTAGCAGTGAGACGCGTTTTTTTTTTTTTTTTTTTTTTTGGACTTATGATGCTTTTATTGTAATTCTCAATGAAGGATATGCCATCCCTATTCAACATCTAAATTGCTTGTCTTCCTCAGGTACTGTGTTTCGCCCTCATGTTGGCGCCATGGACTGCCGCCTCGCCTCTCCAATCCCCGACTATAACCGCCAACAAAACCCGAATCAAAAGACACTACGGCAGTTATGGCAACTATTATGATAATAATTACAATTATTGGCCATGGTGCAACCATCAGTACTACAATGCGCACCATCCTTATTACTACTCTTGCTGGGGCTCGTGGCCATTTTATCCATCCAGTACCACCACGCCATCCACCACAACCACCACAAAGCCACCCTTCATAATCATCGTGCCCATTAATCCACCTAGACCCACCAGGCCGACTTCCCCACCCATCACGACCACTCAACCAACAACAGTACCCACCAGGCCGCCCTTCATACCCATCATGCCATCGGTAAGGCCAATCCGGCCCTTCCCCTACGGACGTCGAATGGGAAGAAGCCTGAGGGAAAGAAGAGGGTAAGCACAGTATGGAATGGGAGAGAGAGAGAGAGAGAGAGAGAGAGAGAGAGAGAGAGAGAGAGAGAGAGAGAGAGAGAGAGAGAAAGAGAGAGAGAGAGAGAGAGTGGTAGCAGGAGTGTGTTAGGGACCAAGAAATGTAGCGAATCAAGAACTTTAATATAAAATCCAGTAGAGATCGTAAACGTAATAACTCATGCACACCTATATAATTTTATTCCTGATCGGGCTAGGTCATTCCCTGCAGGATCCCACGCGATGATAATAGCAAATACATTGCTTCCCTGCAGCACCAACCAGTTCATGTAAAAATGTTCAAGATTTGAGAGAATGACTAAATATTTGCTCCTCCCTTTCCTCCTTAAGGCTTTATTTGTTTCTGCATTATGTGTATGCTCGTAATATCAAACTACTTTTCATACCTAAAGAAACAGATGTAGACTGCAAATTGTGACTCTATTGCTATTAACATGCGTTAAGCTGAAAACCATCCTTGTCCTGACATTCACATTCTCTCTCTCTCTCTCTCTCTCTCTCTCTCTCTCTCTCTCTCTCTCTCTCTCTCTCTCTCTCTCTCTCTTCTTCTTCTTCTTCTTCTTCTTCTTCTTTTTCTTCTTCTTCTTCTTCTTCTGTCTCTCAGGTGCAACAGAATCTGCATGGACGAGCACAAGATGCATTACTGCTGCGACACAAGTAAGTTCTTCGTGGTCCAGTAAATCAAGCAACAAACACAAGTAAAGTTCACGTATTAAGTTGCAACAAATTGAGACAGAAGCACACAAAAGCTTCTCATGCAAAAGCTTCTCATGTCAAAAGCTTACAATACATGGTATAAAAAAAATAAAAAAAGCGTTTCATCTGACAGCCACCACGCAGACCCCCACCACGCTAGCGTCCCGGGGCACGTGTCCACCTCAGACCTACCCCTGCACAACGCCCGCCGCCAACAACACTAATCAGGTGAGACGCAGCACAACGGTTCCCCTCTCACTGGTCAGGCATAGTCACCAACACCTACCCACCACTCTACACACATTCTCCGCAAAGCACACCACGCACGAAGGTGAGCGGCTAACACAGTACTTTCCCTATCACTGGTCAGACACCGTCACCAGGAGGGCCAGAGCACCTTTCTTCACTTGCTTGTCAGCCCCAGGTAAGTGGCTATCTAGAGCGAGTCATGAGCTGCACCTTGCACCTCGCCGAGACCTTAAAGTGGCGTCACACTAACACTTTTCTGTTAACTTTTTCAGTCAACTTTCTGAAAACTGTCAATTTTTGTCGACGGTCGTCGTCGTACACAAGCTCGCTTCCGCCTCTGTGGCGTTTGTCGACTGTAAACAAACATGGCTGCTCCTTCACTCCCAACAATCCGTTGTTATTTTGTTGCTGCTATTTTGGGCCTCTAATGCTCTCTATGAGAAACTCTTCAGACAGCTTTATCCACTGATAAACAACAACGCTGCTCATCTTGGCCAGTGCTACTTGAAAGTTTTGCCTTGGAGCGTCGCAGTTCCAAAAAAAATGTAAATAAACAACTGAGCCACTTTTCACTGCTAGGCTAAAACAAATATATACTCGTGTATATATATATCTATATATATATATATATATATATATATATATATATATATATATATATATATATATATATATATATATATATATATATATACAATTATACACACACACACACACACACACACACACACACACACACACACACACACACACAAATGTATATTCATCAACTTATTAAGATTTTATTAAGTTGGGATAATTGTATCATTCTAATTAACAAAAAAACATTGTAAAAGTGTTGATTAGAAACCATAGCTCTTAATTTAACAAAAAACTGACGCTAGAGGAAAACGGTGCGTTTCGTCTGTCTCATGACGACGGAAACAGTCGACGGAATAGTAAAAAAAAAAAATAAATAAATAAATAAACACGGAAATCGTCGACAACGACAGAAAAGCGTGACGACGCCTTTTCTGAAGCGTCGCACATCCCCATAAAGTGAGCACACTGCAGAAACGCATATTGTCTGGCCGTCACGGCGCTGCCTACCTCCCCCCCATAGTGAGATGACAAGCGGGCGGGGTACATCACACACACACACACACACACACACACACACACACACACACACACACACACACACACACAGTAAGTTCTACGCAATACAAGACAAATTTCTTTCTCACTGTGCAGCGCGGCTGCAAGTCTGACTACCAGTGCCCGGACGATAACAGGTGTTGCTACGACCACTGCCTTCAGGAGTACAAGTGTAGCCGCCTGCTGCCCCACGCTTCCACCACCACGCCCACGCCGCGCCTCTCTCACCATCACAAGGATGAAACAAGAGTAGAGCGTTCCTTGCAGGAGGAAGAACAGCCTGCAGCTGTGAAGGAAACCCTCGCAACCAACAAGACCCAGGCAAGCACACACTCTCCAGCGTTATGGTGATGCACGGAGGGAGTGGTTCATTTAGAATATTAAAATAGCATACCACTGATTCATCTATGAGTAAAGATATTAGTTGCTATACTTTCATTCAATCCGTCTTGAACATCAACCCTATAAGGTTCTCATTACAGCCTTCTCTTTCTTGCAGACCTCAGTGGACGCATAATTGATGTCCTTCCTAGTCATCACCACCGTCAAGCTGATGTGTTACGTCCACTTACTGAGCAGCGGGGTAGTTTCAACATCCACCTCACAGTACAGCTCTGCCAACGTTCTCGAATCGCCACTACTTTTCTATCACACGAGGTTCCAAAAGTGGGAAAGCTTTTTTACATGTGAGAAGAAGTAATCACAGCTTTTGAAAAGAAGGGAAATAAAAATAAGTATGCATTCTTTAACTTGACTTATTTTGAAACACCCAAAAGCTGCACCCCATTGTAAACACATCCGTAGAGAGCAAAGATCTGCATGTTTGTTACGATTCCCTTAGGATTCATCATTTCTCTTCAAAGATCACGATCAGTTTCAGTGGCAAACACACTCTCATTTATTCACAATACCTCATACATCTAGATACACAAACACACACCCGCACATACACACACACAAAACCTTCTTGTATTCATAATAACGATAATGGGAACGCTTCGTAAAACTAATACTGCGCCATATGAATAACACAACCAAGCACTCGACCAAACATTACAGTCACTCACAACGCCTGAGTTATTGGGCAAGTTACAAATATTACAAGTCCCATTCAGATATGAGTTTCGTTTCCTAACAAAATCTATTAATCCAATGCATTCGCACAGCACATAGGCGGGCTAGCAGCCACCTGCACACTTCAGCGTGGGCGTCCCAACACCATCTTATACGAACAAGAACAGAGGGAAATGATCATTCAGTAAACAAGAACTTCATATATTTACAATGTTTTTTCCATGTATATAAGTGAACTTCTAGAAAATACTGTGTGTAACGACGTCACCAATGTCGTCTGAGGTAACCAAGCCAGCCTTCCAGCACGGCTGTGAGGGAGGAACATAGGCGTGGTGAGCGAGCCTCTGGCGTGATTGAGCAGACACAAAGTCATTATTCACGGAAATTCACCTCTCGCTGGTTCGATTGGATGAGCCGGCAGTACTCCTGGGCTGAGGAGTCCTCCTGCATCTCTCGGCACAGCAACTCCGGGAACTGACCCATCTGGCTGCCGCGCCTCACCACCGCCACCTGTGCCCCGACGGCAACACTTATCGTCACTAATCACAAACGCTACGGTGTAAACCTTACAAACTACTGTGCTGTCATCTACTACTACTACTACTGCTACTACTGCTACTATTACCATCCCCCACCACCACCACCACCACTACTACTACTACTACTACTACTACTAGTTATACCAAATCATAATGCTTTTACTATACAAATATAAACAAGAGTACAAACTGCACATGCAACACACCAACACATACCTCATTGAGGGCCACAATCGGCACCTCCGTCACGATAGCTGCCAGCTCCCGCTGCCTCTGCCCAGCGTCCCTGAACAGCTGGTAACCCTCCTCGCTCACCCCACAGTTATACAGGTCATCAATCTTGTCTGGAACATCCACGGCGCACTGTCCACAGGAGAGGAAACAAAACTTGAAGTGTGACCCGTCCTAAGCGTTGTAAGTCTCAGGCTTAGGCAGACAGGCTGCTTGAGGCCTGAGTCCCGAGTTGCCCACATGTCCATCATGGGTAACGTTCTACTTACATAAATTAACTAAAAAAAATAAATATATACATATTCCATATCTATATCTGATAATCAATTAAACTGAAGAATTTCTCCTCCTCCTCCTCCTCCTCCCCTGGTGAGTAGAAGCGGGCGCACTATACCTGCACAGCGGCGTCCATGATGGCAGTGAAGTTGTCTGATTGAAGTATGGCGGTGTTGTCCATGAGGCAGGTGGTGAAGGCCAGGTGAGCAGCACTGGTGTCAAACAGGTGTTGCCCAGCACATAGCACCATCCAGTTGCCCATACAGTCCCCGAGACCAAACTGACACTCACCGTCCTGTACGAGTAACGCATACCTTCAACAACAACAATAACAATATACATATACCCATACATACATGCATACATACATACATACATACATACATACACCGTATCTAATGAAGACAGACAGACAAACAGACAGACAGATAGGCTGAGACAATGATAAAAACACAGACAGCCAAACGGACAAAAATCTGACGGAAAACAGACAAATGACTAGGAAAAATTGACTGACACAACAAATAGAACAGATATACAGACAGACAAATAGAAAGAAGACAGAACAGCCATAAAGATAGACAAAGACTGCCAGACAGACACACACACTACACACCGCGTAGTGTAGTGGTTAGCACGCTCGACTCACACTCGAGAGGGTCCGGGTTCGAGTCCCGAAGGCGGCGAGGCAAATGGGCAAGCCTCTTAATGTGTGGCCCCTGTTCACCTAGCAGTAAATAGGTACGGGATGTAACTCGAGGGGTTGTGGCCTCGCTTTCCCGGTGTGTGGAGTGTGTTGTGGTCTCAGTCCTACCCGAAGATCGGTTTATGAGCTCTGAGCTCGCTCCGTAATGGGGAAGACTGGCTGGGTGACCAGCAGACGACCGTGGTGAATTACACACACACACACATACACACACACACACATAGTAGCTCACATAAGTACATGAAATATATGACCACAACAGACAGACAAAAATATACAAAAACACAAACAAAGACGTCGATGTAGGGCAGCAGACACAGAGAGGAGCAGGGCGGCGGGTAGGAATGTAGGCGGGGAGGCTGGGTGGTGAACACAAACCTCAGTCACGCTGCCGTACGGGATGAGTTCGAGGTTCAGCAGGTGCGGCAGGGCGTGTACAAACGGCGCCATCTGGGTCTTGAGGAACCAGAGAGCTTGATTGCTGGCGGAGGTCATCACCACACTCACCTTCACCTGTAAAGTGTAAATAATGATGGTAATTAATAATAATATTTATAATAATAATAATAATAATAATAATAATAATAATAATAATAATAGTAATAATAATAATAACAGTAATAACAATAATAATAATATCAACAGAAACTTAGATGTCAACTTTAGTTAAGTCTCTATCCTTCCTATTCTCCCTCTCCCCCCATGGCCTTCCTTTGTGGCCGAGACAACACTGCCACACGTACATGCTTGCTCCACCACCTCAGACCAATTTGCTCCACGTGGCAACCTCACCCTACACGTGCAAACTGTTTAAATTTTTTTTTTTTTTTACCGTATTAGAAGGCGGGTCTGCTGACGGAGACTGAGTGCTGGGAACACAGACGCTCCCCATGGCATTGCATCCACTTTGGCAGCAGGAGGTTCCTTCCGGGCAGTGGCCGTCCACAAGGCACCGCCGCTGTAAACCACCGGAAAAAGAGATAGCGTGTTGTGAGGGACGTCTACTGACATGTGTACAGCACCGATGGTTACTATGAACGACACAATATTATCACCACACACACACACACACACACAGGTAAGTGAGTGGCTGGATATTAGCTTCCCGAGATGCTGATTTTTTTTATGAACCTTCCTCTGTCTGACACACACACACACACACACACACACACACACACACACACACAAAAACATCAAACACACTTGCGCGCGGCGGCGGACACGTTGGTTTGCTTGGTAAGGACATGGAGGCGGCACAGGGGGCGGAGGAGGGCACCTGCCACATGGCCTGTTCATTCCACATCTGAGGAATGCAACAACGTGTGGTTAAGCCCCGTGTGTGTGTGTGTGTGTGTGTGTGTGTGTGTGTGTGTGTGTGTGTGTGTGTGTGTGTGTGTGTGTGTGTGTGTGTGTGCAAGAAAAAAACCCTGTACCCGGTGGTCACCCCCACCACCTACATACCCGACCGGTCTCGGCGGCGGATACCATGGCTGGGCGGCTTCGACAGGAGCCACCACAACCATAACAGGATCCGTGATGTTTTCAAACGCAGGATCATCGATGGTGACGGATCCTGCTTTTGTTTTCGGGACTATGTACGGCGGGATCCATGTTGCTGGAGGGGGTGCGAGAGTGTCGATTATAGGCTGTGGCTGCGGCTGGAACAGGCAACATCCTGGGCTTGGATAGGCATTACAGTTAGTCTCCAAGGGACACCTACTGACTGGGTAAGGTAGAGGCTGAGGAGGAGGATAAGGAAGAGGCTGAGGAGTAGGGTAAGGCCGAGGTTGTTGGGTAGGGTAAGGTATAGGCTGCGGCTGAGGGTAAGGTTCAGGTCGGGGAGTAGGGTAAGGCTGAGGTTGTGGGAGGGGATAAGGAAGAGGCTGGGACTGACAACAGGGACTTGGAGTAATGTTTGGCAAGGTGCAGTCAACTTCCCAGGGACACGGATATGCCGGTGGTGGCTCTTGGGGAGGAGGGTAAGGAAGAGGCTGAGGAAGAGGATAAGGTAGAGGCTGAGGAGGAGGATAAGATGGAAGCTGAGGAGTGGGATAAGATGGGGGCTGAGGAGGGAGAAATGGCAGAGGCTGGGGAGGGGGATATGGCAGGGGCTGGGGAGGGGGATATGGCAGGGGCTGGGGAGGGGGATATGGCAGGGGCTGGGGAGGGGGATATGGCAGGGGTTGTGGCTGGCAACATGGATTTTGTGGGTGGATAATCAAACTGCAGTTAGATCCACAGGGAAGCGGAGGTGGAGCGGTACAGTTAATATCCCTGCGACACCGATTAAGTATTGGTAGTGGCTGGAGAGGAGGGTGGGGTAAGAGCTCGCGGGGAGCGTTGGGGAAAGGCTGGGGAGGAGTGTACGGCGAGGGTTGTGACTGGCAGCAGGGGTGGTGACGGTAGGCGGCAAGATTGCATTTCGCCTGCCTGGGACACCGGCGACTCTTCTCTTGTGTCACGGGGGTCCCTGCCGACAGACTTATAATCGCCAACGCCAACAGCACAACAGTCACCTGGTCAAACACATCGAAAACAAATTTTTCGTACACTAAATATGACATGAATCTATGTTCACCTACAATCGGACACTTCAGTAGCGTCCGTATATAACACTCTGCAGTATCAGGCAAGCCCGGCCATCGAACAACTAAAAGCAGGTTTATCAATAAAACCTGAACAAGTAACAAGGTCAGAACTACTCAGGTACTCACGCGGCTCATGGTGAGTGAGAGACAGCCTTGTCCTGATCTCAAGGCCTTTACTTATATCCATCTCTAAAAGTGTACTCCCTAACACTGCGCATGCGCATCTACCACGAAAGGTCTATCTACAACACTAAACACCACAAGGACACATATTTCACTCCGAGTCACACAGTTTGTTTATCTTGTCAAATTTGACGTCAATGAAAAAAAAAATCACAACAATTCTTCTGAGGATAAGCGTCCCTTGATAGAATGTGAACGAACCTATCCCGTCGTACAGTGACAATACTACTAAACACATAATATTTTCCCCTAAACTCCATTGAGATAAAAACCATAATGTCCCCAACCGGCGTGACCACTTTGAAGCAGTAACCCAACTTTCACCACCCTCGTCCATACGTGTCCTTCCTTATCACCGACTGCACCCCCCCCCCTCCCCAGCGCCCTCCCTCACCGTCAACATCTGAACCAAACACCACCAGGCAGCTGCGATGCCTCAGTATATACACACCCTCCACTCTGGACCATTTAGGTTTAGGGAGCGACGAGTGTGTGTGTGTGTGTGTGTGTGTGTGTGTGTGTGTGTGTGTGTGTGTGTGTGTGTGTGTGTGTGTGTGTGTGTGTGTGTGTTTCATGAGAATACACCAGTAATCCTATCTTTGCGAAAAAAAAAAAAAAAGTGTGTATGGTATGCTGGAGGGAGTGAAATAATGGATACAAGACGAAAACGTGAAGAAAGTAAAAATGACAAATGCTAAACATGATGACAGGATACAAGCAGCTGTTCTCGACAGGAGGAGGAGGAGGAGGAGGAGGAGGAGGAGGAGGAGGAGGAGGAGGAGGAGGAGGAGGAAGAGGAGGGGGTGGTGACAATGGTGGTGGAGGAGGAGCTACATATTAAATGAGAACTGAAGCTATAATTCAGTGACCATACACCTAGTGCCACCTGAATGTTAATAAAGATTGATCTGTGAAGAGAGAGAGAGAGAGAGAGAGAGAGAGAGAGAGAGAGAGAGAGAGAGAGAGAGAGAGAGAGAGAGAGAGAGAGAGAGAGAGAGACTAGCCAGAGAGGCCTCAGGGAAGCTGGCATCCCTGAGGAGAATCTCCTACCTTCTGGACGCCAAAGGACTGGAGTTGCTCTACAAGTCGCAGGTCCGCTCCTCCTTGGAATACGCCTGCCTTGCCTGGGGCGGCGCGGCCAGCAAACATCTCGCTCTCCTGGACAAGGTCCAGGACCGAGCGGCGAGGCTCATCAGGGAGAGTGAGCTCGGCTTCCACCCTACACTGCACACCCTCCAACACCGGCGGGACGTGGCGGGCCTCACCGTCATGTTCAAGGTGCAGCAGCAGAGGGTGGCTCACCTGCATGAACTCCAGCAGCCTGCCCGACAGGCCGAGATTGCCACCAGAACCGTCATCCGTGCCCCTGGGGAGCTGCTCCAGCCCAGGTGCAGAACGTGGCACCAACAAAGGCAGTTCCTCAACACGTATATCGGCTTGTGGAACGCTTTTGTTGCTGTGCAAGCGAGTGTAGAGGGCTGCTGGTCCACGCAGCAGTTCAAGTGTACAGTGAATGAGTGGCTGCTACGGACAGACAGACAGAGGCAGGCTTTCGGATAGAAGGCATTAACTGTGACTTCTTTAGCCTAATATTGTACTAAGTATGTAATGTATAATGTACAAAACTCTGTATATCTATGTAAATTGGTATAAATAAAAAAGAGAGAGAGAGAGAGAGAGAGAGAGAGAGAGAGAGAGAGAGAGAGAGAGAGAGAGAGAGAGAGAGAGAGAGAGAGAGAGAGAGAGAGAGAGAGAGAGAGAGAGAGAGAGAGAGAGAGAGAGAGAGAGAGAGAGAGAGAGAGAGAGAGAGAGAGAGAGATTTTACCATATTTACTCTGACTCATTATTTCTCTTTACCACAACAGCCATTGAAAACAACAACTACTTTGCGCTATAAAGAAAAAAAAAGGGAAAGAAGAAGAAATTTTCAGACTTCGAGCCACTGTAATGTTAATAGAGTGTACAGAAAAAAAATAAATAACTAGAAATATCTCAGCAGGTAGTTTGTGAGTAGAGAGGGATGAATTAATTAACAGCGAAAGAGTTATATATATAAAGTTGCCCTCAGTGTCTCCGATGAAGTATCTTATGAATGTTTCGTCGATAAGTAATGAGTAAACCGATGTAGCAATGCAATATTCACGTCGTTTGCCATAAGAGTTTATTTGGTGTTATGAGTTCCACACACGACGGGAATCCTACTTGACTGGCATGCATACATATACTCTATCACGATGTCCTTGTTCCAGTAACAGTATCACGAAGGCATTTTTCCTCCAGAAGTGTAAACATTCTGCCCCCGTCACTTACATTATGCCTGATGACGATGTTTGTTATCAGAAGTGAAGGGAGACTTAACAAAGGTGTCTGTTTACCGGCGGCTGTACTGAATGGAGGTCAGTCACTACACTCCCAGATGTCTCCTCCTCCTTCCCATACCAACTTCCACCAAAGTTTCTCATCTTTATGTGGCCTCATTCTTCTCATCGATGAAATTTGAGTGGCCTCAGACTTCACCGGAGATTAGCCTCTTCTTCCCACAGCCTTCATCCTAGTAAAATAAATATATCTTTGTCATATATTTTTTTGTAATTTTTTTGCCTTTAATTTCCTCAAACACTCTTTCTTCATTTCTTTCCTTCGTCTCTATTTGATGTAGCAATTCTACTTTTACTAGTCTCATTGTTTTCATCTCATATACTCATCTAGTAATTCACTGGAGTTCCTCGGAGCCTTGTTCTCTATTCTTGTATGTCTGTGATTGTTTATTCATGAATTCCACCACCTTCCTTATGTCCTTGCTTGAACCATAAAGCTTGGAAAATCAGCTTGAATTTTAGACCAGAGAGAGAGAGAGAGAGAGAGAGAGAGAGAGAGAGAGAGAGAGAGAGAGAGAGAGAGAGAGAGAGAGAGAGAGAGAGAGAGAGAGAGAGAGAGAGAGAGAGAGAGAGAGACAGACAGACAGACAGACAGACAGACAGACAGACAGACAGACAGACAGACAGACAGACAGACAGAGACAGAGACAGAGACAGACAGACAGAGAGAGAGAGAGAGAGAGAGAGAGAGAGAGAGAGAGAGAGAGAGAGAGAGAGAGAGAGAGAGAGAGAGAGAGAGAGAGAGAGAGAGAGAGAGAGAGAGAGAGAGAGAGAGAGAGAGAGAGAGAGAGAGAGAGAGAGAGAGAGAGAGAGAGAGAGAGAGAGAGAGAGAGAGAGAGAGAGAGAGAGAGAGAGAGACAGACAGACAGACAGACAGACAGACAGACAGACAGACAGACAGACAGACAGACAGACAGACAGACAGACAGAGACAGAGACAGAGAGAGAGAGACAGAGACAGACAGACAGAGAGAGAGAGAGAGAGAGAGAGAGAGAGAGAGAGAGAGAGAGAGAGAGAGAGAGAGAGAGAGAGAGGACAGCATTGAAATCCTTGGGGTGGAGGTGGATTGCAGGCTGCAGTTCGACCGTCACCTGCAAAAAGTGGCGCGGAGCGCCTCCTCTAAGGTGAATCTACTGCGCCGGACGAAACACCTCCTCCATGCTGACGGCCTCCCTACACTCTACAAGGTCCCGGTAAGGCCTATCATGGAATACACCCCTCTTACCTGGATGTCAAGTGCCCGCTGCCACCTCAGCCTGTTAGATAAAGTACAGCGTCGGGCAGAGCGCTTGATTAGCGGCGCTACACACCACCAACAACACCATCTACATTGACGGAGGTGGCAGCAGCACAGACAGCCTCATCAAGAGCAGCAGTAACAGCAAGAACAGCAGCGGCACGACCTGAGGGACTGCCTCGAGCACCGCAGGAGAATTGCCGCCTTGACAGTGCTCCACAAGGCACAAGTGCAGCGCGTACCCCACCTGACGGACTTAGGGGCAACCTGGAGGAGACACGAGGCTGGCACGAGGACGGTGTTGACCAATGATCTCCTGGAAGTCCCGAGGTCCCATAGCTCTACTCACCAGCGTGCCTTTACATCAGCAGCGGTGGTGTGGTGGAACGAGCTCACTACAGATGTGGATGTGAGGGGCCTGTCCACACAGCAAATTAAGCTAGCAGCCCATAGATGGCTACGTCTACACCCTCCTTAATGTCAATTTTGTACATAATGCTTCGCCTAGGATGTACATAGTACTTTTAAGTATTTATCTAATATTATCTATTAAAATTAAGTTTAGTTATTACTACATTACAATTTGTATATAATGTAAATATAAGGGCAGTAGCTTTAAGATAGCTCATCAACGGCAAGGATTAGTTTTAGCGTAGACATACTAAACTGTCCCATGTAACATACATAACCACCTGTTTAAATAAGAGAGAGAGAGAGAGAGAGAGAGAGAGAGAGAGAGAGAGAGAGAGAGAGAGAGAGAGAGAGAGAGAGAGAGAGAGAGAGAGAGAGAGAGAGAGAGAGAGAGAGAGAGAGAGAGAGAGACAGACAGACAGACAGACAGACAGACAGACAGACAGACAGACAGACAGACAGACAGACAGACAGACAGACAGACAGACGGGAAAAGAGAGAGAGAGAGAGAGAGAGAGAGAGAGAGAGAGAGAGAGAGAGAGAGAGAGAGAGAGAGAGAGAGAGAGAGAGAGAGAGCTAGACAGACAGACAGACAGACAGACAGATAAAGAGATGAGTTAATATACAGAAATATAGATACATAGAAAAGAGCACCTTATTTTTTTTTTTTTTTTTTTTTTACAATTTAAGATATCATTTTAAGATTATTTTAAGATCAATGTTGTTTTTTTCGTTAAGCACTGCATAATTTACCACTTTGTTACGTGGTGTGCAAAAAAAGAAAGGAAGGAAGACAAGGAGGAAGGAAAGAGGGAAGAAAGGAAAAAAGGAAGGAAGAAAGGAAGGAAGGAAGGAAGGAAGGAAGGAAGGAAGGATAAAAGAAAGGATAAACGAAAAGAGGAAGGAGGGAAAGAGGGAGGGAGGAAGGGAGGACACGAAGGCAGGAAAAAGAAAACAGGAAAGAAAAGAGAGAAAAGGAAAAGAAAAGAAAAATAAATATAAACAAAAAATAAAACACAAACGAGGAAAAATACATAGAAAACGAAACAATAAGAGAAATCAATAAACTATGAAAATGGCACAGTTTCATGAGGTTGAGAATCATGATAAGTACCGTAAAACAATGCCACACAACTGTCTGCCTGGCATTAATCTGCAGCCACACACTGGTGCTCTGCCTGATCTTGGGGTTCAAGTTACAAACTCCAGCCAAATGTAAAAACTGAGGTGTTGCGTAACCGATTGACCTCCTTGGTAGACTTTGTGTTGGTTCATGCTGCACTCACCATGCCTTCCTCGCAAATTCCCCTTGTCTGCTGGCGAGTCCCTGGCACCTAAATCCACAAATATTCGAGCGATATCAAGGCAGTGCGAGGAAACTCATACAATCGTATAAAATAACAAACACAAGGAGGATAAAAGCTGCACTGTAGGTTGTGGGGTTGTTAGTGCTTCACGGACTGGTACTGAGAGAGGAGATCGACTGTCCGAGTTTGTGAGCCATCATGTTCTTTAGGGTGAGTTTTGGACAATATCATAGGATCCCCACTTTTTTTTTCCTCCACCTTCCAGTTAATTTTGAAGTCTATACATATTTTTTTTCCTAATGATCCTGGCCTACATCGCCGGTATGAATTTATATTGCAATTATTCTATTTCCGGGCTTAATGGTCTTCTTCCACCATACCCACAGAACTTCAAATCACTGTCAAAAATAGGATTGAAAACAAGAATGTGACTATTCTTCAGCCTCTTGGCAATAATCTAAAAAAAAAAAAAAAAAGGTAACGCCGGCACGATTCAACCTACAATTGAATTTAATGATGTCCCAGCGCTGGCCATGCTCACACAGCATCTCTATAAATTTTACTTGGTTTTTAATGTTGTGCATCCCAAGAATATCGTTTACTAACTTACATATTAATTTAATATGAATATTATTGGTTTTCCCAATATCAGCCAAATGCCACTATATCTTAGCCTCTATGCAGCATTTCTCAACCTTTTTACCTTTGCGTAACCCTCAAAATAAATGACATGTCTCAAGGAACCCCTATGCACAAACAAAATTATATACCATATATTTCTCATTTTATTTCCATCGTATTTCACGTGATAAATATCATAAATAAAATTTATGAATAACTGGTTTAAGGAAAATAATATATATTACAATAGCAAATAATGTAATGTACGTGTTTAGTTATATTACGTATATGAAATTAAACAAAAAGTCAAAAGTGCATTAGCTTATCTCACTTGTTCTTGCGGAACCCTTAAGGACCTTTTGCGGAAGCTTAGGGTTCCGGGGAACCCTGGTTGAGAAACCCTTGCTTTCTATTTTCAGGAGGGACGTAAGTTTCTGATCTACAAATCTCAGAAAAGGAAAAACATTTGCTTAATGTCACACTTTCGTCTCCAAAGACTGATAAATTGTTTGTTCTTCTTTCCAGGCACTACTGGTGGCCGCGGCCGCTCTCCTAGCGCAAGTCAATAGCTATGTTATTCCTCAAGTATCTCCAGTACCTTTAGTGTATCCAGGATACCCGGGTTACTCAGGATACCCGGGATACTCAGGATACCAGGGATACTCACGATACCCAGTAATGTACAGCAATTGGTGCCCGCAAGTGATGGTCTCTCAGCCGCAAACCCACTGCATATTCGTTAGGCAACAATCCCCGCCACCGCCCCCGCCGCCACCACCCCCGCCGCCTCCGCCGCCGCCCCGCCACCACCCCGCCACCGCCACCGCCGCCACCACCACCACCACCACCACCACCACCGCCGCCACCACCACCACCACCACCACCACCACCCCCACCGCCTCCGCCACCGCCCCCGCCCCCGCCACCACCGCCGCCACCACCACCACCCCCGCCGCCACCTGTAATGTGCGTTGTATACCCATGCATGTACCCATACTGGGGTGGCCAGTCTAGTGTCATCGGGTAAGGAGACAGCACTGTGTGCGCACTGAGGCCATGTGGCACTGCTGACCAGCACAATCACACTACACATCGGAAAACAAGACTAACAATGAAAGCATTTACAACTGAAAACATGAATGTGAACATAGTTGATTCGAATAAAGGAGGTATCCGCTCCTGCTTCGACTCTGTCCCACTGAAGACCGCTGCAGCCACCACGAGAGACACCACATCTAAGCTCGGCTGCATTTTCCTATTTGCTTCATAAGTATTGTATTCCTTGATACCTGGCTTACTTCCCTCCTCCTCACTAGTGATGCATCTTGGACGCTGGCTTTCAAATAAATATTTGCATCAGAGCGAATATGAATTCAAAATAAATCCTTTTCTTGATAACCTTGAATGCAGTTTGTGTGAGTGCACAAAAAGCTGAGCTATAATAACGATGGGAAGCAATTTAAGAGCAACATATAAAGAATCTACACTCGCTAAGCAGATCCAGATTTTTATAAAACAATAAATTCTATCGTTCTCATCGTCATCATCATCATTTCCGGACATTCATTTAAATATCCCTAGTTCAATAAACCCTTCAGAAAACAACAGTGCTGCCTGTGTGGGTGTGGCGTGTCACTGACTCATGCACGAATCAGCTTCCCTTCTCCCTTCCCTTTCAACTTTTTTTTTTTTTTTTTCCTTATTCAAAATATTTCATACACTGTGTCGATCAGCATTGACAATTTTTTTTGCCAAGTAGTACTAACTGCCTAGGAGCATATCTCCGTCACTTCCTACATCCTTGACATCTTCCTGACGTGTAGTATCAAGAAAATATTAGATGATATTAAATAATAAATAAACTAAATAATATTAAACAATACACATTTTTTTTAAATGTATGTGACCTTTAAACAAATAAAAAAATAATAAAAAAACATTAAAAAATAAATAATAAATGAATAAAAAACAAATAATAAATGAATAAACAAAATCATCTATAAACCTATAAGAAAATGCACAAATGAAAGAGCATGTATGATAAGATGTCAAGAGAAACCTGTCTCTCACAACACACAGAATGAATAAATGAAGCGACCGTCTTTGCAAAATCATCAAATGTTGCACTGCCCCAATTTCTCATTCATTCAAATCCTTCAAAGGAATGTCGGTGATTCATGCCTTTTCTACCACCACTCCTTCACCACCCAGTAACTCACAACACATGTACGAGTATGTGTTGAAGCTATCATGTCAGAACCAGTCAGCCTCGTCCTCGCACTGCTGTTTACACTAGCGATAGAGGGCAGAGATGTGGAACCATGTAAAGGGAATACGTGCACCACAGTGACACCAAGTTATTATTACAGAACCAAAAATACTGATCGTGCAAGGGGCTGCCAAGTACCAAGTGATGTTTTATTGCAGCGTCACTCATTTTCTTTGTGTCACCCCTGCAAGGCTGTTCTCTCTTGCACCGCTTGTTTTCTGTGATTATTTTGAACGCCAACTATGAGAGAGAGAAAAGAGAGAGAGAGAGAGAGAGAGAGAGAGAGAGAGAGAGAGAGAGAGAGAGAGAGAGAGAGAGAGAGAGAGAGAGAGAGAGAGAGAGAGAGAGAGAGAGAGAGAGAGAGAGAGAGAGAGAGAGAGAGAGAGAGAGAGAGAGAGAGAGAGAGAGAGAGAGAGAGAGAGAGAGAGAGAGAGAGAGAGAGAGAGAGTGAGTGAGTGAGTGAGTGAGTGAGTGAGTGTGTGTGTGTGTGTGTGTGTGTGTGTGTGTGTGTGTGTGTGTGTGTGTGTGTGTGTGTGTGTGTGTGTGTGTGTGTGTGTCCTTTCTTTCTCTGGAGCACAACCCGCACCTAGCTTGACTACCACCGGTCTAAAATATCTATCGGTGTGTCAGACTTTGTTGCAAGAGAGTATTAAGATGTCAGGAACTAAAAAAGCAAATATAAAACACTCTACCTTATCATAACAACAACAGTAGGCGGCGGTTGATATAACGGCGGAGTTACCAAAACGCATTAAAAAGAATAATCATTGCTAAGACACGCAAAAATTATGGCTTCAGAAGACACTGCAATGGTTTTGAATTTTGACACATATAAGTGATACAGATATGTTTAGCCCTTTCATTGTTATTTGACACATCTTTTTTTTTTTTCTTAATTACTAACCACTGAGACATTTCTTTATAAATTAATCAAAAGACAAAACTTTTTCTACCTAGATGTTGCCAAAGTGTTGGTTGATTTTTTGAACGCGGGAATTTCAAAACAATATTTGTGACGAAAATACATGTATTTTAGAATATACGTCTCCCCTTAATTCTAGACAACCTACAAACATCATAGTGGCTAGAAACAGCAAAACCTATCCTTGTAATTTCTTTCTTTGTTACAGACACTTATAAAAACCTCACACAATGTTCCTTAGTGTCGAGGATTGATGTATATCGCAGGGAAAGGCCTTGTTAATACCTGACAGCGCACATTGTCTTTTACTATAAGGTGATCGAGAACAAATACTTGAGACTGTTTCCTTCAGCAGCATTGTACATCATTAACCCCGTGTTACACTCATATCAAAGTGCTGGAGACCTTTGTGTTTATATACGTAATTGGTGTGGGATTCAAAAGCTAAATACAGAAACAACACAGAAAGTAGAGAGAGAAGCCTTACTGTTCAGGGGAAGGTCTTTAAGTCAGCACACGAGTATCTGTCTGCTGTTCAGGACATGCGATGGACGTGGGTAGGTCATGTGGTGGGTAGAGCTGACAACAGATGGACGGGTAGGCTGACTGAAAGAAACCAAGGACAGAGAGAGAGAGAGAGAGAGAGAGAGAGAGAGAGAGAGAGAGAGAGAGAGAGAGAGAGAGAGAGAGAGAGAGAGAGAGAGAGAGAGAGAGAGACGGTGTTGTCCACTTTACATTATTTAACCCATACCCAATCTTCCTCCAAGGTCAATGTCTAAATGCCTGAACAATTATAACAACAATAACAGTAATAATAATAATAATAATAATAATAATAATAATAATAATAATAATAATAATAATAATAATAATAATAATAATAATAATAATAAAAATAATAATAATAGTAATAATTATATGTGTTTGTGTTTGTGGCTGTTCAACTGTCTCTCTTGGTGATTTAGGCAAAAGCCAACAAACAGAATACGATGAAACAACCAGGAAATATTTGCTTTGGGCCAAGATGGAAGCAATTCGAGTTTTGAGGTGGATGCGGGCCAGCGTGCGGGTCTGCAGTGATTTCAGGCTCCCCATATTCCCCGACCCACTACCGCTGGGAATCTACGAATAACCTTTGCCGGATATCATATAAATCTAAGGTCGCCGTTTGTCATCTTTCACATAAATATGCAGGAAATGTTTGTCAGGTTTAATATGAGTCCACGGAGAATGTTCGCCACATTTCATATTAATGTTTGCCGCTGACGAAGGTATGCGCTCTCTGAATGCCTTCACAGTAATAATATTGTTATCACAATTAATACTTTCTCCTCCTCCACCTCTCCTCCTCCTCCTCCTCCTCCTCCTCCTCCTCCTCCTCCTCCTCCTCC
>NC_059292.1:33299042-33306542 GCF_017591435.1 Portunus trituberculatus | reverse complement strand
CAATAGTTTTTACGAAATTCTTAAATGACAATGTCCCGAGGAATTCCAGTGTATCCATCACTCCATAAAACTTTGACTTTTTCTACGCCCTTTTATCAACAAACAAAACATCTCATACTCTTTAATTTTTTTACATATCAATCATATCTGCCGGGAACACAGAACACCGCCGGGGCTTGGGACTAGTGGTGGTGGTGCTGCTGCCCCTCTGTGCCTCAGGTGGTGCCGGCAGTTCAGGGCCTTCATGGCCACCACCTGGACGCTCATCCTGCGGGTAGCCGCCTTGGCTGCTTCAAGACCCATTCTATTTCCTGACATGCCCGCGTTACTGAAATCTTAGTAATTTTACTTTCCTCACAAGAACGAACACGACGGCACTTCACGCTGTCCACGACCCTCATGTGCCTGTGCGACACGCAGGAAGTCAAAATGCATCACGGATGGTCTCACATGGCCAGTGGTGACAAAGGTCGTGCTTAAGTTTAAGAGTGAGGCATTATTCAGACATTCTCTATTGCTCCACCGTCTGCCCGGTCACGCAGAACAGACCGAGGTCCGGCTGTGAAGTCAGCGGTGAATCCACTTATTTGGTGTGCAAGGACAACTTCCTGCACTGAAGCCAGCTTGCCTCCTCAGCTGCATTGAGTTTCATCCTATCTCGATGCTGCTCCACCGCAAGACCATCACCACTATTTACAAAGGTCATGGTGACGACGTGTACTGGTCAGAGCAGGACACGCTATAGAACTCTCTAGTGAGTCTTGGCTGCCAAGAAAATAATAATAATAATTTTATATATTTTCCAGAGCCACTACCTCCACTCACTGGAGCAGCAGCTTCTGATCCAAGGCTTTGAGGAATATAAGTCTGATAGTAATATCGTGGTGCTGGTGAAACATTCCGAGCAGCAGGCAGCCAGTCAGCTGTTCGCCCTCAAGCACGGAGGCGGGGCACCCACGGTGTCCACCTGGGTTCAGTGCGCATCGCCTTCATGATCCTCAGTGCATCATTCTGAATCTCTTCTCACCACCCAGTCTCCTCACCACCCCATCCCTCTATTCGCCCCGCTGTCCTCCTCTCCTCTCCCTCCTCACTTCCTCCAATCCCGGCACGTATCCTTGTTCTTGCGTTAAATTCCTGTGGCGTGGCCTGCAGCGTGAGGACAAACACAGCCCCGCGCAGGGGTGCCCAGGATAACGTGGAGGCTGTGCTGGTGGTGCTGGTGGTGGTAGTGGTGGTGGTGGTGGTGGTGGTGGGGTGGTGGTGGTGGTGGTGAGGCGTGTCCCCGCATACCAAGCATGGCCAAGACCGGTGCTCACTGCCTTCAGAATTATGTTGTCATCAGCGTCTGAAACTGGTCGCTGCCATAACCTTCTGAGGCAAGTCCAGGGCGTCTTGGGAAGGTTCACAGCAGTGAGGTCACTCCTATCACACACACATACACACACACACACACACACACACACACACACACACACACACACACACACACACACACACACACACACACACACACACACACACACACACACACACACACACACACACACACACACACACACACACACACACACACACACACACACACACGTGCAAGCACTGAAGCGCGAGCGCGGTTTGCTCAATTAGATCATAATCGGGTTTTATTCAATTATATTCAAAAGTGAAGGAACAATTGGTGAGACCGACTGCGTCATTTTCTGATAAAAGAGGTTTTCCAAAGAGTACTGTCATTTTTGTATCATTAACTGAAAGACTCCTTTCACCTACGTCATTTCAACTCCCACGCGCGACGTGCACGTATGGTGAGTATCCCCCTCTGCATCCCCTTCTCTCCAGCCCCCCTCCTCCGTGCTCCACAACTATTCACGTGCAGCGGGGACGTCTGGTGCACTGACTGTCTCAAGATAAGAAGGGCGCTGCTACCGCCCGCCGCGAGCACCGTCCTCGCGCCGCCGGAGCAGCTGGTTGGTGGTGGCGGCCGCGGCTCACATGTGGCTCAGACGCGTGGCCGCCGGAGTGCCGGGAAGGCCGCTATCCCTCTCGCGCTCACGCCGCCTAACATTCTCCGCTCAGTCCGACCACGCCACTACACAGGCGTCCCTCGGCCAACCATTGAGGCGTGAACACAAATTACTGTGGTCCAGTTCAGTGACTGTTGCTAATGACAACAAGTGTCTGGCCTACCAGAGATAAGAGCCACAGTACGTTCATTCATGAGTGCCGTGTGGGTTCATTCATGACTGGGGTTGTAGTACGCGCGAGTGTGTCTACAGCTGGAAGGAGTTCATAAAAACTGGCTACCCTGCAAGTCGACCGGCGCCTTTCTCCTTCCCACTGAGTGGCAGAACACTACGAAGGAAACCACAAGAAGCGTTGCTTGTGGCTCAAGTGTGAAGTTCAGCAGCAGAGGTTTACTGCAGCCCAACATGGTGTATCAGATCTTCAGAGAACTGCGGGTCCAGCGACGCTACACAGAGCTCAGAGATCACGAGGCGCTACCAGAGAAGGTAAGTTCTTGTAACTGTGCTTTTCATGCCTGGGTTATATTCCTCTGACACGCGACCTGTCCTCCACATTACACGCCACTTCCGGTAATCACCCCCTGACGCAAGAACAGATGACGACAACATTCCTGTGTGCCACGCCAAGCAGGCATCTCTCCCCCTCACCATCCATCCACACCTACTCCTTCCCACAGCATAATTAATCACAACAATAAAGCCATCCACAGCGTCAGACTGAATGGTGAACTGCAAAATTTCCACTCTAAAAATACAGACCACTTACATCAACACTATAATCACCTTTTTTCCACGAAAGAAAAAAATGGATAGTAATTTCTAGAGCTTCCTCAGTTCCTCGTCAGCTTATCTCCGTTATCAGCTCATAAACTCCTGCTTCCACTACAAGCTCTCACTCACTTTCATTAATCTTCTTTGGTGTGGAAACATCCCGTCGGCAAGGATTGCCCTCATTCATTAGTCCTCTGCGCGTCGTTCAAGGGGGACGCGAATCTTTCTTGTTCTTACAACGGATGTTATTAAGCGGAGTGACGTGCAGGATATGGTTATATTAAGGGAAGATGTAAAGATTAAGACTGATGTCTCACTCTGTCCTCTGCCAACCCTCTGGAATGAGAGCAATTACTTCATTCGGCTCATTGTGCACATTCATACATTGGTGTCAAGGGCCGCATTAAGTGTGGTGTTGCCACGGTGCCGCGTCGCCCTCGCTCGCTACACTCACGGCCGCGTCGCCTAAGTGTGTGCACAACAGCATCGCTCAGGCCTAGTTCTGTTTGCTGCTTTACATTTGTCAACATTAAATTGCACTTACCATTTGTCTTGCCGCAGCCAGCACGGTGAGTCCACACGGCTCTTCCTGTCGCGGCGAGAGAAACGTGACGCCGGAGCGGATCACGGACGCGACAGACAGCGTCACCCTTCCGGCCGTTTCTCACACCCACGGTCATCTGGTGTGCCTGCGAATAGATAAATTTTTATGAGAGTCTGTTTTCTGTATAGTTATTTCAATTGGCACTGTATATTTTTTTCTCTTTTTTATGGATCGGTTCGTCCATTTGGTCTGATTGAGTGCCCCGATATAGGGATAGGAAAATATTCAAATGTGATAACAATCCCATTAGTTCATATATCATTCGCGCATCCAATTAGTATAAAGCATCGCCCGCCAGATAAAGCCCATAACGCTCAGCATGTCACGCCTGTCGATGAGCAGTGACGGTGGTGGCGGCGGAGGTGGTGGCGGTGGCGGCGTTGGTGGTGGGTGAGCTGCATATATCGGGGCGCTATATGGTCGCCGCCGCCACACACGCCCCGCACACACCACCAAGCTGAGGAATTTCCGTCATGCAGCGCAACCTTAGGAAGCAGTGAGCGCAGTCCCAATTGTAGCGAAACGCTTCACTCATCCGCTTCTAGTATGCATATAATCTACGAAGTAATGCAGAAGGAAAACAAACGGATCCCTCATATGGTGCTTCATTACAGAACAGTGCCGTAACTATTGGGAAAAGAGATAGAACAGCACAGTGGAAGGCCCCCGCACATCTATCGATCCCTACACGCTGCCTTCCATGCAACTGGCACACTATATGGAGAGTTTTATTGGCATCATTTAAGAATATTAGACAAGAAACCACCACCACCACCACCACCACCACCACCTTCTTTTCTTTCTCCTCCATCCTCCTCCTTCTCCTCCTGCTGCTACTACTACTACTACATTTACTTCTCCTCCATTCTCTCTCTCTCTCTCTCTCTCTCTCTCTCTCTCTCTCTCTCTCTCTCTCTCTCTCTCTCTCTCTCTCTCTCTCTCTCTCTCTAGCCTCGGCCCGCTGGAAATATACGTGTTCCCTGAAGGGGCTGTGGTCGAAGAAATGTCACAACTATTCTTGGGTCTGCGTCGTCAACAATGTGGCTATACGACCATGTTTTTTTTTTTTTCTATCGTATTATATTTCTATTTCTCTCTCTCTCTCTCTCTCTCTCTCTCTCTCTCTCTCTCTCTCTCTCTCTCTCTCTCTCTCTCTCTCTATCTATCTATCTATCTCTCGCTTTTTTTTTTCTCCAGGGCCTGATGCGAGTAAGTAGAGTTAGTGACTTTGATATTGGTATTGTTTGTGATTGAGTGTGTGTGTGTGTGTGTGTGTGTGTGTGTGTGTGTGTGTGTGTGTGTGTGTGTGTGTGTGTGTGTGTGTGTGTGTGTGTGTGTGTGTGTGTTATTGTTCCACTGAGATTATGGTATTGTTATATTGTGATTTTAGCAGACTCTCTCTCTCTCTCTCTCTCTCTCTCTCTCTCTCTCTCTCTCTCTCTCTCTCTCTCTCTCTCTCTCATGCGTACTCGGCAACACTCATCTCCCATCTGTATCCTTTAAGTTGGCAGCTATTACTACTGAATAACAAGCCGTGGGAATCTCTTATCGGGCTGCACACACACACACACACACACACACACACACACACACACACACACACACACACACACACACACACAGCAGTCGGCAGGGAATTCACAGTTCGCAACATACGGGTAAGATAAACACACCCACATCATGCGCTTTTAGTAGGACTTCTCGAACCAGCTCCCAGTACTGCTCACATCCCTCTCTCCCTCCAATCCACCCACTTACCCACCCACCCACCTGCCTGCCTCCTCCTCCTCCTCCTCCTCCTCCTGTTTCAACCCGTCCTCCTGTGGTTCCTAATGCTGCTGCTGCTGCTGTTGATGTTGCTGTTGCTGTTGCGAAAATCAAGCATTTGTGTATTCATCTTCCTCGTTTTCCCTTTCTTTCATTACTGCCGCGTCTGCTTTTCAATTATTTCTGCCAGACATATAAATTGAACTCGAAAAAAATGTTGGTGTATCTCTTGCTTCTGTTTCTAATGTCGAGGCAATGCACGCTTGTCAAGGTAAGGCCGAAAACTGGGAAGGCGGACCTGGAGCATCATGGAGCCGTACGTAGGCTGAGTGGCGCGCATCCCTTTCCGTCCCCCTCGTCTCCTCGACATGGCTTTATGAAGTGTTGCTCCCGCTTGGTACTCGTGTTTCATCACTGTTACTTGATGGTGCCTCCTGTCTCCCCATCCCCCACTTCTCTCTCTCTCTCTCTCTCTCTCTCTCTCTCTCTCTCTCTCTCTCTCTCTCTCTCTCTCTCTCTCTTCCGCCGCTACTGTTTTCATGTGCTCTCACTCGAGTTAATCCCTCGCTCCCGCTCGTCGAGTTGGTTCCTGCTGCTGTATCCCGTGTGGCTCTTAGTTCCAAGCTCCGCGTAGTAATATCAGCGATGCCTCCACCCTGGGCGCAGTAATATTAGTCGTGTGTGGAGCGCGTCGGCAAAGTAATATTCGTATTGTTTTGCTTGGCCGTCCAACTGCAGCAACGGCCCCCAGTCCTCGGGAGCGGTGCGGCAGGGAGCAGGGCAAGCATCGCACGCCACGATTGGGACCCCCGTTCATTAACTTCAAAGGACCTTCTGTACAATAGCGACCGAACCTGCAGACTCACTCGCGGCGGAGACAGGACAATCGTGCAGCCACCCAGCCAGCCACCCAGTCAGCCAGCAAGCGCAGTGCAAGCCAACCTATTTCAGCCAGCTAGCGGTTCACATGGCCACGTATATACAAAACGCATCGTCCTCCTCGCATCGCCTTTGTCTCCTGCTTCACGACGAGACACGTTTATGGTCACGAGGGAGCGATTTTTCCCTTTTCTGGCGGTAAAGGGAAGCTCTTTTTCTTGTCATTAATTCGCTCGCTGTCATAAGGAAACAGTTACTCATTTTCTCATGGCAAACACGCGTTATGTTTTATCGTACCTTTAACATGAAGAATTGTTATGTAAACGCCTCCCATAAACTATTCCTTAGGCCTCCACTAATCACAGGAACTACAGCTGCAGCGAGCCTGCCTGTGTGCGAGTCGATAAGGAGCCTCGCCTATCAGTGTCCCTCACCTGTACCGCCAATGACACTCTCTAATCAGCGGCTCACGGCGGGATTAAATAGTCAGGTAACACGGAGCCAACCAGAGCACACACACACACACACACACACACACACACACACACACACACACACACACACACACACACACACACAGAATATTGCCCTGATGTTACCTACTAGAGGCCAAACTGCAGTCTTTCTCTTATATTTGCCTTTCTTTCATACGTCCTTTCTATCTTTTTTTTTTGTCTGTGTGTGTGTATGTAAGTGTGTCTATTCTTTTATTAATTAGCGTGAGTTTCGAATATGCGTTCTCTCTCTCTCTCTCTCTCTCTCTCTCTCTCTCTCTCTCTCTCTCTCTCTCTCTCTCTCTCTCTCGTTCCCCTCATATCTCTGCATTATTTACCTCCCCCTCAGGACACTACCGTCTCTCTTCACTGTTGTGTTTATCCCGAATGCTATTCATTATTAAAACTGTATTGCTTTCCTACGCTGCGAGAGATTGCCACCACCACCACCACCACCACTACCACCACCATCACCACCACCACTACCACTACCAGTACCACTATTGACAGTATCATCTCTACTACCACCACCACCACCACCACCACCATAGCCACCACTACATAAATTATTCACTCTCCATCACTCCAAATGAACGCCGCTGCAATTGGAAACGACAAACTATATAAATTAAACAGGTTCGGATGGGTTGGAGATAGAGGTGTGGGTGGCTGGGTGGGTAAGTGGGAGAGAGGGAAGGGGGAGGGTTGCAGTGAGGAAGGGAAGAGCTGGTGGGGGTAGGGGAGAATAGGAGAGGCTAGTAGGACCTTTGCGATGTGGGAGTTAGGGCGCGTGTTTTCAGCTGTGCTTGTGTGTGTGTGTGTGTGTGTGTGTGTGTGTGTGTGTGTGTGTGTGTGTGTGTGTGTGTGTGTATAGGGGACACAGAGAAAGGGCATACCTGATAAGAAACATGAGTGAGGGGACACAGTGAAGGGGACACAGTGAGAGGGACACAGTGAGGGG
>NC_059292.1:33281542-33294042 GCF_017591435.1 Portunus trituberculatus | reverse complement strand
AAGGAGGGGGAGGGAGGGATACTATCATTAGACCCCGATGAGAGCAGCAATTTAGATGGCAATTAACGCCCATCGCTGACGCACTCATTCACTCATACACACACACACACACACACACACACACAGGCAGCAGCATCCTCCCGCCTCAAATAAAAATGTAAATGAGTTGCTCTACGTTCCCATCCTCACAAGAACAGGAACACCCTCATGTCTTATTCATCGGTGACGTCACTTAGGGTGCTCTGTGTGTGTGTGTGTGTGTGTGTGTGTGTGTGTGTGTGTGTGTGTGTGTGTGTGTGTGTGTGTGTGTGTGTGTGTGTGTGTGTGTGTGTGTGTGTGTGTGTGTGACAGCGTTGGGAGTCTAATATTCCTTGCTTAATATCAATCTTGTTTTTTTACTTAATTGTTTTTTTTTCTATCATGCATTTCCTTCTTTTGTTTTTCCTTTTTTCTATTTTTTTCTCTTTTATTCATTTATTCATTCATTCATTCAATTCTTCTTTCCTATTTTGCCTCCTTCCTGATGTAACCTCCACACATTTTCTCTCCCCTACATTACTTCCCTCATTCGCTTCCACCCACTGATCCCTTCTTTCTCTCCTCTCCTTATTCGCTCTTTCCTCTCTCACTCCCTTCCTTTCTTACGTTTCTTCCTTCATCTCCTCTTAACCCACTTCCTAAATTCCTTTCCTCTCCATTCCCTCCCGCCCTACCTCTCTCATACATCTCTCCCTCTTCATTTCCTCCCACCTCTCCTTCCTCCTTCCTGACCTCGGCTCCCTCTTGCACCAGCCTCACGACCCCTCCTCCCTCAGTCCCCGAAGGCAGATGAACACCACTTACATCTTGCCTCCGTCAGATCAAAATGTGCAGTGACAGCCTCCGACACACGTGAGATTCCCTGGTGGGGGCGAGGGAGGAGGAGAGGGAGCGCCGAGGGGGAGAGACGGGGGTAAAAACAGTCAGGAGGGTAAGAGGTGGTGGTGGTGGTGGTTTAGGTGATGGGAAGTAGTGAGTGAATGCATCCCACGTGGGGTTAGGTTACGACGATAGTGGTAAAAGGGGGAGGGAGCGGAGGTCTTCCGCTGCGATTCTGCCAGTTGTGAGTCACGGTTACTTACACACGCGCACACACACACACACACACACACACACACACACACACACACACACACACACACACGAGCCACTTGCAGCCCTGCAACGCACGCATATCAAACACCGCCAGTCCGCCAGCCAGACCCCGACCGCCCCCCAATTTTACCTCCTCCTCACTCCCAATTAGTGTTGGTCCTCCCCAGCTGCGACGCCACGGAGGTGAGGAGGAGGAGGAGGAGGAGGAGGAGGAGGAGGAGGAGGAGGAGGAGGAGGAGTAGGAGGAGGAAACATATCCGTGGTGGGTGGTGGCGACGCGATGCTATAAGTAGCTAAGACACAATGGAGATTGGAGATGAGAGAAAAGAAAGGAGAGAGGGAGGGAGGGAGGGAGGGAGGGAAGGGAGGGAGGGGAGAGAGCGGAAGAGAAGAAGAAAGGAAGGAAGAGAGAACAGAGAGAGAGAGAGAGAGAGAGAGAGAGAGAGAGAGAGAGAGAGAGAGAGAGAGAGAGAGAGAGAGAGAGAGAGAGAGAGAGAGAGAGAGAGAGAGAGAGAGAGAGAGAGAGAGACCAAGAAAAAAAAAGAAAAAAGAAGTGAAAAAGGGAAGAAAGAAAGAAAGGAAGAAACGAAGGAAGAAAGGAAAGAAAAGAAAGAAAGAAAGGAACAACAACAACAACAACAACAACAACAACAACAACAACAACGACAACAACACGAGGAGTAGAGAAAAGGAGGGGAAAGGAGGAGGAGGTAGAGGAGGCAGAAGAGCTGTGTACACGTCAGGACTGCGTTGCTTCCCTGACGGCGGGTAATCAGGCTGATCACTCCGCCCAGTGAAATGTGAGGCTTTGGGACACGCTGAAAGGGAAAGAGAGAGAGAGAGAGAGAGAGAGAGAGAGAGAGAGAGAGAGAGAGAGAGAGAGAGAGAGAGAGAGAGAGAGAGAGAAGAGAGGGGAAGTAATGAAAGACAGTAAAAATGAACAGGCAGGCAGACACACAGATTAACACATGTGAAGGTAAATAGATAAATAGATAGTAGATAAACAGATAAAAAAGTAGATAGACAGACAGATAGACAGATAGATAGATAGATAGATAGATAGATAGATAGATAGATAGATAGATAGATAGATAGATAGATAAATGGATAGATAGACAGATAGATAGGAAAAGCAAGAAAGAATGAATGAACGAAAGAAAGAAAGGAAGAAAGAAGAAGAGAGAGAGAGAGAGAGAGAGAGAGAGAGAGAGAGAGAGAGAGAGAGAGAGAGAGAGAGAGAGAGAGAGAGAGAGAGAAAAGAAGAGGAAAGTATAAACGAGTGAATGGATAAATGAATGAAAGAGAGGAAGACAAAGACAGACAGTGAGCAATGCAGAGGAGGAGGAGGAGGAGGAGGAGGAGGAGGAGGAGGAGGAGGAGGAGGAGGAGGAGGAGGAGGAGGAGGAGGAGGAGGAGGAGGAGGAGGAGGAGGAGGAGGAAGGAAGAGCCAGAGAATAATGAGGAGGAAGAAGAGGAAACTGTGTAAAGGCCAAGAGAAAGAGAAAACGCTGAGATCCTCGTGTACGGGCGGAATAGGGAAGAAGAGCAGGCGGAAGAGGGGAGGAAGAGGAGGAGGAAGAGGAGAGAGACCTGGCCATCGGCTCTTCATCAATAATTTATAAACCTTCTTCCAGCCGCCTTAACCTGCTCTCTCTCTCTCTCTCTCTCTCTCTCTCTCTCTCTCTCTCTCTCTCTCTCCTCGGCGGGTCAGCAGGTGAGCAGGATGGTGTGCTTGTTACCCTCTTTCCCCTCATCTCCCACACGCACACCTGTCCTGCTTCACCTCTTCCCAGGCTCTCTCTCTCTCTCTCTCTCTCTCTCTCTCTCTCTCTCTCTCTAGTTTACCAAAGATTTCATGGGAGGAATAGTGATGTGCAGGTGTTCGTGTGTATAATGTCTATCTTTCCGCTTGTTTACTCTTATGTGTAAAGATTCATGTATTCATCTATGCGAGAATGAATGAATGCATGTATGTATGTAGCTATTATGTATGTATGTATGTATGTATGTATGTATGTATTTATGTATGTATGTATGTATGTAATTTTGTTTTATGTTTTCTATCTGTAATGTGTATCTATATAAGGAAATAATATGCAGGTGTGTGTGTGTGTGTGTGTGTGTGTGTGTGTGTGTGTGTGTGTGTGTGTGTGTGTGTGTGTGTGTGTGTGTGTGTAAGTGTGTAATTCACCTCGGTCGCCTGCTGGTCACCCAGCTAGTCTTCCCCATTACGGAGCGAGCTCAGAGCTCATAGACCGATCTTCGGGTAGGACTGAGACCACACCACACTCCACACACTGGAAAAGCGAGGCCACAACCCCTCGAGTTACATCCCGTACCTATTTACTGCTAGGTGAACAGGGCCCACACATTAAGAGGCTTGCCCATTTGCCTCACCGCCTCCGGGACTCGAACCCGACCCTCTCGAGTGTGGGTCGAGCGTGCTAACCATTACACATGTTTATGCAACACAAGATGGCTCTAATATTGACTCAAAAGAATGCATAAGAGACCTTGGTATTACCTTACCTGTGATGGCAGTTTTACCAATCACATAACCAATGTGACAAAAAAAGCGAGAGGCCAGGCTGGTTGGATCCTGCCCACCTTGTGTGTGTGTGTGTGTGTGTGTGTGTGTGTGTGTGTGTGTGTGTGTGTGTGTGTGTGTGTGTGTGTGTGTGTGTGTGTGTGTGTGTGTGTGTGTGTGTGTGTGTGTGTGTGTGTGTGTGTGTGTGTGTGTGTGTGTGTGTGTGTGTGTGTGTGTGTGTGTGTGTGTGTGTGTGTGTGTGTGTGTGTGTGGGTGGGTAGGTGGGTGGGTGTTTTGAGGTGCGCACGAGTATGCGTTGCGGAATGAACAGACAAAACACAACAAAATGATATGGAATGCGTTTGTTTTGAGCGTGTTGGTGGCTGAGTGGGGGAAGCAGTGGTGTGTGGGTGGACTGTAGGTGGGGCGTTAGGGGGAGGTCTGCAGCGGCAGGTATGGGACGGCCACGAGCTGGGTCAGGCCGCAGCGGCAGGTCAGGTTTAATCTACGCCCGCAAAGTTTCTCCCGTCTTGCCAGGAGGACCGAGCGACGGTAGCGGCGGCGGTGGTGACGATGCGGCGCGGACCCGTAACCCTCGTTTTCAAGGCTAGGCGGGAAATACAAGGCAGTACGGCGCCGGAGTGAAGCTGTCTATCAATCACTCCATCAACCAGGCAATCAAATCATCATCAGTGGTATGTCACGGTGACGCTCCCGCCGCCGCGACAGCCTGAGTCACCGGTGTGGCATCCCGGGACAGGCAAGAGGGAGCGAGCAGTATTAGATTGCGTGGCGTGAAGCGGCGTGGCGTAACGTGGCGTGGTGTGTCGTGGCGGCCTGCAGCGACGCCCGACACCCGGTAAGCGCGTGCAAAACCCCATAATGGCTGGGCAGCTCCAGATCTACTCAGGCGGTCATGGTGGCGGGTGACCAGCGGCCCTGAATGGCGTGCCACCCCCGCCCTGGCCCACACTACCGTCCCTCCCCGCACCGCACCGCCATAACGCCTCGAGGAAAAAAAATAATACAATACAACCCAGCTATTACCGCCACTATTGTCGCCGCCATTACGGCTTTCCATATCGATTGTAAGAGAAGGAAGAACAAGGAAAAGAAGACAACAACACGACACGCAGGAAAATGTTTCTACCTTTCCGCTCAGTGCCGACGTTGCACGACACTTTAAAACAACACAAAGCAATATAAGGAAAACTACCTCCACAACAATAGCTTTATAGGAGTTACTTTAAAAATATTCAGAAAAACTCGTACCATTGTTTTAGCCGAGTCAGATACTGGGAGGAATTGACTCTATAGCTGCAGGCCACGGCGTCCCCAGCGAGGTCACCATCCCACAGGACTGCTCGTCGCCACCCACTGACCTGCACGTCGACCCGGCAGCTACACGCTCTTGTTTACAACCCAACGTGCTTCTCAAATATTCAAGAACTAAGCCCAGAGGAGACTGCCGCGGTATATACGGACGGGATAGGGGGAGGGTGAGCGTGGTGGCACCCACACAAGGCACGGCCACGCGATGAAGGGATGGAGCTGCTGGGGGGAGGCATGGGGTCAAGGGCAGTTGATGATTGCAGAACGTGTGTGTGTGTGTGTGTGTGTGTGTGTGTGTGTGTGTGTGTGTGTGTGTGTGTAATTCACTTTTTGATCTTCTGAAGTCTCTGACGAGACAGCCAGACATTACCCTACGGAACGAGCTCAGAGCTCATTATTTCCGATCTTGGGATAGGCCTGAGACCAGGCACACACCACACACCGGGACAACAAGGTCACAACTCCTCGATTTACATCCCGTACCTACTCACTGCTAGGTGAACAGGGGCTACACGTGAAAGGAGACACACCCAAATATCTCCACCCGGCCGAGGAATCGAACCCCGGTCATCTGGCTTGTGAAGCCAGCGCTCTAACCACTGAGCTACCGGGCCGTGTGTGTGTGTGTGTGTGTGTGTGTGTGTGTGTGTGTGTGTGTGTGTGTGTGACGACAAGGTAGCACGAACATGTCTGGCGATCGACTCTACAGAGATCGTGCGTGTACGGTGCATGGTAGCAGCGGCAGCGGTAGTGGTGGTAGTGGTGGTGGGAGTGGTGGGAAAGAGGGAAGGATATAGTGATGGGGGCCGACAGTTAGAGGCTGTAATTAGTAACGATCGTGTAAGAGTTCGTGGTAGTGGTGACGGCGGTGGCGGTGGCGGTAGTGGTGGTGGTAGAAACGGTAGTGATAGCAAAGGTAGTGGTAGTGACAGTTGCATAGTATTAGTGACAACAGTAATACAGTTATGGTAGCGGTATGATTAGTGGTAGAAATAGCTGTGATGGTTATCGTTTTCATGGTCGCTCTCATTCAATATCACACACCGGCTCAAGGCGGTCACGGGGTTTGGCTGTGAGACCAAACACGAGGACACGCCAAAACATCCTGGGGTTGGGCCTCGAGACCTTCTCCAACACAAAGCAATAACAGGTGCAGCAGAGGGAGCAGGAAATAGGACCACGTCAGCGGCAGCAGGAAGGAAAACAAGAATGGACACGGGGCACACGAGAAGGAAAGAAAAAAGGAATAGGGAAAAAGAGAAATAGGAATACGACAAGAATAGGAGTACGGACAGAAAAGGAAGAAGAAAGAGGAACAGAGGAGGAAGTAGAGACAACAGCAGCAGCAGCAGCAGCAGGACTGGGATGCGAAGCTCCACCGAGGCCTCCCTACGCGCGAGCACTAATGAAGCTTGTTAGGGGCGTCTAGTTCCCGGCGAGGAGACTGAAATAGACGGGGGAAGACCAAGAGGCAGCGGCGGCGGCGGCGGCGGCGGAGGAGGAGGAGGAGGAGGAGGAGGAGGAGAGCACCCCACTCTTCTCCAACCCCAACAGCCAAACGCTACGAACCGAGGTGGCCCAAAGAGAGTAGAAAACGAAACGGAGCGAGCAAATGCGGAAAAATATGATAGTGGTGCTTAGGAGAGAGAAGTCACCACATCACCGCGTCACCGAATCGTGGCCACTCCTGGAGACACGACCCAATCAGACCAGTGCATCCTCCTGGCGCTGTGTTCATCTTACATGACAATGACAGACCAGCGCATCAGAATCCCTCACTGTCTGACGCCCCTTCTCGCTCGCCCTTCGTCTTTTGCCTGTTTCCCTGACGTGGCACCGAGGGGAAGGGCAACAGGGGAAGGAAGACGGGAAGGGAAGGATGCAGGAGGAAGAAACGGCAGGGAGCGTGGAAGGAGGAAGGGTAGGAAGTTCAAGTGTGTCTACGGGGGAGGGAGGGTGATATGCCAACGACCCGTGAAGGAGAATGAATGGAGACCGCTACGAAGGACGCTCCACTCTCCTCTCCTCTCCTCTCACCACTCCTCTGCTTTGCTCTACTCTACTCCGGCCCGGCCTCACTTATCCTCCCTACACTGGTTCTCCGCCTGACAAGACCTCTATCGCTAGTCCTCCATCTCTGCCACTCTCCTGTAAGTCGAAGAGTGGCAGCTGAAGGTGTGTATGTTGAGAGGGAAGGAAGGACAGGGTGGGGGAGGCCAGAGATGGAGATAAAAGGAGGAGGAGGAGGAGGAGGAGGAGGAGGAGGAGGAGGAGGAGGAGGAGGAGATGGAAGAAGATGAGGAAGGCCCGGTTGACAAGTGACTCAATATTCATGCTGGTGGTGACGTCACTGGCGACATATACACGATAACCCTGTTACGCCCTGAGCGTCTCCTTCAGGTCCTCCTTGCTCCTCCTCCTCCTCCTCCTCCTCCTCCTCCTCCTCCACTTTTTCTTCTCCTTCCTCCTCCTCATCGCAAACAAAAAATTACGTACTTCCTTGTCATTTTAGCTGTGTGTGTGTGTGTGTGTGTGTGTGTGTGTGTGTGTGTGTGTGTGTGTGTGTGTCAGTGACGGAGGGACTTGGGGACAGTTACGGGTTGTAGGAGGCACGGTAGGACACGGAAACGATAAAACACCTGCCTCACCCATCCATTATTCACCATAGCCGTCCCTGCCGCAGCCACCACCACCACTACCACCACCTCTGTTTCGACGGGAGAAGGGAGAGCGAGAGTTTGGTGTAATGGTTGACTCGAGGAAAGGAAGGAAGGAAGGAAGGAAGGTTGAAGAAGGCTACTGAAGCAGTTAGTGCGAGGATTCAGAAGCAGTAATGGTTGTGGTCAGCTAATGTGGTGTGGTGTGGTGGGTATGAGAGGTAGAAGTAGTCAGTGTGGTGATAGATGTGGTGATGGTGATAATCAAGACACAAGTAACACCTTTCTCCCATTGAATATTATTCACCGGCAGTGTGGTGGCCCAGTAACAGGTCCGCCACTACCGTGTTGTTCCCTATTCCGATCAGGTGCTGCCGCTCAGGAAGCCACGGACGTACATAACAAGGTAGTGGAGCAGGTAACAAGGAGCCCTGTCGCCCACAGCCCCGCCACGCCTTCAGCAGTCCCTAGCGAAACATTATACGGCGGTAGAATTATTATTATTCTTTCTCTAAGATTCCTTGGTACGGCGGTGCCTTGGGCCTCCCTCCTGGCCTGGCGGGGGGTGCGGGTTACGAGGCAACAACGGTATTTTTGCGCCGAGGGATGATGCCGCCAAGCCACCGGATCCTGGCTTTGTGAAGACGTATTGGCCTAAAGCGCTGCTCCGGAATGGGAAGGGCGAGGCGAGGCGAGGCAAGGCGAAGGGAGGGGAGCGACCCTTTCCTGGCGAGGGAGATGATGCAGCCTCGCAGGGCTTAACCCTTTCACTGCCAGGCACAGGGAGGCGTGTCCCTGCGATACTCTCTCTAAGTCCCCGGCAATGCCTTTGAAGTGAAGGGAGTCATATGTGTGTCTTCAATGGGGAAGTCAAGGAGAAGAGAGGCTTAGAGATTGTGTCCACGCCCACCGCCTGGCCGGAGGATGTGCACGTGTTGCTGCCTACAGGAAAGCAGCAATTCACGAGTCCTTAGACTGCTGGCGGGGACACGAAGCACCCAACCAACGCCCATGCGTGGCAAGGCAGGATGTGCCAGGGAGCGTTTTTAGGTTAATGTGCAAATCGTGGACGTAAGCAAACAGGCGGCGTAGCGGTGTGGCCTTGACGGTTACTCCTGACGTGCACAGTAAACACCCCACCACCACCTTGCCTCGCCAGCAGGAAGCAAGGCTGGTGGTGGTGGTGGTGGTGGTGGTGATGGTGATGGTGGGGGTAATGGTGACGTCAGCGCTCTTCTCTCCCTCTCCTTCTCTCTCTCCCTCTCACTCTCCTTCCCATTCACCCACGGCTGTGCTGAATAACTTGACGAAACAGCCTCAGCACCACCAACGCGACGCCGCCCTCACGAAGCAGACCCACGCACCACCGCAACCCCACAACCTGACCTGTGTGTTCACGCCTCGCCGCTGCCCTGACACCTATAAGCTAAGGCGAATATACTGCATCACTGCAAGCCGGGAAAACCACACGCTCCTTTTTTTCTCGTGGCAAAATGGAAAGTATATCGACTTGCGGTGCGCGGTCATGAGTGTCGGGAGCACCGTGTAAACAATGGAAGTAATGTGCGAACTGCAGAATGATGTCCATCCCTCCTCGCCCCATTACCACATGTGTACCAATGAGCGCCCTTCCTGTAACGAGTACTAACACTGCGGTGGAAGGAGGAGGAGGAGGGAGAGGAGGAGGACCAGGAGGAGAAGTAGGAAGCTGTATGGATGGCAGTGGGGATAGGAGGGATGGTCGCTGAGTGGCTGGCTGAATACAGTTTCTAAATATTTACAACAAAGAATTCTGCAGTTTATGGTTAGCACTGGAAGACATGCCAAGGTGGATGGTTGTGAGGGAGAGAGGAGGGAAAATTGAGAATGAAGGAGGGAGGGACGCAAGGAGGGGGAGAAGAGGGTGTGAAGAAAAGTGGAATTCAGGAAGGGAAGGGGCGAGGAAAGTAGGGAGTAGGTAAGAAAGAGGAGTGAAAAGAGGA
The DNA here is from genome assembly GCF_017591435.1 of Portunus trituberculatus. Lineage (NCBI taxonomy): Eukaryota > Metazoa > Arthropoda > Malacostraca > Decapoda > Portunidae > Portunus > Portunus trituberculatus. The sequence continues at coordinate 33,284,410 of NC_059292.1, read as the reverse complement.
AAAGTGAGCGAAGATCAGAAGCTAGCAAAGATAACAAAAAGTGAAGAAGAGGAGTGAGGAAGAGCGGGGAGTGAAGGAAAGGAGTGAAGAAGAGAGAGAAGGAGTAAAAAATTAGGAATTAAAGAAACTAGTAGGAAGTGAGGACGGGAAGGAGTGCATAACAAATACAGTGAAGAAGGGGAGAAAGAAGACAGCAGGGACAAAGAAGAGAGAAAGAGAGAGAGAGAAAACAAAGTAATAGTAAGAGTAAGGAAGTAATGGAGGGCATGAAGCAGGCAACTTGGGTAAGGGATGTGTGCCTTGCTTCTTGCCTACCACACCAACAACTTGCCCACACCACCCATGTCCTCTCCTCCTCCTCCTCCTCCATCCTTCACCCCGCCCCCTCTCCTTGTGCCCTTCCTCCATCCCTCTCCCTCTCTCCCTCTCCCCCCCGTCTCTCTCTCTCTCTCTCTCTCTCTCTCTCTCTCTCTCTCTCTCTCTCCGCCAACGCCTGCCTCACTCACCCACCCGTGTACGCTTAGTGAAAATCTGCAGATCGCGTCCCTCACAACCCGGTCAGTGTGCGTGGCGTGCGGCGCGGCGTGGCGTGGTGTGCCCGAGCAAGCCAGCAGCGTGGCATGTGCTTCCCTCCTGCGGGTGAATGTGTGCTCTATTGCATCTCAAATTGTGCAAAACCGGATTATTCCCCAAGTGACACCAGCTTGTTCTTTCTGCAACACTAGTCTCCCTCGTGTAACAATATTCCGTCTAGCCGTGCAGTATTTTCATCTCTCGTGTAATATAATCTTCCCACGTCGCCAGAGGAGTATTCTTCCTCCTTGCTGCAATAATAGCTTAGTCGTGCAATACTTTCTTTCCTTTCTCCCGTGCAACACTATACTTTACAACGGTGCAACGTGACTTTTAGCAACGCAACACAAATCTCCCGCGCCGTGCAACGTTTGTTTACCTGCAGGATGAATGGGACTTGTTTTGATCACGTGGACACTACTCCCATGAAGGTAATGGAGGTGGTGATGGTAGTAGTAGTAGTAGTAGTAGTAGTAGTAGTAGTAGTAGTAGTAGTAGTAGTAGTAGTAGTAGTAGTTTTATTTGTAGTTCTAGTAATGGTAGGAGTCGATTGTAGTAGTAGTAATAGCATTAGCAGTAGTGGTTTTGGTGATGGTGGTGGCAGTGGTGGTGGTTATGGTTCAGGGCGTGGTTAGGGGCCGGGTGGGTGGGTCAGAAGGGCGTGGCGCGGTGTATAAGGCAGTCTTAAAGTGTATGTGTGTGTAGAGTGCGAAAGTTAGTGGTGTTGTGTGGTCTTTATTGCGAGTCTTCGAGGAGGAGTGTGAGAGGAACGGAAGTGGTGGTGGTGGTGGTGGTGGTGGTAAAAGTAGTTGTAGATGTAGATGTTGTCGTTGTTATTGTTGTTGTATGTCGTTAATATTGTTGTTATCTTATTTAATTTATTGTTATCGTTGTTGATATTGATGTTGTTGGCTGTGGTGGTGATGGTGGTGGTGGTGGTGGCAGTGACGGTGACGGTGATGATGATGGTGATAGTAGTGTCCCAGTTATTAAGATTGAATATCACTGTAACAAAACGTACATTTACCTTGAAAACACACACACACACACACACACACACACACGCGCGTAGTGTAGCGGTTAGCACGCTCGACTCACAATCGAAAGGGCCGAGTTCGAGTTCCGGGAGCGGCGAGGCAAATGGGCAAGCCTCTTAATGCGTGGCCCCTGTTCACCTAGCAGTAAATAGGTACGGGATGTAACTCGAGGGGTTGTGGCCTCGCTTTCCCGGTGTGTGGAGTGTGTTGTGGTCTCAGTCCTACCCGAAGATCGGTCTATGAGCTCTGAGTTCGCTCCGTAATGGGGAAGACTGGCTCAGTGACCAGCAGACGACCAAGGGAAATTACACACACACACAACCCACCACCCACCACCCACCTCCAGACACACACTCACATAAGTAGCTCCCCTAGGACTGCATAATGAGAGAGGTGAATCACGCTTTCTGGAGCGAAGAAGAAAGACTGAAGGCTGAAGGAGCAAGAGCAAGGTCCAATAATAGATCAATGGTGGCCTCAAAGACACGGTTCTTCTATACACACTCCACGCCACCAACACTGAGCTACGTGGGCTCTTCCCGTGAATGAGATCCGTGACTCAGAAACACAAGGACTCGAGAGGTGAATCTAAGAATAGCAGGGCAGAATTCTAGGTAGTGGAAGAATAAGCTTACCATGGTGTGTGTGTGTGTGTGTGTGTGTGTGTGTGTGTGTGTGTGTGTGTGTGTGTGTGTGTGTGTGTGTGTGTGTGTGTGTGTGTGTGTGTGGGAGGATGGGAGAAAATGAAAGGAAAGTACGATTGCGGTGTGATGAAATTACATACATAACCATGACACACAAACAAAAAATAAAATAAAGAAATGAATAAAAGATAAATAAACAGCTCTCAGAAGCAATATAACAGAAAGGTATACACGTAAGCAAAGCACCTCCAGCCAAGCTGTGTGTGTGTGTGTGTGTGTGTGTGTGTGTGTGTGTGTGTGTGTGTGTGTGTGTGTGTGTGTGTGTGTGTGCGGAGGTGTGGTGTGACATAATCAAGCACATCCAAGCGTTGCCTCTAGGGATGAAAAAGAGTAAGGAGGAGGAGGAGGAGGAGGAGGAGGAGGAGGAGGAGGAGGAGGAGGAGGAGGAGGAAGAAGAAGAACAGTAGAGAAGAAGGGAGTGATGAAGTCGTTTTGGTGTTGGTGGAACAATGAGAAGAGGAGGAGGAGGAGGAGGGTGGTAGCAGTGGGCGGGGCTTTAACGATGGGTGGGAGGAGGAGGAGGAGGAGGAGGAGGAGGAGGAGGAGGAGGAGGA
>NC_059292.1:33271542-33276542 GCF_017591435.1 Portunus trituberculatus | reverse complement strand
AACAGCCTTATTCCTCACTCTCTGCCTCTCACTCTTTCCTTTCCTTCCCTTTCCTTCACGCAGACACTAAGCAAACATTAAGACAGACATGCACACAAGAAGCGGTCGGAGTAACAGTAATAAACCTTACTAATCATCTCTTGTGGTCTTTGAAAATAGTCTTATTCTTCACTCTCTGCCTCTCACTCTTTCCTTTCCTTCCTTTCCTTCACGCAGACAATGAACAGACGCACAGACAGACGAGTCGAGAGAAGGTGGTCGAAGTAACAGCAATAAACCCAACTAATCATCTCTAGTGGCCTTTGAAAATAGCCTTATTCCTCACTCTCTGTCTTTCATTCTCTCCTCTCCTATCCTCTCCTTCATGCAAACAATGAACACACGCAAAAGGTAGGCAAGCAGGGAAGCGGTGGCCGGAGAAGCAGCAGCAGCAGCAGTAGTAGTAGGCGGCGGAAGTGAGGCTGCACCCTGAGTCAGCCTCGCAGGTGGACAAGTTTCTTTTTTCTTTTTCTTTTTTTTTTTCCTGGTCTCGGCACAGACAAGGCCGAGACGCAGGTGGTGATGACGAACGCTGAGTCCACCTGGCTAAGGAGCGATGCTGGTGGAGGTGTGGCAGTGGATGACCTTCCACCTCCTCCTCCTCCTCCTCCTCCTCCTCCTCCTCCTCCTCTTCTTCTTCTTCTTCTTCTTCTTCTTCTTCTTCTTCTTCTTCTTCTTCTTCTTCTTCTTCTTCTTCTTCTTCCTCCTCCTCCTCCTCCTCCTCCTCCTCCTCCTCCTCCTCCTCCTCCTCCTCCTCCTCCTCTTCTTCTTCTTCTTCTTCTTCTTCTTCTTCTTCTTCTTCCTCCTCCTCCTCCTCCTCCTCCTCCTCCTCCTCCTCCTCCTCCTCCTCCTCCTCCTCCTCCTCCTCCTCCTCCTCCTCCTCCTCCTCCTCCTCCTCCTCCTCCTCCTCCTATTCTCCTCCTCCTCCTCCTCCCTCCTCCTCCTCCTCCTTCTCTCCTCCTTCTCCTCCTCCTCCTCTTTTCCTCCTATTCTTCCTCCTCCTCCTCCTCCTTCTCCTCCTTCTCTTCTTTCTCCTCCTCCTCCTCCTCCTCCTCCTCCTCCTCCTCCTCCTCCTCCTCCTCCTCCTCCTCCTCCTCTTCTTCTTCCTCCTCCTCCTTCTCCTCCTCCTCCTCCTCCTCCTCCTCCTCCTCCTCCTCCTCCTCCTCCAATCTGCAGGACGCGAGGTGGATGATGGAAGGAAAGAGGAAAAGAAGAAAGGAAGAAGGGAGAATGTGAAGGAGGCGTGACGATGACTACGGTTAAGAGAGAGAGAGAGAGAGAGAGAGAGAGAGAGAGAGAGAGAGAGAGAGAGAGAGAGAGAGAGAGAGAGAGAGAGAGAGAGAGAGAGAGAGCGTGCGTGCGTGTTTTTTTTTTTTTTTTTTTTTTGTGTGTGTGTGTGTGTGTGTGTGTGTGTGTGTGTGTGTGTGTGTGTGTGTGTGTGTGTGTGTGTGTGTGTGTGTGTGTGTGTGTGTGTGTGTGTGACATGAAGGCAATGATGGGGGTGGAGTGAGGTGTGCCAGCAAGTTTGTGGTTATCAAAGATGCAAGGAAATGTGAGCCGAGTTAAGACTGCTGCACAGAGACATTTTCCCTTCCCTTCCCTTCCCTTCCCTTCCCTTCCCTTTCCCCTATCTTCTCTTTTCTTCTCTTCCCTTCATTTCTTTTTCCTTTCCTTCACTTTCCCATCTCATTCTTTAAGTTTTTTTCTTCCCTTTCTTCCTCTTACCTTCTCTCCTCTTCTTTTTGTCTCTCTTTCATTTCCTTCGCATTTCCATTTTATCTTCCCTTCTTACTTTTCATTTCTGTTATTGTTCCTATATCTTTAATTTCCCTTCCTCAGCTTCTCTTTCTGTCTTAAATCCTCATCGTTCCTTCCCAATCCTTCCCTATCCTTCACTTCGCTTCTCACCACCACCACCAACACCACCACCACGAGTCTCACGGAGAAGGCAGCAGTGGGCCGGGCAGAGTTACGCGAATACTGGTATAAGCCACATTAACCTGTCACCCTCGCGTTAAGCCAAAGGAAACAGTTCAGTAAGTTTCACGGGGAAGACCTGCCGGGTGAAAGTATGTATACCTGTGTAAACCGACACGGAGGAAGGAAAGGGAAAAATGAGTGCGATGTATCCATTTCCTGAGGCGTTACTAACTCACCGCAGCAAGTAAAGAGAAGTTTCCTTGTTGATTCCGTGTACCGTGGAGACCTTTTTCCTTGCTACTGTGACCTTACATCTCCTCTCCTCCTCGTCCTCCTCCTCCTCCTTCAGTGTTAGGAAGTTACTTTTGTGCAGGTGCCCTCATTAAGTTATAGTGAGTGCAGTGAATTATGAGTGAGTGATTTTGTATACCTTAGTGACGTTTTCCTTGCTAGCCTGACCTTATATCTCCTCCTCCTCCTCCTCCTCCTCCTTCAGTGCTGCAGGGAGTTACTTTTGTACAGATACCTCTCAAGAAGTGATAAAAGTGTAGCGAATTATGAGTGAGTGATTTTGTATACCTTAGTGATCTTTTCCCTGCTAATCTGACCTCACATCTCCTCCTCCTCCTCCTCCTCCTCCTCCTCCTCCTCCTCCTCCTCCTCCTCCTCCTCCTCCTCCTTCAGTGCTGCAGGAATTTACTTTTGTACAGATGCCCTCAAGAAGTTGTAGTGAGTGTATTGAATTATGAGAGTGAGTGATTACGTGTATCTTAGTGACGTTTGCCTTGATACTCTGACCTTACATCGCCGCCGCCTCCTCCTCCTCCTCCTCCTCCTCCTCCTCCTCCTCCTCCTCCTCCTCCTCCTCCTCCTCCTCCTCCTCCTCCTCCTCCTCCTCCTCCTCCTCCTCCTCCTCCTCCTCCTCCTCCTCCTCCTCCTCCTCCTCCTCCTCCAGTGCAATATATAGTTACTTTTGTACAGGTGCCCCAAGAAGTGATAAAAGTGCAGTGAATTATGAAAGAGTGATTCTGTTTACCTGTGATCTTTTTCTTGCCACTGTGACCTTACTTCCCCTCCTTAGTGACGTTTTCCTTGCTAATCTGACCTTACATCTCCTCCTCCTTCTCTTTTTTCTCCTCCTCCTCCTCCTCTTTCTTCTTCAGCAACACACGGAGTTACATTTATAGAGATGCGCCAAGAAGTAAGTCAGCAAGTACACTAAATTTTTAAAAGAGTTATCCTGTTTACCCTAGAGACCTTTTCCCTAGTTCTGTGACCTTATATCGCCTCCTCCTCCAGTGCACCATATATAGTTACCTTTGTACAGGTTTGTTATAGTACAGTGAGTTTCAAGTGTATAAATCGAATAGGAATTAATACACGGACTCGTAAATTGTTCTCTATTAACCCTTCCCCTCCTCTGCTCTGGCTTCCCCCTCAAGCTTAATAAACGTGATATGAGGCAAGATTTGAACGCAATATTGAAAGGCACCACACACAGCTAAAGAAGTGACTCTGTACACTGTGATGACCTTTTCCTTAGCACTGTGACCTTATATCGCCTCCTCCACTACTACACGCGATTTCCTTTGTAGAGATGCCGCAAGAAATACTGTTTGTCTGTGTATAGTGCATTTTGCTAGGCAGATAGTGACACAAGTAACTGTCATGTGATTTTTTTTTTTTTTGTCTGATTCTTTTTTTCACGTTCCAGCTTCTTAACCCTTTCAGTACCAGGACGCATTTTCATATTAATTCTGCTTACTATTTGGCGATTTGACACAGCTTCAGAAACGTATGTGGGCATTGAATTAGTGAAGACTCTGGCCATTAATTTTCTGACCTCCATAGACTCTTCCTAATGCAAACAAATCGTCTAATCACACCAAAGACTCATAGTAAAAATGCGTCTCAGTACTGAAGGGGTTAATAATAGTGAACTAACTCACAATCCTTAACTTTTACTCCTAATGACCACCTCTCACCCCGCTTTCCACCGCGAATAAAGCTTTTTGTACATTTCCACCAACATCACAAAAATATAAGTCTTTAAATTCCTGGTAATGCTGAAAACGAATAGATAATAAATAAATAAATACTTCATCATTACATTTCACTTTTTCCACCCATATTACATTTTTCTCACTCAATTTCCTTTACAGTTGTTCACTTCCATCAACATCACTGACGTATCCAAACAGCAATAACAGCAATAACACCAATACCAGAATAATCCCCAGCGCTTCATGTGTCGTCAGGATCGGAACAGCTCAGCGCGTGCAGCTTCACTTACATCCTGACAATATTTCAACTGGCTGAGGGATTTTGGAGGGGGAGGAGCAAGGAAGGGGATGACTGCTGGGGGGGTTGTGATGACGCAGGGAACGGGTACAGACGCTTATTCTGGGGTTTTGAGGGGCCAAGGGTGGGAGTACACATCTGCTGGGGTTTTGAGGACAAAGAAGGAGTGGATACATATAAGCTGGCTGTTTTCATGACGTAGGAAGGCGGTAGAGATACTTATGCTGGGATTTTGAGGGGCCATGGATGGAAGTACACCTCAGCTGGGGTTTCGAGGCCATCGGGAGTAGCTAGATACATTTATGCTAGGGTTTTCATAACGTAGGTAAGCAGCAGAGACACTTATGCTGGGAGTTTGAGAGGGCACGGATGGGAGTACACATCTACTTGGGTTTCGATGACGTAGAGAGTGGGTAGATACATTTATGCTAGTGCTTTCATAACGTAGGTAGGCACTTATGCTGGGGGTTAAAGGAAGCAGGTAGAAATTACAAAAGTGCCTGCTGGGGTTTCATGACGCAAAGAGAGCTTGCCACACTTATATACGGGGGGGGTAAGGTGGGGAATAGGAGGAGGGAAGGAGGGAGGGAGGTGGAGAGCGAGAGGATATAAACGAGACACACATAAACAATGGTGATGCTGCAATGATAACCTTTACGTGTTGTTTAATTTGTGTGTTACTGCCGGATTTCACGGGGAGCCGGCGTCCTGGGGCTCGGCACTCACTGGGGCATATAGAC
>NC_059292.1:33139042-33261542 GCF_017591435.1 Portunus trituberculatus | reverse complement strand
GTTTCAGTGTCGATAACTTGTTTCTTTCATTTCAGACACAAGACAGTGGGGCGAGTGGTGCCCACGCGTGAGGGGGAGGTGGTGGTGGAGGGCACCTTCCGCGGCCACCAAGACGGAGACTTCAGACTAGTGCTGACCTCCGCAGCCCTCACTCCCGCTGACCACCGTCTGGGCTACCTCATGACCGGCTCCCTCGAAAGGGGTGATCGCAAGTTGGGCAGGTGGCAAACCACACACCTAGCCGTCACCAAGCGCTCTGGTTTCTCCTGAAGACGGGAAGGGACGAAGCCATAGCTGGAGCTTAGCCTCCCACAGCAGCAATGAAGTGCTGCTCCCGTGGCTGTGATGGCTGGCAACGCCTCGCCTGCACCGCATCCCAAGAGGGAGTGTTGGTATTTGCTCACTGCAAATCGACGACCTGGTGGCCCCGCGCTGCACTACACGCCGCCGTCCAGGTGGAAGTCCATGATGTGACTCTGAAGACGTCACAGTTGGGTGCTGCTCGCTAAGCGTCTCGGGTCACACCTTCAGGGAGTCTTCTCACCCATCACTGGCTTTCAGCTCAATTTTTCTTTTTCACCTCTCACGAATCTGTCCTAGAGGGAAGGCAGCCGTCATGGCCATTTCGCCTACTTAGTTTTTGCCTAAATATCAATACAGGATTATACTTAGTATACTGAGCTTGTGATATACCTGATACATTTAAGTTTGAACACGAACAGATCCACATAATTGAGTTGATTACATTGATGTGTGTGTCTCAATCATTACAGCCTGAGAATTGTCATTTCCTTGTTTGCTCTTGCTACCTCAAGTTCTTCACTGGCGCCCTTTGGAGTCTTCACCACACGAGGCACAACCCGCCCCCCCCCCGTTGTGATGGGGAGTCAGCACTAATAGTGAACAGTTACTTATAAGTAAGGTCTATGTGATGGAGAGGAGAGGCTGACGACACAAGCTGACGCTTCATGTTAAGCAAGCAAACACGTGGCACGCGATATACGTAAAGTGATTTTCAGCATGGAGTGGAGAACAATAAATTATTTTTATTATCCATGTCTTGTGTTATTACTGAAGCATAACCTTTTGCCTGAGTGTGTCGACACCTACACCACCACCTCCATGCCATGTCTGGCTGCCTGGCTGCCGGACCACCTTCCGCCCTGCACCGCCTTACCAACGATAATGATAATAGTAATAATGATGATAATAATAACGATAGGTGGTAACAACAACAACAACAACAACCATAACACATATCAATGCAACGATCTCGAGTGTTATCACACGTAAGACCTCGCAACAACAAAATAATCTTCGATCTTTCACCGTGCCCTGCCGCAGTGGCGCACCCCTTCCCCTCTTCCCCAATCTCCTTTTGTTTTTCTTTCTTGCATTCTTTCTCCCGTTGTCTTCACGCATATATATATATATATATATATATATATATATATATATATATATATATATATATATATATATATATATACCACTTCTCCGAACTCGATAACTGCATTCCTCGCCACCCCCTGGGATCGCAAGACTTGTCCGCCCCCCCCCTTCAATGCCCTGCACCAATCCCCACGTCCAGGCCCACGCTCGCGCTTATTCTGTCTCTTTCTACTACAAAAGTTAACCAATATCATTATTCCTGTACCCCCTTCACTGCCAAACTCAGCGATAATCTAACTTCTGTTTTCTCTCCTTTTTAACATAAACTCTTACATTTGCAGAGTTTCGAGTCTCATCAAGAACTAAAGTGCCTCTTATCATCTACTATTTTTTCTTTTTCGTTCATCTTTCATATAAGAGCGGATTATTTCTTTATGTTATGAGCCAATTCTCTCCGTATATACGAATAAACATCACAGTGTGGAGTCACCACACTTGTATATATGCACAGCATGATGGATGTAATGTTGCAGGGGTCTCTTGTTATTATTCATTACGCCTCTTTACCGTTCATATTTCATAACAGAATGAATAATTTCTTAACGTTCTGCCCATGTATAAAAGAAATAACATAGGAGTCATATAGTTGTTTATGCATGAGGTGGCAGTGATCTTTCATTACTATTCAGCATGTCCTTGTACGTTTATATTCTATACTGGAATGTGTTATTTTGTTACGTTATCAACCTATTCTCCTCTCCTCATGTATAGGAACAGATAACATAAGAGTCAGGTGAGGAATGAGGTGACAGTGGCTCTGACGCACAACACAGGTGAGGTGAGGCCGGGACACAGGTGAGGCCGGGACGGTGACTCCACAACCACTAGAGGGAAGGAAATTACTAGACTGAGTATTGATTCGCGGAGATTAGATGAGTGGCCTGGGTCTGGCCGGCACCAATACTGCAAGGTTTATGATGCAGGGGAACGGATTTTCTCTCTCTCTCTCTCTCTCTCTCTCTCTCTCTCTCTCTCTCTCTCTCTCTCTCTCTCTCTACATTCCTGAAAAGCAAACCCAATAAAATACATATATGGGAAAGGTTACAGCCTGCCCATCCCGTCCAAATGGTGCAAAACTTTACGAACTTACACAGATTTAGAAAACAGATAGCTTGCAAAACAATAACAACAACAACAACAACAACAACAACAACAACAACAACAACAACAGCAACAACATCCACAGGAAAAAAACATCAAAACCTGGGCTTGAAACATAAGAATATTTTAAACTTTAAAATTAAATTCGAAGATCCTATAAAAGAGAAAAAAAAATTAATAATAAACTGAAAACGTAATAGAGAGAAACACACACACACACACACACACACACACACACACACACACACACACAGCACCATGAGTGGCGAGTATCACAAATCTTCAAGAACGGAGATAACAAAGCACTACCTACGTATACACTTGAGCCGCAATTAGGCTACACAAGCAGGAAACATTTTCATGACGCCAATCGTGAGATTCTATTTGTCTGAATATTAACTTTTTATGTACAGAAAAGTTCCAAATATAGCAGGAGTCAACATATAAGTAATCACATATGCATATTCAATCATAATTCCAAAAACTATACTTAAATACAACTACTCTGATATGAACATAGATTATTCCCATGAACAATATCTTTCTATTTATTTCATTCTATTTATCTATTCTTGTTCAAGTATTTGTAAGTCCAGGTGGATGAAGCCTAAATAGTCATGGTAATCAAAGGTTGCGTCGCAGTAGCCTACTTTCTTTCTAATATTCGTAAGATCAGATTTAGTAGGCTATACCTATGCTCTCAGAAATGTTGCTTGAAACGTTTTCTCTGTAATGGTACTTGTACTATTACATGCATACAATATACAAGGCAACGGATGCAACTACCATGAACAGTACGAGAGCATGGTGAGTTGAGCCAAAGTTTATGAACTTCAGGATTTGAGAAAGTGTGCAGCATGTATTCACCTCTTTTTTTTTTTTTTTTTTTTTATTTAGACCATGTGGGCTTTTTACGGGAATTTATGGGCTAAAGGGGATACTTTTGGGCACCCCCTATCTCAAAGCCTACCCGCTTGGAAACCGTTACCCCGAGTGAGGAAGCCCAACCTACACTCGGACCGTGGACAGGATTCGAACCCATACGCTTGGAGACCCCTCGGATCCCAAAGCACGCATGGTTCCACTGTACCACGGCGGCCCGTAAGTTGAGTTTTCAGTTATGCCTTATGAGGTCCCACAAAGAAAATAGATAAATATATAAATAATAAAATAAATAAATAAATAAAATTATTTTTGTTCTTTTGCCACTCAAGTAATACAGTTATCATGGTGCTAGAAAATCTCCAGTTGTTTTGGTCCAGCTGAACAATTTTACATAGTCTATCAATCTTCCACTGTTGAAATCAGCACAGCAAAATGACATATTTTGTGTCTTTCAGTCAGCGTCTAGAATATATAAAACTCGGTCGACTTACGAAATGTTCGCCTCAGTGCGTCACGAGCAAGGAACGCGAAGGGGCGGGCTCGAGGTGACAGAAAGGTTAGTAACATCAGCGAATTGTTCATAGGCGGCGCGAAGACCAACACTTGCACTAAGTCACTGATCCCACAGGCAGTCTTGCGAAGTTACGAAATTTGCCCCAGCCACATAAGCGAAGATGCATGTTTGCATTATTACATGACATGGTGCAAGGTACTAAAACACAGGAAACGAAAATATCCTTTCATAGATTATTGATAAATGCAGCAACACATAAATTACGAAGAAAATAGACCAAGAATAAGGCCAGGAAAGGAACCCACTGTTCAGGAGTAGATTATGAACGGAAGCTAAAGTATGCTTAACTTTTTACTAATACGTTTTGTGGTAGATATAGATAGATACACTTATTCCTGAGATATACATAGAAGAGAGGTTGTACGTTTGTTTTCAATATCATTTGAAGAACGCACTGCTCGCGCGAAAGAAAACGAGAGGAAGTAGGAGTGAGGGTGAAAATAAGGACTCGAAGCTTCATCCACCAGTTACCGGTGTTTATCGTTTGACCTGCGTATCAAATCGACATTGCTCTCAGCAAACTATCCACTGATTATTAACAATAGACTTAAATTTAACATATCAACATACGTTACAGAAATGTGGCTCTATTATTATTTTCTCCAATGAACAATATACCAAATAGTACCGAGTCGAGCTTGTGGATCGAAACACTGGATTCCTATAGGATTATATTTTTTGTTAAATTATTTAAATTATAAATGAAGCGTGAGTTTAATTTCTTTCAGGCATGCAAACATCACTACAGTATCACAGGCACCAAAATGGCGAATCAACACTCACTAGATGCACTTGTTCTTGTAAATTTACGTATTCGAAGACCACTGATGGAATGAATATCTTGCCAGCTACTATTGTCTACTCTCCCATGGCCAAGCATGTGTTCGATATCCACCAACACACACATCGAAAGCACAGTCAGTAGGTACTTGCAGACACAGCAGGGTTGGATAGTGAACACAAGACTGCCGTAAGTAACTTGAGCCATAAAGTTGTAAAGAGTAGATTCGGTACAACAATAATTCGGCCAAAAGGACCCAGTCAAAATATCAATGTGTTAACGTTTCTCTCTCTCTCTCTCTCTCTATATATATATATATATATATATATATATATATATATATATATATATATATATATATATTTTTTTTTTTTTTTTTTTTTATCCATATTGTAACAGTTCTTTGGGTCTTTGCACGTATCCCAGATGACAAGTAGTGTCTCGGCCTTAGCTTTGGTCTCGGTCGGTATTAACCATACCATCCTCGATCCCATGGTACAATAACGAGAGACAGGTAGACGCACGAGTCTTGAACTCACAGCCCTATTGGTAAGTCTTCTGAAACGCTGTTTCTGTGACGTCATCCACTCGCCTAGCCAGCTCTGATCGCGATAGCAAAGACTATATAAATAAACAAGACTGGAAAGCGTCAATTTACCATGTAGCCTAGGCAAACTGGTAACTCTTCTTGTTTGCGGTTCACTCACGCGATGGCACTGTTGTTGCAGCTTAAGATCAAGATCAGTACCGTTGATCCGTCTGCATGTTTACATGTGTCAACACTCAAACAAGAGGGCCCACAGCAGTGACAGGTTACACGCTGCATGTTCTCAAGAAATCCGCAAAAATTAACACTAGAGTGGGGCATCCATGTGTTAATTTTGTCGCAGGACAAAGGGCACCCACCCACACTTGGTCTTCTATCGCTTTCCTAAAGATCATGACAGGTAAGTACTGGTGTTTAACATGTGGATCGTAGTATACTTGATTTGGTTGAGACCTGTACAAATCAGTATAAACCTGCGTTATATTTGTTTGCTTATGCTTGCCTGCTTCTGCTATATTTGTAACATAGCTTCCATTCTAAAATCTAGGCCTGTTGTTTTGGTAATTGTTTATGTTTATAATTTCCAATGAACTTATTAAACTTGCTTAGATATGTGTTTTTCCTTTCATGAGAATTCCAGATTTCTGGATAACACTTAAAAAAAAATCATTGCTCTCAAAATTGGCAAATAAATAAAAAATATGACTTACAAAAACATTGTGTTTGTATTTACCATTAATATGCAGAAGTAATCCATGTGTAGAGCACCAAACAGGTACAGTACGTACGCATATTACTTTCTTACTGTGCAGTACCCAACGCCAACAAAAAAACACCAATCACAACAGTTACAAAACACAGGAATATTACATATTTTCAGCATACTGTTTTATCTCTTTTCAGTACATAAATTATGCATATCAAACACTGTTCTGTATTTCCATATAAATGAAAGAAAATAAAGAATTCAACTGCAAAAAACATATTCTGTGAAACTTTAATTATTTTTTTCCTGATTTTAATTGGTTTTATTTTTGGCCTTAAAATCTGGATTTCTGGCCTTTTGAGAGTATTAAGAGCCGAATTAATGGAGTTTGTATGTATGTATATATATATATATATATATATATATATATATATATATATATATATATATATATATATATATATATATATATATATATATATATATATATATATATATATATATATATATATATATATATATATATATATATAATCTGTAATTTGGCTTATTTGAACCAATTTGAAAATATTTAACTAAGTAGGTGACATGTAATTTACCAAAGTACATTATAAATAAAGAAAGTACACACACACACACACACACACACACACACACACACACACACACACACACACACACACACACAGAACAGTGGACATCTGGAATAGCTTAAGTGAAATAAGTGAAAGGGTGGTTACTGCAGCCACCATACACATCTTTAAAGACAAGCTATATGCATAGCTATAGATATGGAGATAGGCTAATGTGTCATGCTGTACACCACAACTATAGGTAAATACACACACACACACACACACACACACACACACACACTATCAATAATGTACTCTAGTACAGTACATATTTACTTCATCCACCTGTGACCCCGTTCAAGCTCCCTTGTATCCAACTTGAGTTATAAGTATATCATAGAGATATATGTATATTGTACATGTGCGATAACTATTTATAATTAGTGAGGCACACACACACGTGTGTGTGTGTGTGTGTGTGTGTGTGTGTGTGTGTGTGTGTGTGTGTGTGTGTGTGTGTGTGTGTGTGTGTGTGTGTGTGTGTTCACTGTTTGATCTGCTGCAGTCTCTGACGAGACAGCCAGACGTTGCCCATTACGGTGCGATCTGAGAGCTCATTATGTGTAATTTTTTTCACCTCGGTCGCCTGCTGGTCACCCAGCCAGTCTTCCCCATTACGGAGCGAGCTCAGAGCTCATAGACCGATCTTCGGGGTAGGACTGAGACCACAACACACTCCACACACCGGGAAAGCGAGGCCACAACCCCTCGAGTTACATCCCGTACCTATTTACTGCTAGGTGAACAGGGGCCACACATTAAGAGGCTTGCCCATTTGCCTCGCCGTGTGTGTGTGTGTGTGTGTGTGTGTGTGTGTGTGTGTGTGTGTGTGTGTGTGTGTGTGTGTGTGTGTGTGTGTGTGTGTGTCGCCTCCCTAATTATAAATAGTTATCGCACATGTACAATATACATATATCTCTATGATATAACTCAAGTTGGATACAAGGGAGCTAGAACGGGGTCACAGGTAGATGAAGTAAATATGTACTGTACTAGAGTACATTATTGATAGTGTGTGTGTGTGTGTGTGTGTGTGTGTGTGTGTGTGTGTGTGTGTGTGTGTGTGTGTGTGGAGGAAGGAACTCAAAGCGATTATTCAAATCGTGGCGCTGTTTGTTTACCGAGGCGTTAGTTTGCGGTTCACTCAATGGATGGCGCTGTTATCCACTATTCTAGCGGTATCTGGCATCTTTACTGGCGACCCGAATTTCTTATGGTGAATGGCAATCTTTCCAGTCTTGTTTTATCTATAGTCTTTGGCGATAGTCTGCTACTCAATAAATCATGAATAATTAGTTTTTTTTTTTTTTTCTTTTCATGATCCATTAGTTATGCAGTTGAAAATTAAATATGATACACATAAGTGATTGAATGCTGATATTTCATAGCGATAGACAAGATATTGTACGGATAAATACATGTCAGATAGCCTAGTAGATGTGGCTCAAAAACATTGTTAGTGGATTTTCCAAGCCATATACATTATGCATAATTGCATAATGCACATTGATTTCCTCTGATTCTCTTCGCCTTCATGTACCTTCGTCGTCTTCCTCAGCACCTCACTGTTCTCTCTACATATAAAACTACAAGAAGCTAAAGGCTAATGCACGTATGAGTCTAAAGGCGATCCACACTATACAGGGACGGTCATGCTGTTTAGTAGCTGTCACATACTAAATGCATTTCAGTGGGGACCGTAAGCCATTGAAATGCATGTAATATGAATGGACCGTGAGTGCATACCGCTATTTAAACGTGGCAATCCATTCCTTTAGCTTGCATCGGCCCTAAACTATTCACACTTCATATAGGTACTTTATTCTTGAGTGTAAACCCATGGTACAATAACGAGAGACATCAAAAGTTATTGTACCATGGTACAGTCAGTAGCCTGTAAGGCTGGCATAGCCTGTAAATTATGGACTAGGTCTAGGCTACTAGTAGAACTAATTTCGTTCATTAAGCATAAGCAGATTATACAATTTCTAATTTGGAGTGTTGAAACTGATCAGATTTAGCCAGTAAATCTAAGTTTCCTTACCTGTATTTTCTGCAGAAAGGCCACTTCCATTATCGTGTCCACGAAATGGCAGATTTTGATCAGGGACTGCCTCAGTTTTAGATCCCTCCAACTCCTTGGAACTGGGGAACCTAATAACTCATATTTCAAATTGCGCTTAATTTGGGCGGAACTAAAATGTTGCTCACAAAACACGGCATTATTTACGTTTACTGTGTCAGCACGATAGCATTTTTGGAGCCACCGTCTTGCGATGGTCTTGTTCTTGCGGAATTTATAATATTTAAAATTACTAGACTTGGCAGGCGTGCACCCATACACTGCACAAGGTCTAGCTTTGTCCATACTAACAATAAGAAATTAATATTAAGGCACATGAAACATACAATCCAAGATCAAATTCTGCCACACGTGTACACTCACTCGCAGATATGGAGTTGTTTACATGACCGGATGACGTCACTGAGTCAGCTGGTGGTTCCAATAATGTTCTCGTGCGTCTACCTATCAAAAAGTTATTGTACCATGCTCGATCCCATCTGCTCCACACACTAGTACCACTATGAAACCTTGCGACAACCAACAACCAAAAATGTATCTGAACCAGTGTGCGGTGCGCTTCAAGAATATCTCTCACTTCCAATTACTAATACGTACAATAGCAGATATCGCTACGATTGTTTGTTTGTAGATCTAATAAGAATTTTGTGACTTCCCTGCAAAATCTGTTAACTTCATGGAAAAAAAAAAATCAAGCATAGTATTATCATCATAGGAGTGGACTGGACAAGGAGTTTGGTTTAGATCAGCGATGAATAATTTGTGTGTTATGGGACGGAACCCTAAGGATTTAGAAGTGACCATTTACCACAACAGCATATATATATATATATATATATATATATATATATATATATATATATATATATATATATATATATATATATATATATATATATATATATTCCAGCACCAACAAAATGAACATCTTGGGTCCTTACACTTCTACCAGTAGCTACAGTATTTGTATCCAAACTATGGTAAACAGTTGAACCAGTGAAACTTGGCTTTTTAATGCTAACCTTTGAAGGTTATATGAAGTCATTTTATTGTTTTTCTTTTATTTTTGGATTTGAAAACCTGTGTACAAAACTTCCGGCACCTCTACATATATTTTTGTCATCCTAATTTGAAGAAATACATTACCTTTCACAAAATTGCTATAAACATCCAGTAAACTTCAACAGAATATACATGAAGAGCCTTTGAAACAATCGATGTGAGACATGTTGCAGGTTTTACAGAAACCTTCATGTAATCTAATGAACGTAAGCTTTGTGAACTAAGCTGAAAACAAGTATTACATCCCAAACACCATCAGCAAGGTGCTTAATACCCGGCTCATTAGTTGTACATAATGAAAGTGAAGGGCGACATTCATCTCAACTGGAATAGTGTTGTGTAAAGCATTCAAAAAGTATTCACCATCAAACATTAAATTTTTGGCAAGGGTGCCAAAAAATAAAGTACTCCAAGTTTGCTGAAAACTTTCAGCATAAAATGAAGTTTTAATTAATTATATGCAGTCATTTGTTGTACAACAAACCACCTGTGTACGGTAAGCAGATTTCTTGGCCGAGATGGTTTTAATCCTTTTCCAAGTCCATAAAAATTTAAACGTGGTAAGTGTTTTTGAACAATGTTACAATAGTGAAGAAAGTTTTTTTTTTTAATCATGTAAAACAAAGCATATATATATATACATATAGATTGTCAAACTCATACATATTGTGAAGTATTCATACAACAAACCTTACTTCACTCTATAATTCCTTAAGTTATTTATCACCTTTAAAACAGTGATTTTATGTAGACTTTCAAATATTTGTCAAACATTCAGATTAACCACAAATGAAGAATCCATATCCATTGTTGATTTTCAGGCATTAAAGTAACTTTATAACTGAAGAATTTTTAAACCACATCTTCAACATGATCGTAAAATTACTAAAGACAGATTTGCAACTACTGATTCCAGTAGTACGTAGCTAATAACAGGCATTAGAAAGCTTTAATCTGAGAAAGGTAGAGAGCTATTTGGTGGCAGTCAATCAATTCAAAGCACTGGTGCCTGAACTTATAAATTTGATTAATAAAATGGGCAATGGTTATGGTAAACTAATACCTATTCATTGATTTTTTAATTATATATAAAAATATTTCAAGGAAGAGGATGATAGTATCCATCATCTGCATAGCCACAATACCTGTATAGAAGCCTTTCAAAACCACAACCATTATACACATAATTCCTCACACATGCCTACATTTTCACTGCAACAAGTTTAAAATAAAGAAAATAAATACATTTCTTAAAATCATCATAATTCCAAACTCAAGGAAGAGGGTAGCTAAAAGTGATGGAAATTTAGTTCCAAATTTGTATTGGTTATTGCCGCTGTGTGGGTGAAATTTTCCTTAACTACAGATTTGTACAAAGGATATACAAAATAACCTCTGAGGTGAAGACACTGGATAAGGGACCAGTTAAAAAATGCATATGACTGATGGTCATTGTCCTGAGAAGGCATTAGCACTGCACTTCCCATTTGGCAAGTTTGTTAACCTGTGTGAGTTTATCACCAGAAATGTTGATTTCTCTATGCTGTTCAAAGACAAGTGCACATGGACTTGATCTTCGCAGCAACATCAACTTTGCATGATAACCTCTTATGCTGCATTTCTCTATGCTGGAGAAGCATAACCTGCAACAGTGAAGATATACATAGTGCAAACAAATTCAGGGATAACTCAACGTATTAGAGTAGAATGCTGCTGAAGGGCCACAATGTCTGCCACATTAAGTATAATGATACACAGAGGATATCATCATCCCGATGTGACTGCCATGAATTTATTTCTTTTGTGAACAAAAACATTCTTGATCTTGATTAAATAAATTAAAAACAATAAAACTGATACAATTTAAGATTCACTGCAAATAATCTAAGTACAATTAGTTAGCTTGCTAAAATTCATCACAGATGAACAAAAATGGATTTAATAGCAGAACATTACATAAAGCATAAAAAAGAAAAACAATTTTGTTATTTTGAAGTTCTGTGGATAGCATGAATTGAAAGATTTATGCTGTAAGAGAAAACACTGTTAAAGAGAAAACTGGAGGGAAATTTCTCCTGGGAAAACTAATCAAATTTCCCTGGATACCTGGGTGTTTGTGTGGGTCAGGTGTGGCAGTCCTGCTTCTATGTGCTGCTAGTCCTCGCTCTTGACAACTGTGGCCGCTTCCCTCTCTGCCTTCTTTTTCTTCTTCTTAGCATTCTTATTATTGGTAGATGCTGTTATTATTTGCTAGAAAGAGAAAACGAATCTTTAAAAACAAATCTCCTTAAAATCTCCTGAAGTCCTGCCCATCATAAAAACAGAAAAAGCATTTTATGACCATGCCATCTTATACACATTCCTTACAACCTTAAAAATTTTATTTGGCCATTTTTTCAATAATAATTCCATACATTTCTTACACCACAAGAAGTCTGACTTTCATTCCCCTCTTAGAGATCATTCGGCATCACACTTCTTAGGCCATTCCAATCTATATAATTATCCAATATAAGAGATCCCAACTCATTTTAAGGTACAGTAAAACCTCAGCTCACGGCCATAATTCGTTCCTAAATCCTATTCGTCACCCGATTTGTTCGTCCCCTGAATCAAATTTTCCCATAACAATGTATTGAAATACCATTAATCCGTTCCAGAACAAAAGAAAATCATACTTTTGTCCATAAAACTCCATAAAACCCATTCAAAATAGACCTCTAATGTATGCATGACATGAACGAAATAATTATAAAAAGACTTACCTAAATGCTATCAAAATGATCAGAAAATTAATAAAAAAGAAAAGGTTATTTACTTGAGAGACTGGACGTTGATGGCATGATGGAATGGAGGAGAGGAGGATGGGGAGGAAGACAGACAAGATCCGAGAAGACAGTCATGAGAGAGGACTTTGGATGTGCGCAGCGTGCCAGAACTACACAACAGCTGTGTAGCGTCACAAGTCAGTGCCGCTATAAAGCGCCCCGTTATAGCAACGAGGATAACGCCGAGGAAGCTACAGTAGAGTGCGCCAGTAACATCACCATGCCCAGGAAAAACAGGAGAAAATCGTGGTGGCACGTAGATTGTTATGTAATATTTTTCGTATGTTCCTATTTCTATTTTCTTTTGTGCTTATGTTTTGTTTTGTTGTTGTGTGATAGCCAGGTTGGCTATCAAACAAATGGCTCGCCTGCCGGCAAGCCGTTTAACTACTTTCGTCCCCCGAAATATCGTTCGTCCCCTGGGTCGATATCCTGACAAATTTTTTGGTCGTCTACCGAATTGTTCATCCTTAGAGACGTTCGTCAAGCGAGGTTTTACTGTATGTTCACCATCTGGATTATGCATTGTGCATAACAAATTCTTATTCCTCTTTCTTTACTCTCTATTTAGTAATCTAATATCCTCCTGAAAATTCTAAGCTTATTAGAGCCCCTTCAACATAATATCTCCGATGTTTTGTAATCTATTGCCATCTAGTATTACTTACTTGCTTACTGATGTTCAAAACTTGTTACCATATGGCTTTCTCCTCCATGCCTTGCTACACAAGACTTTCTACTTCCTTTCATCCTATTCTATGCATCTCACTGTTGAGTTAACAAGTGAGTTCTGCAACTACGATAATTTTTCATTTTCAAGTCAACTGCTTCATTATCATTAACCCATAGTGTTTAGTACCCATACATACACCTCTTTCGATACCTATGTCAACATGCACATAATATCAAAGCAATAATATCAAATTGAAAGCCCTGAGACCACAATGAGGAAGGTTGTAATGCATAAGTGCTCCAAGTATGCCGCACTCTTGGCCATCACTGCCCCTTTGTCTATCTATCCAGTGCTGTTGTTATAGGCTCAAGCAAGGATTTTCACAGGACTATTGCCCAGAAAAAAGTGGCTGCATAACTAAACAAATAGCCAAACAAGTCGGAGTATGCCACCATAGTGTACTGCACAGGGTTGCCAGGTTTAATTAACCGTGATGACAGTGCCATCACTCCAACTCAGCCTAAGATTGAAAAGAGCCCAGACAGTCATAGAAAGTCAGACTGAGGCCTGATGTTTTATGACCATCTGGACCCTTTTTCTAGTTTCTAGAGTTGAAAAATGTTTGTATCACTTTCTTTAAGATGCTCCTTTCATGAACACTCATATTATAAACAGGAAAAAAATATACAAATACATGGAAACAAAGCTTCTCCCTAAACACAGACACAGATTCAGACAGACACGGACACAGACAAACACAGACAGAGAGAGTCATTCTACAATCTATAACAATATAAGAGGCACATTACCTTCAGCTCTGGATCATCTATCTTGAACTTGGTGTCATACAGAGAATTTTCAAATGGCAGACCTGTAATCTTATGCTGGCCGGTTGGCATCAACAGTACTGTAAACTTGAACTGGGCAACATATTCTCCAGCCTGAAATGCACATCATGGACTTATAACAATGCAAGTCAATTTTCCAGAGATTTAATATATTACCACTACAAGTTTTGTGAGCACATGACAGAAATATCAAATAATACACACCTTCTCCCAAAGGACTGGGTATGGGTCTACAAGCTTATGAGACACACACTCTGTCACTCCCAAACGAGCCTTCTTCTCATCATCAAAGGATCTGATGTTGAAGGGCATCGTGCCATGATTCTTTTGAACCTGTAAAAACATGTTTCTTATAGACACCACAAAAATGCAGTACAACTTCACATGAGACCTGCAAAGCTTTACTGATGACAATACTTCTGTCTTCTTCATTTTGCATCTTTTTCCCATCACAGTGGGGTTGGATGAGCAATGACTTCACTCTCATCTCTCTTGTACAAGCTCCTCATTCACTCCCAGTAGGTCCTCCATGTCTTGCTGAATGCATCTCTTCCCACTGGTCTCCTTCCACCAACATCCATATTTTCTACTATTTATGCTTTACTGTCTTCTAACCTCCTTACATGCCCAAACCAGTGTAGACTTCTCTTTCATTTCAAATTGCTTGACACCACACATCTCTGCCAACCGATCTTGCTATCTCACATCAGCTACACATCACAACACTCTAGGATTTCATGTTCTCAGAACCCTCAACAGTTTCTCATTCACGGACCATGTTTCAGAACCATTACGACAACACTGAATTCTAAAATAAGGAAGAAAGCAAAACACTCCAACTCTCAGATTTTTCTTCTACTGAAGATATTAAAAATAATTACTATGATTTTAACTTAATCAAAGACAACTCTAAAATGTATTATTTCATTTGAAGTACCTCAAGATTACAGCACACATAATGGAATGCTTTCAAGTTGACTAAAAAGTACACAATCATAAAGTAATGTTGATAATCATTGGAGTATCACTAAATGAATCAAGTTAAATATTATCTATAAATACAATACTATTTTTTACCTAAAATATAAAACAAACATCAGATACAAAATATGTAAACTGCACTTTTAAGTTGAAAATACACAATATAAAAAACAGATTATGAGGTGGGACATATGTGGTGCTATACAGGACTAGGAAATCCCTCACTAGAGCTACATCTTAATTCAAAACCCTCTTTAATAAATGTAATCACATCCACCATGCCACACCATCTTCCCATAAACTCTCGTGTCAGAACCTTCATCTCTGAATACGTTCCATCTGAAAGATGACTCATTCCAAACAAGGAAAAATGTATGAATAATGATAAACAATTTTCACTCCACACAAAAATAATACCAACGCCAAAGAGAAAAAATTGACACCTACCTTGCTGAAGAATTCTCTTGATGCCTTCAGCTTCAAACTGTAGCTCTCTTCCGTTTTCCTAAACACTGTTACACGAGCCTCTGCTTCTTTACCCTTAAAAGAAAAATATGTGGCTTAGTTTAATGTTCAAGTATAACTAATTGATGGAGAAGTAATAAAATTACAATTGCACATACTAAACTGATACACATCAAATAATTAAGATAAACAACTTTGTAATAATACTGTTCATTTTTTAATACCTCAATTCAAGACGAGTGGTATGAAACAGTTATCACCACCTTTTTAGGATAATTTGTCCAGGCAAATCTGTCATTTCAAACCTTCTAACACTAAAAGCTAAATACCAAATGTTGCCTTCCTTTTACAGCAAGAAAATAGGACATTATAATAAATCTATTCTGTACTGATCATTTAGGAATGGCACCCTTTCATTCTAAGAAAACACATATTCCTTTCATTGTAAATAAGTTCATTCTCATTGCAGTCAAGGATATGAAGGTGTACAGTAGTGTGGAAGGGAAACTTTTTTAATATAGATGGTAACCAAAGGAAGTGAGCAGTGACCTGCCTCCACCTGATCTGTGATACTTGGCCATGACCAGTCACTGTATGAACTTGTTCTGATGTTGTCAAGGGTCATGGTTTATATACCAGGATAATTGCTACTATCCTTAAAACTAAAAAAAAAATTTTTTTATTCCTACAGAAATTTTGTATTTGGATCAGACAAAATGATGAGCAATGTGCCTGGTGTGGCTGAGTGAAGGGGAAAAAAATCCTTATTGGACCACATCTCAGTACAAATAGATTCACTATTGCTTATAAAAATACCTGAATACTATTACTATACACTTCTGATGAACACTGTATTTCCTGTACAAGTATAATGCAATGATTTGAAGTGTGTCTGCTTCATCAACTTTCCAAAATGTGATAAACTAGTTAAATGCAGTATTATAAGAGATCATATTGTGTTTAATCCATCATAATTTAACCTTTTAGAACAAATGTACAGCAAATACATCAGATGGCCCTTGCATGTTTACTTCATTAACATTCAGATATCCACACATTGGATAAACTTCAGTTATCATCATATGCATCAGCTGTACCTTGATCTGTGATTTTGGAAAGATATAAAAACATGTGTAGCTCTAACCTGTCCTTCTCCGGTTGAAACAATCACGTCAACACCATACACTTCATGAGTCTCAAATTCATGCTTTTCGACCTCCTTTCGCTGAGCTTCAGTGGGATTCTGAATGATAGTCTTCTCTCCATCAATCCTGCCTTGCTGCAGCTGGAAAGACAGCATCCCTTCCACCGGTTTACACTTGTAGACTTCAGCAATCTTTGTGACAGTATCAGTAACAGCAAAATTTTGGTTACCGGGTTTAACTAAACGTAAGGCTGCTTCAGCTGCATTGTGAGCTGCCATCATCACATCAGCTTTTCGTTCTTTGACCTGCAATAGTGATAAAGTTTAATTACTTGAAATTAATATGAAATGTGTCTCAATGGGTTATTATTTACCTACATAATTATTTCACTTTATTATTTTCTTGAGAGAGAGAGAGAGAGAGAGAGAGAGAGAGAGAGAGAGAGAGAGAGAGAGAGAGAGAGAGAGAGAGAGAGAGAGAGAGAGAGAGAGAGAGAGAGAGAGAGAGAGAGTTGAAGTGGAATGTTCCAAGTTGTGGAAGGGATACCCAAACTATAATACCAAATACATTTCCATTGTGCTCTATTCTTACCTTATTTGTCTTTGATGCCCCAACCACCACAGTGTGTCCAACTACAGCAATGAAGCCATCAATGTGTGCCCCCATATCAATCTTGACTAGATCACCTTCCTGAAGAATTGTGTCACCCTCAGATGCAAGGGGAGAATAATGGTTGATGCAGTTGTTTACTGATGCACAGACTGGGAAGGCAATTCCCTTTTTTAAATCTTTCTCTTTTTTAAAAACCTTATTGGTTTCTTCCTCCAGGAGGCGATCACCCTCAGCACAGATATCACGGACTGAGGCCAGAGGCACACATTTCGCTACCAAGAGCTTCAGAACACCTGCAAACAATGAACAATATTACAACTTATTGGAAAATATTATATCTCAAGCATAACCAAAGCACCACAGAGGGCATGTATACTTTCTACGGATTCATAATGCCCTTTCTCGTAAATGACTAGTCAGAAAATATGAACGGAAATAACACTGACAATCATATCAACTGATTATGAAGAGCATCGTACCTATAAGATAAATACTTCTCACACACACACACACACAAAAAAAAAAAAAAAAAAAAAAAATGAGTCTTTACACAAAAAGAGTATAAATTTGCTATTGCAACTTGCCAAATTTACAACAATAAGTTTGATACATACAAAAGAGTTGTTCATGGTGTGATTTGTTCACTATTCAAAAATATAAAAAAAAGAATGGTTTATTTTTTGAGTAACAAAAATATCACTAAAACAGGAGGGGGAAAAAAATCCATCAATTATCTGTCCTTTGTATTGACATTGGACTATCCATGACCTAGGTATGGAAGGTGTAATACACAAAAATCACAGCAAACACTGACACTTGTGAGGAATATGGTATTGATATGGAGGCAGGTACGTACATGGCCAGTGCAGGCCAAGAGGGAGTGGTCATCATTGGGAATTGTTCATTATTTGATTGAGGTTGATTGGGTTGAGTATTGTACAATTTTCATGGTGAATAGAATTCTTACTATAGTAAGAATTCTATTCACCATGAAAATTGTACAATACTCAACCCATATGGTGTCATGGACACAACTCTTTAATTCATAAAATTCATCCAATTATTCATAATGTAAAGTGCCACTGAACTGCAGAAACTGGTATCTTACATCCATAAAAACTTGACTACTTTTATTTCCCTATCCTACAACCTGGCTCTGCACTCTACACCCAAAAGCTTGTTAGGGAAAGGGAAGGATACTACACTCATATACAAATGCATTATTTTATTTTACTTACATATATTTCAACCACTTATTATTAATGTATGTTGCTCTTGAACATATCTTCAAAACAATCTTGTCTTATGCCTTCACTACAGGATGTTTTTGGTAGATGACTTAAAATACTTTCCATAAATTAGGGAAATTCCCTAGATATATTAGACTGTTTGTTTTCATGTGTGTCATCTTTATTTATGAATACACAAGCTTTCACTCCGTCCCAGATTGCAAAGTTACTAAGAAGGAGGTCAATAACGAGAAAACTGTTGAAAAATATGTTAAAGCTTCTTAATTCAAAGATTTACCCCACCATCCCCAAAACTTCTTCATAGAACCCACTTGAACTGTACTTTTATCAGAACCTGCAATGATTGGTGCTGCATGAAAATTACCTCTAAATGACAAATAACTTTTTTTTTTTTTCTGTCCACACTAAAATAGCCACAATGTGTGGCCCCGCTTTGAACTGACAGCCGGCAAGCCCAGCACTTTTTAACAAATTACATGGCACTGTTTGATGCTATGAAAGATATTAACGACAGACACACACACACATCTGAAAGTACCATTAGAATTTCTCCCTAACGCAACAATGACCGTGGGTAAAAGACTGGGAATGCTGGGTCCCAAGCAAACCATACTCCCACCACCTACCAAATATTTTTTTTTCCCACAAAACTCCTGTAATTACCCCAGAAACAACATCCCTCCCAAAGGACTCCGGATGATACGTGAAGCACACCAAGATATAGCAAGCTAACACCGGCGATTTATTCCCCAGCACCAAGAGTTTCCATGCGCTGCATCAAACATGGAGGCCCACAACTTGAACTTCCTTATGACAACACAGCCTGCAGCCTCTCTCGCACACTTACGGTTCACTATCTCCCCAGCCATTTTGTACTTGGTGACGACGAGGTCCTCCGCAATGGTGTGTTCCTCCTCATGGTCGCTCATGATGAACAGCTGCGCAGATTTAGCGCTTCACGTGGACAGCAAGAACCCAACTGGCGGGAAACAGGGTGAAGGGCCGCCCCGGCAGGCACCTTTCAGACAAGTGACGCGCGAAGCCCCGCAACATTCACCCATTGCCCTCATTGGGATGTAATATTTGGAGAAACTAAGATATTTGTATTTATAATTCATATCAAACATTTATAGATCAAATTCACTAACACCTATCCTATTTTATTATACCATCAAAGCACTTGCCTTGTCATGTCACTGGGTGTATTTACCTGTAAGGTTCGTCTACCATTGTATTACATTAAATGTATGGAACATCATGTGTTCGTAATCACAACAATGGTAGCTAGAATATAACGAATAAAGAGTAGACAGAAGCTACAAAAATTGTTTTACACATTGCCTCCACCAACACAATTCCAAAATCTCATACACATGGTGATAGGGAATGTCTCCCGTACTTACTTTTGTTCTTACCGCAAAACTCGTCACAGGATACTTCTACCTTGGTAACATACTGAAGATTCTTACTAAAGGATACGGTCTCGAACCGAAAATTTGTTTTGAAATAATTATATAATTTCAACTTCCAATTTAATTCTTGCTGTGGAATGAAAATGTACTGCAATCCGATGTCATCAAAATTAAAAGCACACCTAATAAGATGTACATCTCAAAAATTAGTCAAATACTATCTAGAATAGTGAAATAAGCTAACGAGGAGCTGACAAATATGTGCAGAGAGAGAGAGAGCATTAATTGGCTGTAACAATTTTTTTTCTTATGGATGAGGCATGAGGCATGAGGGTAGGGATGATGGATTATTGTTGATTTTTGTTTATATATACTTACAATATATATATATATATATATATATATATATATATATATATATATATATATATATATATATATATATATATATATATA
This sequence comes from Portunus trituberculatus, assembly GCF_017591435.1. Lineage (NCBI taxonomy): Eukaryota > Metazoa > Arthropoda > Malacostraca > Decapoda > Portunidae > Portunus > Portunus trituberculatus. Next base: position 33,241,046 of record NC_059292.1, on the reverse strand, counting down.
TTCTAATTAAATTATCTATTTGAAAACTATATATGAAAGGGAGAGACCAACACGTTATTTACTATGTACTGTTCATATGAACAATTGGGATGCGTTTTTTTTTTTCCTTACTTTACGTCACATTCACCTATTCTACCTGAATAAGAGTACGGTACTGTAGTAACAAATCCAGTTTGCTTCCATGTTTGAATAATGTTTCAAGAACTACAACACATGTCACTTAGTGGCAGCTTACCAACAGATTTCAGCTTTATGCAACTTCTACTGTACACACAAGACTATTTCAGCGACTAGTTACACAGGTGAGGCAAATGATCTCTCTGCCGATATCGTCTCACTTATCCCTAAAGCAGTAGCTTCCCATCCCACATGAAAATACTTAGTAAACCTACCTGAAAAGTGACATGGCATGCCAGGGCTATAAAAAGATGTATGATATAGCAACAAGCAGTGGCAACCCCAAAGATATTTCAGTATACAGTTTAGAGGGTACCCACGCTTCACATACTGCGTACTCGAAGGACTTTGGTACTACAACTTGTGCAACTTTGAATATATTGTGTATGCCCATGTAATACGTACTCACATATACCAGTGTGCTTATATACTTTGTATTATTTTTTTAGGATAAGGCATCATCCTAGGTTTTTTTCAGTACGAACAAGGAATAATAAAACATAACGACGTGTTTGGTCCTTTATTAAAAAATAAGAGAGCACCTATATAAAGATTCAATTCCTTCCATACTTTGAGAACTAAAATGAGAATACAATGCACATTATGCTTGCCTTAAAAACAACTAAATTCCAAACAATTCTGATCAAAATATGTTTCTTTCCATATATACCAACAACACAATATATAAGTGCTTCATTCTCCTATGTATATAAAATCTATGTTACCTCAGGTCCCTCTCAATTTATGCTCATTAAAAAAAATAAGCCACATATTTCTCTGGGTTTAATTTCTTTGTACAAACCACAGTCCTAGAAAAAAAAATTATATGCAAAATTTTCAAAAATATTTACAATTTTACACTGGAAGCATTTATCTCCATCAGATATACACAGGTATAAAAGAATATCTAATTTCACCTACCATAATGCAATGGAAAAAAAAAAAAAAAGTAAGAAGCCTTCATATTTCTTAGAAGACTAGCCCTGACTGTATCATATATATATATATATATATATATATATATATATATATATATATATATATATATATATATATATATATATATATATATATATATATATATATATATATTCAACCATGAGTTTGGTCATCTTCAACAAAATCATAAGCCTCTTCTCGTGACACACATTCAACATGAGACACTTTATTCCTAAACTTTACACCATAGAACTTGTTTGCATGTTCCAGAAGCTCTGGCCTGAAAGTTGTGGTGATGAACTGAGCATCCTTACTCAGTTCATGGATCATGTCAGCCACAGCCTTCCTGTGTTGAGCATCAAGAGCCTGAAACACAAAACATCGACAAAATATAATTACCTTGCTTAAATCTGACTAAAGTAACACTCCTGAAATTTCATCCTATAATTGATGATGCTACAATAAATACAAATTTATGAAAATCCCTGTAATTCTCATCCATTTATAATGCCTTCAGCTTCAGAGTACCAGTGGCTCTATTAAATATCTCCCCTTTTATTTTATTTTTAATGGACTTTTTGTTGACATTGGTAGCAGTCAGCAACAAAAATCAACATGCTGGACACAAAGGCATATTTTGACAATCTTTATATGGCATCTGAGCATGTTCACATCTAAAAAATAACATTGGTCACCAACATATTCATAAAATAATGTTTTTTTTAGTTTAGGAAATATTGATCAGATAACATAACTTTACATCATCATTGGTCAAACTCAGGCCTCTCACTAAAACTAAAAGAACACTTATTAATACTGAAGCTGAACTAACTTGAAAATTATCACATATGTATATCTAGATCTTTCTCTAATAATAGTTAACTCAAGCAATGAAGATCAACAATGTATAATTCAATGTTGTTCCAAGCAAATCTGATACTAAAAAACAAATAACAATCACTATCTGGCTAGATTGTACACCTTCACCTGTGTCAATACTTCATATGAAGAATCTTCAACTAGAGTTAAAATAGTATTGAACAAATAACTCAAGTATTAATTGTCTTACCTGATCAATTTCATCAAAGAGATAGAATGGAGCTGGATCACATTTCTGAATGGCAAAAATGAGAGCAAGAGCAACAAGAGACTTTTGTCCACCAGACAGCTGGTTCATTTCTCTCATTTCAGCATTCCTTCCCGTGAATGAAACACGGATGCCAACACCAGTGAAGTTGTCCACAGTTCCTTGCTCTTCTTGCTGGAAAATTTGAAATCAATATTTACTACATATTACAATATAATTTTTTTTTTTATCAATCTTTTAATACTAATGGACTCCTTTGTGCTGAATTCAGTAACATTTGGGAACATAAACAAATGAATTTTCAAGTAGAGGGTGATCCTATTATCAACAACAGCTTCTTAAATCCTACCTCACTTTCATCCTCATTGTCTGATTTCATAACCAGCTGAGCATGTCCCTGTGGTGCAAGCTTCTTGAATACCTCACTGAAGTATTTGGATACTTGTTTGAAGGTAAACTGGATGGCCTCATACTTCCGATGTTCAAGGACATTCATGAGCTCTTTGATTTTGTCATACCTGCAAAAAAATATAAATAAATAAAAAAAAAAAAAAAAAAAAAAAGATGAGAGAGAGAGAGAGAGAGAGAGAGAGAGAGAGAGAGAGAGAGAGAGAGAGAGAGAGAGAGAGAGAGAGAGAGAGAGAGAGAGAGTGTACAGAACATTGCTGGGAGAAGTATTCAGAATTTCTCTATTTACTTATAATTTTGCATGGTGCTGTATTCTATCCATGGTTGATGGATGTTTGGTCAACCAATAATACCTAATGATATTCCAAAGGATAAAACAAAGCATTACACTTTCCTTTGCATCTTCTCTTGACACATCTTCGACATTTGTTTTCTTGCACTTTAAAATTTTTCATGTAATAAAAATGTTACATACCAAATTAACTTCTTTACAAGGGATCCAGGCTATTTGGAATTACAATAGGCCTAAGCAGTCTGAACTCAATTCACACTATCTAAAGAAAAAAAGTAATGTCCCATAAGTAAACACCCTGATTTTGTAATGCCTTGTGCCTGCACTACCAATGGGACTACACCCTTGAAAGATGTGAAAAGTCTTAAAAGAGGCTGCATCAAGTGGTTTAGATAATACAATATCATAATCACTGTTAAGAAAAGTTAATGATGTGAACATTCACTTACCCTCTGTCTAATTCCTCTTTCCTCATCACTAATTTTTCCTTTTGTTCAGAAAATGAGATGAACTGGTCCAATGCTTTCTTGTTTACATGAGAGTACTTTTTGAGCTCCATGTTTGCATTTTCTAGTTTCTTGAAGAGTTGTTTGGTGGGAAGATTCTGAAGAATAAATAAATAAATAAAACAACAGTAATTGTCACATGAGAAGACAATACTACTGTATTTCTCTAGAAAAGTGTATGAGGCTATTCAGCTATCCAGGTATTCACAACTAATCTCCATTCATCTCTAATACATACCATAGATCACTACTCTATAAACACCTTTCCACACACACACACACACACACACACACACACACACACACACACACACACACACACACACACACACACACACACACACATATCACATCAGATTGAATAGCATCATATCTGAGTTAACATTTACCTGATATTTATCAAAAGCCTCAGAAGGTAAAGATCCAAGGTCACGAATTTTCTTAGAACACTCCTCAATTTTCTGATGAAGAAGAGTTTGTTTTGAAGCCATCTTCTCCAAATCTTTGGCATCTTCCTCCATTCGTTCCATAACTTCTTTTTCTCTTGACTTGACCTTCTCAAGTTCAACTTTCAAGCTCTGCAATATATGAATTAAAATTCTAAGCCAATATTCAAAGAAAACAAAAAAACATTTCACCTAAAAATTCATAAATGTTTTCACCTACAAACTATAATCTTCATAACATTACTACAACAGTTGCAGTGCCATACCCAGACCAAGCTTCAAAATATTTCTAATTATTTCCCTCCACCAAGAAGATCAGGCATACCACTATCCTCCTCTCTACTCATCCAAACCACCACATAACTCAGTCACCTTATAAAAAAAAAAAAAAAAAAAAAAAGGGCAACCACAAGAAATCATCAGTCCTAAATGTGGCAGTCCTAGTTTACCATGGAATTATGTTTCAAGGATACTTGCTGACTGCTAAAATCTGTATTATACTGACACTACCTCTAAAATGCTTATCTATCACCTTTATTAACCCATTCCCAAGTTCTCAAACACAACTTTTACTGTTATAATGATAAAAAAGATTTCATGGAAGAGTATAGGAAAACCATATATCAGTTAATTACAGGAACTAGTGGGTGGTGAGCCAGTGTTTCAGTGAGCTGATAGCTAGTTGTTGTAGTGGGGAGTATAAGTAATGTCTAAGTAAAGCAATAAACACAAGACAGTAATAAACATAGGATTTACTTACAACTTATGATCATACATTTTTATCAGTACTGAAGGCTACACTATTTCTACATATCATAACTTAGTCTTGATGAATAGGTAATACATTCTCATAAATCAAAAAGGTAGGAGCTTTTTATATGAGCATTAGTATACTATACAGAACTACAGCAACTTCAACTTACCTTTTCCTTCTTTTGTAGTTCAGTGACTTTCTTCTCCACTTCTTTGTACTGTACAGCTACCTCCTCTATTCGTGAATCCACTCGCTGGATTTCACTTTGGCTATGCTCTAGCTGGCGTTTTCGGTCTTCCACGGAGATTTCTTGCAAAGCCTATACAATGATATTTCTTTGAGTCATGTAAACTTAGAATCAAGAATAAAATTTACTCAAAAAGTTTTCATGGTATAGCAAAATTTCACATACTTGGCAGGAACCATTCATAGATATTAAAATTTTAATCCCTTAGGTAAAAAAAACTATATTAAAAACTATCCTTTCATACCTGCATGAGTTCATCTTTTCTTCTGTGAAGATTATTTGTGAGAAGGTTCTCAAGCTTATTCTTGTCAGCCTCAAGTTTCATCCGCCTAGTGAAGGCTTCCTTGTTATCTTGAGTAAGTCGTCTGATATCATCATTTAACTGGTCTACTTCATGTTGGTCCTGAAAGCAGATTCCTTATGAACTAAAACAAATAAACTGTCCATCTTATCACAACTCACATTGAGGATTGGACTCTCAATAGTGCACATAGTGTTCATATGCTCACCCATATAAATGTGTTAACATAACCAATCTCTCTGCCTTTTACCTGAACACTAAGGGTTGCCATAAGATCTTGATGAAGTTCAGACTCCAATCCTTCCTTGGTGGCCATCATAGCTTCCAAGCTGGCCTTCAACTGAGTCAGGGACCTCTCCTTAGGTTGCTTTGTGCGCTCTAATCCAGACTGTTCTTCTTTCATTAATCGAATGTCAGTTTTCACCTTTTCAAACAAATTTCTGAAAATAAGAACAGCTGAATTTACCTTTGCATAACACATAAATTGCTATGAAATAATAAAACAGAAAAGAAATGGAAGGCTTAGTACTCATTAGTATTCACTCCATATTATATATTGTAATACTATAGGTAGCTTATTTCAATTTCATGATGCATACACCTTCAGCCATAATGAAGTTATGCTTTCTGGCAAAAAAAATTGAGGCAGTTGGAGTGAAGAGGAATGAGGCTGGATGCACAAAACTGAATCAAAATTACTGGAAATAGACAAGAGAAAGATTATAAGATTTCTTAGAAATTATTGTAGTTAAATAGAAAAATTTATTAAAATAAAAGTTTTACATACTTGGCTTTACTATTTTTTATCTCAGTTTTCTGCATTTCAGATACAATTTTATTTATTTCTTGTTCAGTATTTCTGAGTGTTTCTTGTAAAGTTCTGAGCTCCGTCTCAGCTGAAGTAATTTGGTCTCGAAGTTCAGATCTGGTCTTCTGTATTTCTAATCTTGATCTTGAAGTGTTAAAGTAACCTCCAGTAAGAGATCCTTTACTAGATACCTGAAAATAATAAAAAAATAAATAAAAATTACTCAAAAAAACAGAAACAATAACAAGTGATTACCATTCAAGAGCAGTATACTGGTGGAAGGTAAACAAACAATCCAAGTTCAGGCAACTCCATAATAATTACTTTTAACCTCACTACCCTATCCTCCCCAATTCCCCCACTGATTAGCATATCACTTAAGAGTATTGATACACATGCTATTATTTGAGTGTAATTGTCTAATTTTCAAATCAAAATCAAGATCTCATTTTGCTTCCGTGGAGAAAACACTACTGACCCCACAACCCAAATTCTATGAGACCATACCTAGCAATGCCAAAACCCAATAGCACGAGAGAGAGAGAGAGAGAGAGAGAGAGAGAGAGAGAGAGAGAGAGAGAGAGAGAGAGAGAGAGAGAGAGAGAGAGAGAGAGAGAGAGAGAGAGAGAGAGAGAGAGAGAGAGGGGGTAATGAACTCCCATTCAATCCACAAACACATACCTGATCACCATCCAGTGTGACACAATCAAGGCGAGTGGACCGAGCTAGATGTGTAGCAACCTCAAGATTACGACAGATCAATGTTCGTCCAAAAATGTACTTCAGGGCCTTGTGGTACCGGTCTGAATAGGTAAGTTTACTGACCATAGGGATGGCATCCTTGAATCAAAGAAAAATAAGTCAATTAGAATTAAAATGATCATGTTAAAAACAGCAATTACACATATTTCATGAGATAAAAAGCAGTTTTCACAAATCCATAAAAATTACATTTGTTTGTGGATAGTCAATATCCTTGACAGTAAGGCGGTTGAGAGGCATGAACGTTACTTCACCGGGCAGTTTTTGCTTGTTCATTTCCTTCAAGATTTGTGTACCAATCTTGTCAGATTCCACAATGTGATGGAACAGCCTGAAATAAATACATACAACTATAACAATTTATATAATTACAGCTAATCAAGGTTATTCATAAATAAATCTAAATATTCACATCCATATCAAATAAAGTTATGTGCAAAAATAAAATTTCTTACTTGTTGCCAGCTGTCACTTCCACAGCCGTATAGATAGATCTCTCACACTCAAAATTTTCAATAAGGAGACCATAATATTGCTCAGCAATTTCCCCAAGATGACCACCACGTTCTCTAAATGTGTCAAGCACTTTCTGCACACTATCACGACCATTCAGAATTGGCTGGAAAAAAATATAAATAAATAAAAAATAAATAAATAAATACTTTTTTATATATTTCTTAAATCAAATGGATAAAAGACAACTGAACAAATAACTAATTTCGAAGGAAGTCTATCAGTTGACAAAAACACTATCATTAAATGAGAACCAAACATCTTGAAATACACCTTTGTATTGACTTATTCCATACTTCCTTACAAAGTTACTTTTTAAACAATAAATTTCAAGTGATAATAGCATTAAAAACAGCAAGTGACTACGTCACCACACCAATGATATTCAAGAAAATTTAAATAGAATATATATCCACAAAACTTCCAAGAGGCTAGGATGAGGAGGAATGTTTACAAATGTCAATTTGCCAATGCAAAACATAATAAAAGATGTCAGCCCAATATAGACAATTATCATTGTAATAACTGCAAGACAGGAATTAACAAAACAATGCAGATATTCTAAATGCAAAAGGAATAGGTTTTTACTGGCTTAGTGACGTACCTTCCCTGCCATAGACCGAAGGGACTGATCAGCTCTCGACAGTTCTTCCTTCAAGGAGCTCACATTCTGCTGAAGGTTGTTCTCTTTTCGCCAGTGCTCACTTAGAAGGGAATCAAAACATTGTTATGAATAAGCAGTTGGATTTTTTTTTTTCTTAACTATATATATCCCAAAACATAAAATGAAAGTCATTACCAACAGCATAATTCAATGCCAATTTAAAATTATGTGAAAGACAAACTTTAAAATAAATCTAAATAATTTAGTAATGATTTTTACTAACTTTAAAAAATTCAGTCTGTGAAAATATTCATTAACTGCAATGAGGATAAAAAGCAAATATTTAATAATAGTAGGTGGTGGCAAGGATTGATAAGGTTACATACTCATTTTACACAATACAAGTTCTATCATAAAGTGTTCCACACCATAACCATATTACCAGAACAAGTTAAAACAATGCGTTCTTCATACTATTCTTTATCCTTTTTAGATTCCCTGGACAGAACTTAGAACCAGTTTGATAGGAAACAGAACTGAGCTCCCCCCCAAAATAGAGGTACCATGTGCTTTAAATTGCAGTCTATATCACTCAATAGTAAAAATGTCATGTAATAATGGCTTGTTATTGCATGATAGTTGGGTCTTTATAAAATCAACTATTGTATTGAGACTGCTATAAGACATTTTCCATGCTTTATAAAAGGCAACAAGATATTACAGTGTGGAGTACTTCAAATGTAAATATTAGTAATTAAAGGCAAAGGATGTTTACAAAAGATGCAAGATATTCAACAAATACCACATAGTTACAATTCTAGATACCACAAACCAAATACAAAGCTGTAGCTCTAAATATCAATTATCCACACTAACTTAATTCTACTACATATCACAAATGGCTCTCGAGAAGGACCAACTCTTGAACTATGGTAGTACCTTCAAAAACCTATTCAAATCATTATCAAGAGTATCAAGAATATTTCTATTTTTATTTTAAATGTTAAGGGGCCTTTACACAGTCCAATGGTTTGTCAAACTTGGCTTGACAAACATGTGTTTGAAGTGATATTTGAACATATGCACAGGGTATTTGGTTGCAAACATGACAGTCAGACAGTAAGAAAAGAGCCACGCTTAATCACTTTCTTCAAACTTCAAACTGTTTGACCAACGTATTTCACAACCAAATACCCAGTGCACACGTTCAAACATCATTTCAAACACGTGTTTGTCAAACCTAGTTTGAAGAAATGTTTGACAATGTAAAGGCCTCTTTACTGCACATTATATTTATGCAAATAGTCATAAAATAGCCTCTTTAAAAACTTCTGGTGTCTCTATTGAATTTGCAATATATCCATTTTTTTATTTTATCTTCATTCATTTGGATAGTTGATGACTTAGAAAACTGATAACTCCAAAGAAAACACAGGACAACTAAACACTTAAAAAACATAATAGTAATAAGAAAGACAATTAGTAACTCAAATGAAAACACAGGACAACTAAACACCTGAAAAAAACAAACCAGGAAACCTTCTCTTATAATCAAGCGGTGTTCTCTGCCCTTTCAAATCAAACAAAAGCTTTCCATTTGTCTCCATGTTCATCCACAATTCGTTGTATTCATCAGTGAGTTTCTATGAAAAACAACATAACTGACAATGAAAAGCCACTAAAGGATGCTTAGTTTTGCAAACCCAAAACTGAAGAATCACATCCTGTTCATGCAAAAACACAATTTAGTAATAGCTACTAGACATTTATGTCTCTCGCCACTATACCACTGCATGAAAATCAGGTTTCTCTCTCAGCTGAAAATTTAAAGGTTGCAGAAACTGATAAACAAGTAAATTAGTAAACAAAAGAAACAGCAGTAGAATTTGTATATACCTGAAATCGAACTGCACTTAAAGTAAGTCACTCAAGAGAGAATGTTGGGGAAAGAACATGACAGCCTTCTTTATTAGGAAGCATCCACAGCAGCAGCTAATCTGATAAGCCAAAATTGCATACGCACAGATCAATCTTTCATGGTCACTTCAGTATGTGCACACTAAAGATTTGCAAGTTTTTTTATCTATTTATTTTTTTCACCTATTTTGGAACATAACAATGAAGAACCAACAGAATGACAAGCGAAATTACCTCAGACATACATATAAAAGGAAGTCTTTCCATGAAATGACCATGAAAGTGATCTTGGAAAGAAAGATGCAATGCAAGAGTCCACACAAACAAGAGGGTTGACTGCAAGAATCACTTAGTTATATTTTACACCTTTAGGGACATTACATGTCAAACACTACTAAAAATGCATAACGTACAACTTTGTTAAGTTAATGAAGAATACCTAGTAAGATATCTTATGGAAACTGGGTAGGCAGTTGAAAAATCTTTGACCTCAAAACTTCAATATAAAGGACATGTATTTGCTCTTCAAATAAGTAAATATTTGTCCTTCAAGTAAGTAAAAATAGGTATGTGTACTATGAAAAAATACTACTACACTATCTTTATAAGCTTGAGCAGTATTACAACTCTTGGTCAACTGTTATAAAATTTTCACCAAAAAATGAGCAGATAATATGAACTTTTAAATCTCCATAAATCTTGACAGAGTGGAAGCCTAGAAACTAAGCAGCACACCCAAGCATGCAAAGTAAGAAAAATTGATGGTTTCAACCCGTTTCTCATACAAGCAGTAATCCCAAGCATACACTGAGTGCTTCTTTTCAGTGAGAAATTCTTGGAAAGCAATCAAAAGTACGTGCTAGCATGATGATTGAGATCTGTCTTACTTCCGTTCACTCTGTAACTGGTCTTTTCTTTTCTTCATTTCATAAAAGACTTTGTTGTGCTCATCAATACTCTGTCTGTAGTTCTCTGTATCTGTAGATAACTCCTGCAATGAGCAAAATCAAAGTTAAGGAGACAATGGAATAAACTGTTTCTTACAATTCAATCCAATCATCTTGTCTAATGAGCCTATTAGATAAATGTACTTGAAGGTAATTAACTTGCTAACTGTGTAGCACATCTACAATGATGATCTGGTAAAATTGGAGATATATCTATACAAAAACACCAAGATGAGTAGAGATATCTACATCACTGAAATTGTACTTTAACCATAAAGTTATGGCTTATTCATGAAAATGCTAAGACTTTTAAGATTAACAACATGCTTCCCTTTCCCACCCACATAAAAAAAATGGGCCTTACCATAAGTAAAACTTCATCCGTTAATAAACAAACACACTTTAAATATTATGTCACCTTTCTCAGCTTCTTTTTTGAGACTGCATTTCCAATATCTTCTATGTCTAGATCTGCTAAAACCTATTTCATGCATTTCCTACCTCAACTTTTGAAACAAGTTGTGTTCTGCGCTCGCTATCACGGACAATTTCATCTTCCAGTCGCTGAATTTGATCCTGCTTGGACTTGACAGCCTTGTTGAGAGACCTGAGCAGAACAAGAGGGAAGAAGGCGGGGAGGGAAGAAGAGGGAAGAGAAGGAAGGACCAATGGCATAAATTCTTCAATGTCGCTGCTAAGGATGTGCAATGAAGTGGATGATATGAATGACATGATTATCAAAGCTACAGACTGATGACTGATCAAGCGAACTCCTAAATGTAGGTGCTCCAGTGAAGGAAAAGGATGGAGCAGATTTAGGAAGAGGAAAAATATAAATAGAATGGAATAGAATAAGAATAAGAATAAGAATAATAATAATAATAATAATAAAAATAAAAATAAAAAAAACAAAAATAAAAAATAAAATAAAAAAGTAATGAAAATTTGTGAACATCAGGATGAAAAAGAAGAAATATGGTAGGATTTACTATAAAATATAGGAGTGGGTTTAACAGGAACACTTACTCTTCTGCTAGTAAGTTGGTCTCGAAAGAAATAAGCAAACTGTTTAGGTAGCACATACAATTCAAAGCTACGGTGCACAATGATTTTAAAGCAAATCAAGACGTCAAAAATAGCAGAAATCAATCCCCTTCATTTCCACTACATTCTGCAGGAAACCCAAGACACCAACAGGCTGAAAATAAAGCTTAACTTGTTAGACCACATGCTCTACATGCCCAGCATAAAGTAAATTGTGCATAGAGCATATTGCATTCTTACACAACAAAAGCATATCTTGTTTTCTGCCATGTATAAATGAGTACGTGCATAAAAAAACGACCCATCAAGAAAAAGCATCCAGCAATATAACCTTCACACACTTACCTTGTTTATCATGTCTCCAAATTACTTTTGAGGGCCAACCATTATTTACAAAGCCATTCCTATTTAGATAAATTTGCAACTAACAATTTTAAGTTCTCATACTTACGGGACAAGATCTTGAATATTTTGTAAATAAGTGCTGGCCCAATTTTTCCCTTAAATCATAACATCTAGTGACTGTACATAGTAAATTAACACAGGACACCAATCCCTGGACCCCAGAACATATCCCTAGATATGGGATATGGGATAAAGGAAGCCATGCAGTGAGACCATAGTTCTATATCTCTTTCTCCTGACATTACTCTGGGGGGAAAATACCAACCTGTAAGCGTTTCTCTAATTCTTTGTTCCGATCCCCATCTCGATTTATCTCCTCATCAAGGCGTCTGATTTGGTCCTTTTTTTCACCCATCGCGCGTTCTATCGATCTGCAACAGGGAAGAAGAAAGGGACTAGAAATACACTGCCTCTTGTATGGGCCTTGCATCTCTTTCTCTCTCTGGCACCAAACCCCAATTACAGGGGAGGGCGAGAACTTTGCTCTCTCAAGTAGTTCATGGAAAATCTTTGTACTGATGAACGCATGTATGAACGCTTAAGTCCCTTTCTCCAACCCTTTCAGACCATGGGCGCACATTCTCATAATTCAATTAAAAACTAATTTTCAAAACTACCTATTGGGGGTAAGGATGCGTTTTCTGACTAACCTTTGTTTGAGCCTTGAACAGTACTTGAATAGGAATTCAAAATTCCAGAAGGGCAGGTAACCCATCTAGAGTTCATTCAACAGCTGTCTACTCCATCACAGTGAGGAATTTCTCTTATTAGTATAGTGCAATGTCCATATCAATAATGCCTCTGGATTCCTACCACTTTCATTCAGTATGGAATACTATGGATGGCAAAAACGAAGACATAGCACATTATTCCAAGGTCACAATAATTGTGGGCCTGAGGTGTGTATCCCTCAGCAATGGAGTACCAGAATGAGATTGACCACCTGATAATTGTGGTGTTTCTATATTCAATGAACAACTATCAATGATTAGGCTCATCAAAGATCAACAGACCATTCTGCCGCATCCATCACGGTTCTGTAAGGCGATAAAGCACACAACAACGAAGACCCCCAAAAGGTTGTTTTCTTTGACCTTTAAACTGGATGCAACATAATAATCTAGTTCATATTTTACAAAGAAATAACTGATCCCTTACTTTCCCTATCTGTTGCTGAAAGGGCTGAAAAATTGGGGAATGGACAAAGCACAAGCCCACAAGACAAGGACATAACAAGTACATGGCAAGTCAAATCCATTCTGAATACCTAAGAGGATAGAAGCAATAAAGCACATGCAAGAAGTCATGCAAACAAAGCAAGCAGAAGGATTTACTACATCTACTTAGAACTAAAATTATGGCATGTATATGGAATTGAAACATCTTACCTGCTCAGTGACAATGATCACATGAGATGAATCTGGCTGGTCTTCCTAAGATGAAGCCTTAATAGTAATGTCATGACTTCTAGGTTTGACAAGAGCAATTGATTTCCCTACTGACTTAACAAATATTCAATAAGTATCTTATCACAAGTCACAAAAATTTTGCTAGTCTGTTTACTTTACATAAAAAAAAAGTCTTTGGATCTCCTTTACTAGAGAATAGAATTAACCAAGAAATCACACATCCTTACTTCAGTGTTACAAAGCCATACCACACACATCAATCAATTTCCCAGTGTTTAAAACTACTGCACAAATAGCTACATTTCATGTACCTTCAGAACACAGAATTTGGAACACTTGCTAATATAAGCAAACATTAAAAATAAATAAGGAAATAAATAATAAAAGAAAAGAAAAATGACTCCACTCCAATACTTAGATGACCAAAGCATTAACAATATGTAATTTAGTCATATACAATATGAAAAGCAAGTTTTTGAAGGCTAACATGATCAAATACCTACATCTCTCCATCAACATGGCATTATCATCATTATCATTCTACAAGAAACCAGAAATCTCAATCTTTTCCACTTAAATCTGTCAATTGCTTATTTCAGGAAATACACCAGCAAAAATGATCTCAGCTCTCTAGTCCCCTCTGGCCTAACGAGTGCATTGTGGATTAGACCATTCCTGATAAACAGGCACATGATAGAGAGGAATGTTTTTCTTCTTGAGAGTGACTTCTCTGTTCATCCCTGATACATCAACCCCCTTGACTTGTAACATACCTATTTTTAAATTATATTATAACCATAACTTCAAAATGAGATAAAGTTCTTTCCACACCTAAGATCTCTCAGCTGTGCTGGGCATGAATGCCCCTATGCTGTCATACTAATAACATGACTAAGATATTCTGGATTCTGTTCCCTTATATCCATGTCCCTATTCATTCAGCACAAGAATAGTGATGGAAGAAAAAAGTTTAAATTTCCAAGAAGGTCATCTTACACCTGTCTTAACAGGAAGCTTAAAGGCTTAGCTTTAGCTAAATGACACCATACTTAGACTATGTACTAGGAAAAAGAAGCACCAGACTTGATAAGCAAATCGATAAAAATTTCATCTGCAGATAGGTTGCCATAATCATGCTAATGCTCCAACCTCATGAGGTCTGATCAAAGAAAAGGCCCTTTTACAAATAAATAGTATGATGCATAACAAAATACTGCAGCTGGTGAGTGTGTGTGTGTGTGTGTTTCACTTTTGATCTGCTGCAGTCTCTGATGAGACAGCCAGACGTTACCCTACGGAACGAGCTCAGAGCTCATTATTTCCAATCTTCGGATAGGCCTGAGACCAGGCACACACCACACAGCGGGACAACAAGGTCACAACTCCTCGATTTACATCCTGTACCTACTCACTGCTAGGTGAACAGGGGCTACATGTGAAAGGAGACACACCCAAATATCTCCACCCGGCCGGGGAATCGAACCCTGGTCCTCTGGCTTGTGAAGCCAGCGCTCTAACCACTGAGCTACCAGGTGTGTGGGTGTGTGTGTGTGTGTGTGTGTGTGTGTGTGTGTGTGTGTGTGTGTGTGTGTGTGTGTGTGTGTGTGTGTGTAAATTGGATGTGTGTCGGTGCACATGTAGTTAAACTGCTGACACTGCTACACACAAACACACACTAATTGTCTTCACAATAAACTGAAATGACATTTAATTCACCAAAATTATTTGTTTCTTGATTCACTTGGATATTACTTGAATATAGATGCACTTGTATTGTAAAGGATTTAAGTTCATTAACACAAGCTTACTTTCAGTTTTTCACACAACCACAATAGGAAAATTACAGGAATGAGAAACAATAAAGCAAGAGGGAAAATCAAATAAGTGTATAATTAACTTTGTGTAAGAGGTGGTATGCTGTGAGCCATCACATAGTAAGCCACAACTGAATAACAGCTGCATACTATCTCATGTTGTGAAGATTAGACAAGAGGATGGACCATGTGACACTAAATTTATTACAAAAACAAGGTTGACCAGCCTACTAACTCACACATGAAACATGATATTGATAAATACAAGGAAGGTAACTGTATATGATCTGAAACAGTCTGATATGACTTCAGAACTAAGGTATCCACTAATAAATTTCAAGGGACTTCAACAGCATTGGTCACATTTTCTTGTAGCATAACAGATCAGAGCTGTTCTTTAATACCACTCCATACTAGCAGAATAAAAGATACTTGTGATGTGCGATACTGAGGGAATCAGACCATAAAGTAAAAAAAAATATTAAAGGAAAAAATTATATGAACTCAATAATACTGTATATAGCCACAGTCATAATTCGTTGACCAAATGAAAATACCATTCTTATATTCGGAAAAACTCATCTATTTATAACACCATGACACTGAGAGCAGACTAATCACAAATGATCACAAGTTCTTGGCATCAATAAAGCATAAAATAAGGTACCATAACCATGTATACATTCTGCAGACTGTTATCATTAGTCATTTTACTTCACATACTTTTTTTTCTTTTTACTAGCTTAAGATGCATACAACACTATATACAATGTTAAACATCTGCTTGAATTAGCTCCTTCTTTCATACATATCAACATAAATAATAGCTAAGACTACACATTTGAAACATTCATCTCCTCTATTAAAAACTGGCCTGTCTGAAGACCTCACCTGACACCGTAATCATAAAAATGTTTCCCAATAATTATATTATGTAGTATTAGGACCAGCCAACCAGAACCTGCCACTGACATCCCAAAAGCCACTTAACCATTTGTAAATTCCCAACTACTCACATTTCCTAGCTATTCTATTTCTTTGCCAAATGTTATTTCTACTCTCTCTCTGTCTAAACCACAATTCCCTATTTGACTCAATAATTTCCTTCAACATAAATTCTACTTTTAATTTACATATATGCATGCATTCTTTAGACACCTTATTCTCACTAAACTTAATCTCTTCTCCCTTGCTCCCACATTAGTGTTTCAGCTTTAGAAGATGTCAATCACTAACAATTAGTATTAGGTTCTTAGGTCTGAGACATCAAAAATACTTAGTGCAAACTTTGCATCCCGTCTCCTTACATCAAACTATATGATAGTTCTTCATTGCAGTTATTTGCAGATTATTCATGTAATGGGAGGATGAGAAGCTTGGATGATCTTTGAAACTGACTATGGGATAGAAGTGGAATTTCATCATATAAAAACTTAATTTTTCAAAACAAACGTATCTGCCTTATAACAAAAATAATATTGTATCTTAGTATATACCATCTACTATGAGATTTAGCAATGACTCAGTGGCAGTTATTCAATGAACATGAATATGGTGGTGTTTTGCAAAAAAATGTGCATGAGATGCTATGACAGGAAATTGTACATACTTATGACAATTTCCTTGTTCATGTTTTATTATTCAAAAGGCAAGATGCCATAATTACCTGAGCCACAATGTCAAGTGCAACTAGTCTGACAATTCCTCTATTTTCCCAATGTCAAGTGCAACTAGTCTGACAATTCCTCTATTTTCCTTTAAGTCCTTCCACTTAATACTTCATATCTTCCTTTCTTCTGGCTTCACACCTATACACAACATTCTACTTAAAAAATTTAATTGTTTTATAACAAATATCCAAAACCTGGAGAAGCAGAGTTCTATTTTCAAAACTTTTGTGCACAGAGACATGGGATATGAAACAAAGGAAGAATCATTCCTAGGGATTGCTAACTGATAATGAAATACAATGATTTTTAAAAGTTTAGGTAAAATTTCAATTACACGAGTTTATAAAGTTCTATTTCATAGTAATATCCAAGACACCAAACCAGTATACAACTTTTAGTATGTACATTTATGAATGACCTATAGTAAAGGAGATCCAATTATCCAAATAAATGGTATCCTGTTATTGCATTTGTATTCAGACAGGATACAGTTACACTTACCTATCAACTGTAATGAATGTGATGCTGTTAGTCAAGACAAGGTAATGCAAAATGTAAGTGTTTTATTACTGTCATTACAAACTGGTAATTAATAAGCATTCAACTTTTATTTATTTTTTATGACATGACAAATTTTAATTACTGCAGTGATACTACAGGCAGTTATGTCACACAATGCATGTAAATGGAAAAAATGAATAAATAAAATAAATATATGATGATAAGACACTGTAATAACATTGTCTATGAATTACAAGCAAAAATAAATAAAAACATGCAAATAAAATTTGGCATGCAAAGAGAGATCAGATTTTGGGAATGCTACAATATTAGAAGTAATGTTATGTAAACTCTGAAATCAAAGTTAGATTTGGAAATACAACACAAGAGCTTGATAGACACTACAAAGTATAGAATGAAAATGGAAACTAAAGACATCATAAAACATTAAACATGAAAATGATGATGATAATAATGATGATGATGATGGAATGCAATTAACACTAACAAGAAAAATATATGAATTTGGTTATCAAACTATTCAGAAATAGACATATCTGCATCAAACAGCTTCTCAAAATGTGTGTTTACCATGTTATAATATAAGGAGTCTGAATGTCTTGATGTAATGTTTTCCTTGGAGGATTATGAAAACAATAAAAATTAAATCAGAAATGGGACACACTGGTTACAAGAGGCCACTGCCAGGTATCAAACATGACAAGACACCTGTAGTAAACAGTCCAACAAAATCCTAGTCAGATCAAAAGCCCCAGTTGATGTTGGTCAGTCTCAACTGTCCTGTCACTCCAGTGTAACAACTTCTAATCCATTCCAAGTGTGTGTGTGTGTGTGTGTGTGTGTGTGTGTGTGTGTGTGTGTGTGTGTGTGTGTGTGTGTGTGTGTGTGTTTTCTCATTAAGGCAATAGATAGTTAAATAAATAAATAAATAAACAAAAAAAATATAAATAAATAAATAAATATAAATATAAATAAATATATATAAATATAAATAAATAAATATATATATATATATATATATATATATATATATATATATATATATATATATATATATATATATAAATAATACATCATTCTTAAACTGACAAACTTACTTTAAATTTAGACTTGTATTTACCAAAAACTAAAAGTGAAAAATAAATATGTAAATAAATAAATAAATTAGTCATGATGGTAAAATAAGCTCACAAAAAGCATTATAAAAATTTACCTGGAAAACACCCCATTTAATATCAAATTCTTTCTATTGACAATGTATCTAACATTGCAGCAGTGCTGCACAAATTTCCTACCCTCTAAATTGCTCGTCTTGTTACCTATACATATGAATCCTACAATGATTCACTACACAAAGTTAACAAAATCAATTAAACATATGAATCCTCTATGTGGATCCACATCACAAGACTGACAATGCATTCAGATGTGACTAAGCCACACTTAATGATAATGAAAAGTGAAGAGTATAGAGTACTCGTGGGAAACTTACCCTTTACTTAAATACTAGATAAAAAATGTATATCTGATTTGAAATACTATTTTCTCTTAACCAATGTCTACCAGTCCACAAATAGACTGTATCTTCTAAGATACAGTAATGTTCACAAAATGAAATCTCTATCAATAGGAGGATCACAGCTATTTAAAAAAAAATTGCTTTCACTTAATTTTCACTTAGCTTTCCTTCATAGCTGCTGAGCTTTCAATCACACAAATTTGTACAATGAACTAACCCAACTCTAATTACGCTAATACAGGTTACTCAATGTCATAAGAGAATTGATCAAATATCCATATATAAATATATATATATATATATATATATATATATATATATATATATATATATATATATATATATATATATATATGCAGTCTACTTCCAGGAACATGTTCATTATGATTAAATTCATTTTATAACTGAACTTCATGATTACACAAAAGCATGGTGTCTGTAAAAATTCTAATTCATTTTCTAAGATTTTTCCATCATGGCTAACTTTAAAATAAGTTATTATGAATGAAGTACAGCATTATAATTTCAACAAAGAAATCCCAAAAACTTAAACTGATACAAAATGAGAGTAAATACTTAGTTTCATAAAGTATGATAAACAAAAACTCATCACTATTTCATTTATATCCACATATATTCAGAGAACACACACACACAACCACTCTAATTCAACTTCCTCAATAATTTGTGACAGCCAAGTTGTGGACTTACTCTTCTCAGTCTTTGAAAACAAGTTGAATATGGATTGGAGGATGTGAAGGACATGAAAATATAATACAACAGTAACAACAGTCAATCCAAAGAACAATCCTCATTCAATTAGACACACCGTCCCACTTACCACATTCCACTAACACAAGATAGCAACTAGCAACTCTTTAGCATCCATCACAATGGTTCTTTTGAAAATTTACAAAAGATTACATAGCTATCTTCCCATTTCCATTCATTTCACCTAATCAAACTTTGAGCTACTCTTTTCTTTCTCTTTCCTTACGCACATTCACACACACACACACACACACACACACACACACACACACACACAATGAAAGAAAAGAATAATAAGTAAGTAAGTAAGTAAGTAAGTAAGTAAGTAAGTAGGTAAATAAATAAATAAATAAATAAATAAATAAATAAATAAATAAATAAATTAATTAAAAAAAAAAAAAAATTAATAAAATAAATAAAATAAATAGAAGTAAAAAAAACTTCAGCAAAAATAATAAATGCAACAAATTAAAAATAAATCAAAATAAGCAAAATTTCAATGTTAGCTATTCTTGGAATAACAAAGCCATACCTTAATTCCTTTTGGATCCACTGATCTCGCTGCTCTTTAGAGGTGAACTGACTGCCTCTGCCCTGCTTGGCGTACAGCTCCTTCCGTTTCTGGTCTTTCAAGGACAGCCTAGAAGGAGAAGATTCATATATCAAATGTCTAGCATGCTGTGCAAAGACTTATCCCAATATGTATAAACAATAATCTCTGAAGCTTACCAACTTTATATTTACTCAATTTCCATACTAAACTTTAAGTTTGTCAGGATGACTCAAGCAACTGTTAGGATATTAAATGTCTTGAGGTTTACAAAGTTCCATTGCTCTTACGTACAGTTAACAATGCAGAATACATTTAAACACCTCCCTACATTTCATAAACCCTACAAGGCGAAAAGTCTTCAAATTCCAGTCTCTAATAAAGGGATTGAATATGTTTTTTGCAACCTCATTTTAGCACAAGCCTTAGCTCTGAAATAATCACTGGATTGCTCCATAGTCTGTAGAGATGAATTACTCCAGTAATCAATATACCCTAACCAGTTAGGCAGATGAGTACGTGACATTCATGAACACAAGCAACAGGGAACCACATAGAAGACTAGTTTCCCTATTCCCCATCTTTATTTCTAATAACTTTGAATTAAAGTCATGATTTTTTTTTTTGGAGAGAGAGAGAGAGAGAGAGAGAGAGAGAGAGAGAGAGAGAGAGAGAGAGAGAGAGAGTTGACTGACTTACTCATGCTGAGCTTCTTCCTCTCTTGCTTTGTTCTCCTCATACTTTGGTCTAATGGCTTCCAGTTCTGCTTCTTTTTGGGCAATAGTGGCTCGCAATTTTTGGAGTTCTTTCTCTGCCCTTTCCTTTGATTTGTTGTCACCTTGTACTTCATCTGCTAGATCCTTAATTGTAAATTCCAGCTTTGTCTTTTCCTTTAATAGCTGCTGCTGTTCCATGTTGAATGTGTCTCTCTCTTCTTTGACCTGGATATTTGAAATTGTCAGTCAAAAATTGAAATGACAACAAATAACCTTATTTTTACATTAATAATTTAAAATTTCATATACTTGGCTTTTTCCCTAAGAAGACCTAACAACATTCAAATCCACATTTGCAAGATGAAACTTTTAACATGTAATGACCACACTACTTCAATACTCCTTTGTCTGCTAACTCCACAGCAATACCTTTTTCCAAACACTTTCCAGACTCTTTATTACTTACACAGAATTTAACTTTACACCCAAAGTATTTAAAGTAGTCCTCAATATACTTTTATTCAAGCTCTTTGCTTATCTTCCAGTCATACAATAAATTTGGAACAAAAATTCTCTTTAAACAATAACATTCTTTACTTAAACCATTAGATCTCCCTCTTCTCTAAACTCTCCTCAAACTACAATCTATGGCTCAATTGATGCAGCCTTCCTTCAAATCCACTACTAGCAGAATTTCTTATTCATCCTAGCTATTCTATCCTCAATTCATGCTAATACTGTACTCTTCTTTCTGTCTATTGTTTGAATTATGCACACAATATAAATATTAAAATCACAATTCCATCAGGGTAACTTTAAATTAACAAATTTTAAGAAATTTTTCCATCTACATACACAGCAAGATTCATAATCATCATCACAAAGTCTGTGCAATGATGGTATTCTCTAAAAAAATATCTTTGAAAATATAGTAATGCATTATAAAACATTATAATTTCAGAAAGAAAACATTCCTCTCATACTCACTTGTGATAATTTAGACTTTATTTCTTTCATTTCTTTGGACTGGGTTTTGATTGATTCTTGAGCTTTCTGAAGTTGTTGTCTTAACTGCTCCTGCTCAGCACCAGAATTTTTGCGCTGGTTTTCCATCTGTAAAATGAAGTAAAGAAAAATAAATAACTGAGCAATTAGAAAAAAAAAAAAAAAAAAAAAAAAAAAAAAAACTAAATGAACCAATGTTAATGTTTCTGATATTGAAGTATTAGTTAGTTTATATAGTTCACATCAACCAATAATGAAAAGACTCCTATGATTTTTATGTACAATAACAGTGGTTGCTGTTTCGTGAGGGACATTTAAATTCCTGCAAAAGTTGAGAAGAGCCACGCAACTTATATCCCTAAAATAAATGTTTACCCTTACCATAAACTTCCGCCATCCACCCACACCCCTACCTCTAAACTTTCCTGCATCAACACCCAATAAATAAAAAGAAAGACATGTGCTTCAGACTTACATCATCCAGCTTCTTCCTTGTTTCTTTCAGCTCACGGTCATGAATAGTGTATTCAAGTGCTCTGCGCATTTTGTCATACTTCTGGTATTCCTTCAGCTCTTCTTTCTCCTCTTCCAATGTCTTCAATCTATCTTCAATTGTCCGAAGGAATTCTTCAATCTTTTCCCTTTTACTTTGTGTTTCTGTAAATTATATCACTTAAAAGTATACTCAGGTATAAGGAACAATAAACTTTACTTTAAATATGATCAAGGTAAACCATATAAGGCTTAATTGATAAGGCCACTCAATAGAAAGTGGTGATCAGGAAACAACTTATCTTGTTTACATGAAAAGCCTTCTCCAAGTCTCAAATATGATACAAATTTGTAATTTTAATTGAATAATGAGAGCAAGAGGTTCTAAAGTAGTAATACTATGTCATGAACAACATAGTTATATAAATGTTGCAACAGATGACCTTTAACAAGTCATTTAAGGCCCAGTCCAGATGACATGATGATGATGGATACAAACAATATGAGAAGTAACCCACCTTTGAGAATTACTTTGGATTCTTCTCTCCTCTCATCATACACTCTGGTTCCTGCCACTTCTCTTAACAACTTCAGCCTCTGTGAATCAGGGGCTGTGGCCATCTGATTAATTTTACCCTGTGGAAAGAAATTTGAACTCTTTAAAAACTTCACTTCAACAAAGAAACCAAATTTTATTTCTCCATAGTCTTGTGGTTCACAAATACATGCAATGTAAAGTTTCCGTCTTCTCCATTTGCTATTGCTGTTATACTAAATCATTATTCCTCAAGACATACAGACAACACAAGGAACACATACCTGTTTTACAATGTAGTATGGATTAGATCTAGAGAATCCAGCTGACTCAAGTAAATTCATGACATCTAATTTTGTTACAGCTTTTCTGTTAAGAAAATACTGATCTTTTTTGGCACCAATAACTCTTCGCAGGCACACTTCATTTTTGTCAATCTGTAAACACAACCATATACATACATACAGTTAGCGATATTGCATAGAAACTGAATCCCATCATACTCTTAAAAATATACCAGAAATGGTATATTGGGACCACGAGATAATCAATCCTCATTCTTGAAAGTGTGACACTATAAAGGACAGTAATACCAATGAAGACAAGAAAAGCAGCATATCATTTATATTCATCAACAATCTTCTTCATACTTGCATCAAAGAAAACCAATACAAATAATAAATAATAGTTATCTACTGGGACTGAATCAAAGAAAATAATGATGGGGTTCTCCTAATGTAGTATGATTCACAATGTAAGAGAGAGAGAGAGAGAGAGAGAGAGAGAGAGAGAGAGAGAGAGAGAGAGAGAGAGAGAGAGAGAGAGATTCCACCATAATATATTACTGTATGAGTAAAACAAAGTGACAAAGTATTCATATCCAACATACCGGTATCCTGCCATCTGCATTGTCAAAGATTATCTCCACGAATGCAGATATGACTCGTGGGCCAGTACCCTCATGGAGAAGGGCCTGGCGCTGCTCTGCCCTGAGGTGGTTGAATTCATCACTAAGAACAAACTGAATGGCTGAAATAAAACAATGGAAAAGTATAAGCTTAAAATACTCTGAAAATTGTACTTCAGCCTACTTTTATTAAATTACCACACTGAAATAACAGCATTACTGTAAAATATGTCAATATTACCACTGGTTGAAAACTAATCATAGTAATGAAAACTAAGTAGCAAATAATCTGAGGAAAATAAGAATATATATATATCTTACCATAGAAGAAGTTGCTTTTGCCAGAGCCATTCCGACCAACTGTTGAAATAATGAGTTCATTAGGTATTAATATATCTAAAAGCAACTGAGATAAAAGATATGCCATTCAATCATATATCATTCCTCCCATACAGTGAAGCTGATTTTAACGAGGCAAAAAGGACAAAGGTAA
This sequence comes from Portunus trituberculatus, assembly GCF_017591435.1. Classification (NCBI taxonomy): domain Eukaryota; kingdom Metazoa; phylum Arthropoda; class Malacostraca; order Decapoda; family Portunidae; genus Portunus; species Portunus trituberculatus. The sequence continues at coordinate 33,216,486 of NC_059292.1, read as the reverse complement.
GAAGATACACACCAACTACATTGTGACGTGGATCAAAAGGATCTATAACAGTCTGTTCACGGTAACTCTTGAAACCTTGAATAATAATCTGAAATATAAATACATGCTTTTAAGTTTGGAACTAAATTTTACTTAACACTACATCAGAGAGAGAGAGAGAGAGAGAGAGATACAACACTTCCTACTCTAATTCTGAGTTTTTACATCCTGTATCAGTCTTGATTGGACTAATAGTGATTTGCCTGTTATCTGAAGTGTGTGTGTGTGTGTGTGTATATATATATATATATATATATATATATATATATATATATATATATATATATATATATATATATATATATCCCTAACGCGGGTTTCCCTAAAGCGGTTTTACGTGACATAATATAAAAAAGCCATTTTAGCCCTTAACGCATTTCTGCTTCCCTAACGTGCAGCACTGATGTGCACGCCACACCCACGCACACTCCCACCACCACACGCATTATTTATTCCTCACCCTGCCCTCGCTGCATTGAGTTCTTCCCTTGCTTCAGAGAAGATAATATGCCGTACTTCAAGTTTTCTGTGAACGACCCTCGTCGCAAGAGGGTGGTCATGACTTTACAAGAGAAGGGGAAAGTGCTGGACTTACTAGCACAAGGCAAGATCATTAAGGTCGCAAGGCAATTCAAGGTCAACGAGTCAATGATCAGGACCATTCGCCTTAATTAACCTTACTATACAGTAGTATCATGTTGGTATAAATCCTTAACTAGTAGTAAGTCTAGCTATTCTCTCTGAGTACTGCAAGGTAAGTTTTTTGGTGGAGGAACTTCAAATATTGGGGGCTCTGGTACCAGTTGGAATTTTCTCCATAGGAATCCGTTATTATTTGATGCTTCCCTAACGCGATTTTCCCTAACACGGCACATCTACAGTACATATTACCCGCGTTAGGGAAATCAGTTGTGTATATATATACAACAATGAGTAAATTCATAATGCACTAAACACTTGTGTAATTCAACATTTAATAACAACAATTACTGCTACAATTGCCTACATTAACTGTCGGCAATCTATTATGCAACTATGACATAACTTAACCATTCATCAATTAGGATGCAACCTATGTTAGTATTTTAATCTTTTAAAAGCCAAATAACCCCATCAAATGATATTCATACCCCATAACAAAACACATTGTAACTGATGTGGAGAAAAAAAAAAAAAAAAAAAAAAAAAAACTGCTTCATATCGGGATGTCATTTGACAGATAACCCAATGACTTCTGATTTTATCCAATATTTAGAATATATATGCAATGACTGATACATATTGACATAAATTAGTTTAGTGTTAACCAATGACTTTTCCAGACAGCCAAGCTCGTTTCTTATGCTGTCTTGCCATAATTTCCTTACATTTATTTTCTATGCAGTTACTTTAGATTAAGAATGGGTTCAGATTAGGTTAAGGTGAGGTGAGGTGAGGTGAGGTGAGGTGAGGTGAGGTGAAGTGAGGTTAGGCTAGGCTAGGCTAGGCTAGTCTAGTTACATTAATAATTAGGTTACGTTAAACAACTAATTTATTTTTTCTGATAGTTTTTTGGTCTTGATCAACTCCAGAACATTGGGAAATTGTTTTTGGAGGGAGGGAGGGAGGGAGGGAGTAGTGATAGACAGGTTTTAGGAGTAGTGATAGACAGGACTATGAAATTTTCAAAGCAATGTTTAGAAGCAAGAAATAGGGCAAATAGGATCCTGGGTTTTATAAATAGAAATGTTAGTTATAAAAGTAAGGAAGTGGTGCGTAGCTTATATAATTCCTATGTTAGGCCCCATTTAGAGTATTGCATACAGGCCTGGTCACCCCACTATAGGCAGGATATCAACATGTTAGAAGCAGTTCAGAGAAGAGCAACTAGGATGATACCAGCATTAAAGCGCCTGGAGTATAGAGATAGATTAAAGGAATTAAACATGTTTTCATTTGAGAGGAGATGTATAAGAGGGATATGATAGAGTTATTTAAAATGTTCTCAGATACAAACTACATAGATGTGAGATCTTTCTTTACCTTAGAGGAGGGAAATAGGACTAGAAATCATGGCAGGAAGATTAGAAAGCAAGGCTGCAGGTTAGATATAAGAAAATATTTCTTTAGTCATAGGGTGGTAGACTTCTGGAATGCATTGCCAGAGACGGTTGTAAATAGCACTAGTTTGACAATGTTTAAAAACAGATTAGATAAGCACTTAAATTTATTAGATTTATAATTATGTATAGCACTGCATGATAGTTTTTATAAGAAATTTACTATAGTTAAACAAGACATGATCCCCATGTATGGGGACCACAAATTGTAGAGGATTTCGCTGCAGGACTTAGCCCTGTTAATGGGCCAAATATTTAGAATTAGTATATAATGTATTGTGTACTTGTAAGTGTATCTTTAAGTACTGATGACGAGGTCGCTGTGCGACTGATACAGGATAACTTAGATGGGCCCTGGTGGCCCTTTGTTATCCTATTATTTATGTTATGTTATGTTATGTTATGAGGGAGGGAGAGGGGGAGGGAGGGAGAGAGAGAGAGAGAGAGAGAGAGAGAGAGAGAGAGAGAGAGAGAGAGAGAGAGAGAGAGAGAGAGAGAGAGAGATTACTGACGAGTAAAATACATGGTAAAAACCTACCAGACAAACAGTTTCATTCAGAAGTGAGAGTATGGTGAAAGAGTAAACATTTAGCACAACCAGAAAAAAAAGTTGTCCAAATTTGATTTCAAGTATAATGCTAATTTTTTATGGTAAAACTGTAGGGTTGAACCTCCCCCTTTTCCTCCATCCCACCCCCACCAACCCTCCCCAACAAGCTTGGGGGCCTGTGGGGAATCAGGTTTTTTTTTTAGGGGGAGACATAAAAGAGCAATAAATGGACTTTGAAAATCAAGGGAAATTACCCTAGAATAAAAAAAATTTGGGGTAAAATTTGCTTCAAGCAATATGCTAGAATCATATACCTAACCTAACCGGGGGACTGCGTCCCCATGGACTCCCCCCCGCTAACTAGGGGGACTGCGCCCACCCTGGATCCCCCTAAGGACCTAACCTAAGCTTATTAACCTAACCTAACGTAACCTAACCGGGGATGGGGATGTTGCACCCCCACGGACCCCACCCTAAGGTTACTAACCTAACCTAACCTAACGGGGGGCTGCCATTACCTAACTTAACCGTGGGCTGCTCCCCACCCTCCTGCATCCCTCTAAGGTTACTGACCTGACCTAACCTAACTTATATCCTTGGCTAGTAACCTGGCCAAGCGATAGTAACCTAGCCACGCAATAACAGTAAAGTACCTAGGGAAATTTCCCTAGATTGAAAAAATGCATTTATTGCTCTTTTATACCTCCTCCCCCAAAAAACTCCCGATATGATGATAATAAAATAAGACAGTCATCAATGTGACTTACGTTTACGGTTGATGTGGAGATTTTAGAAAATACGTAATAATAACAAACTTACCAAACTGATTGGCAGATGTATTATCACGTGATTTGACGACGTCACTCTCCAGCTGCGCGCGCCACACACTTAACAACACACGAACACACGCATTAATTTGTGTAGCTTCACTCGGAAGGGATGATTGTGGACTTTGTTTCTGGAGGCGGCGCGCTATTAATTTAATAACTACGGCCTTACAAAAGCCTTCCCCACATTGAAAACATCACAGACATGTTCTATAGAAAGTACTCTATCACGTTGCAATGTGTTTTTAATGAATAGAGAGGAGGTCCAACCCTGCAGATATACGCGGCACTGTCCCCGAGAAGCCGTCCCGCGCGCTTGCCTCCATTCCTGGCTCCCTCTTCGCAGCTCCTCCACCCAGCTGATTTGAGAGAGAGAGAGAGAGAGAGAGAGAGAGAGAGAGAGAGAGAGAGAGAGAGACTTTGTTGTCGAGTGACAGCAGACATTTGTGTGTGTGTGTGTGTGTGTGTGTGTGTGTGTGTGTGTGTGTGTGTGTGTGTGTAATTCACCTCGGTCGTCTGCTGGTCACCCAGCCAGTCTTTTCCATTACGGAGCGAGCTCAGAGCTCATAGACCGATCTTCGGGTAGGACTGAGACCACAACACTCCACACACCGGGAAAGCGAAGCCACATCCCCTCGAGTTACATCCCGTACCTATTTACTGCTAGGTGAACAGAGGCCACACATTAAGAGGCTTGCCCATTTTGCCTCGCCGCTTACCGGCGTGTGTGTGATATAACTGATAAAGTTTTTCCTTCTCTCCTTATTCATTATCATATGCTCTCTCTCTCTCTCTCTCTCTCTCTCTCTCTGACCAATAGCATGGCTTCATATATGTGACGTCAATTCAGCTGGGTGGAGGAGCTGCTAAGGGGGAGCCGGGCATGGAGGCAAGCGCGCGGGACGGCTTCTCGGGGACAGTGCCAATAAAACTAATTAAATAAAGGTAAATAAATTAATAGAAAGTGGTAAAAAATTCGATTATGAATTAATGGGAGTAATGTTAATAGAAGGAATAAAAAATAAATGACTAAGTGATGAGAGAAATGTTACTAGTTAGTTAGGTTAGGTATGGTTTGGACACGTTTGATTTAGAACTATGTTCCATGACCTAAGGTGACCACTGTCCTTCCAACAATCATGACTATGAGTTTACATGGCATTTCCCAGAGCAGTGGCACCATCACCACCACCGAGTGTCAAGCAGCAGTGGGAGGCAAGCCCGGGCCTCGGATGGCGCCAATGGCTTACTCCTGCTGTGCCGTGGCCAGACCCTCCTCACTTTACCACCGCTGTGCTAAACAAACCAACATATGTACTTACTTGTCTAATATACATGGTGAGTCTCCTCCTTCTTAGGCACCATAATTTCACACATGAATGACATACTATCAATACCGCTACGTATCAGCGAGCATTTCTGCAGCCACCGGGATAAGCGTCCCAGGGAGCGAAAATGGCGGTAAGATAATATAAGCGGCAAAGTTCCCGCCAAGACTTAAGCGTAGAATGAGGATAAAAACAAATAAGCATCGTATTTTGCACATTAAAGGAATCAAACTTTTATAGCTTATCCCTTAAAGGTATCCAGTATCTTGGTTTCTTCCCTCCAATGGCAAATCTATGGCGCTTATGAATCAATAGCATTTGCCTCTGTGCCTTTGTTGTTTATTGATTACTTGCCCTTGGTTTGATTTTCAATGAAGATTGTATCCCGAAACTCATGTTAGCCACAAAAAATATAGAATAAATCATATTAGGTCAACATATTGTAGTAATCTATATAAACGCCCAAATTAACGGAGACAAGACAAGCACACTGTCATTCAGTTTGATCAACGAACACAATTAAGCATTAAACCTATCTATTGTCATGGTAAATCAGCAAATTACAGGCGTCATTCTTGCAGCTGGTTTTGAGGAACTACAGGATAACAAAGGAAAGCGGGAAATCTCTCTCTCTCTCTCTCTCTCTCTTATATTCCTTGCTTTGAACTCTTTGACCCTATCCTGCTTTCTTCGTTGGTTAGCTTTTATATTTGCCCGCTAATCAGCGTGGATCAGCTTGTCACCCCTGAATCCATTCAGAGCATCCAAATTGTCCTATAAAATATTCAGATGGAAAAAAAATAAAACATTTATCTTATGCATCTTCCTTGCGGCATTCATAGATCTTTCTAGGGCCTACCTTGGCTATTAATCCATGCTCCAGAGTAACCCTGCCGAACATTTAAATGATGGCCGAGGTGATATGCTTCGTATGCAACACTGAAAATTATTAGTGACATAGGCTCGAAGATTAACCGTCTTTTATAAGGAGAGAAAAGGTAATCATTCAAAATTATAAGCAAATGAGTAAATAAAGAAGCTTGGATGCGTTTACACCAAGCGAATCAAATCGATTCAATTTATGAATAATCATTTGAATCGAGTCATTTTGAATCTGCATACTGTAGTTCCAACCAAGGAGCCTTGTATATTCATTGGTTTCAACCGACTGAATCTCAACACATCTGATTCACATAATTCAGATGATTCAGGACCAAGGCAGCCTTCGGAAGTATGGACGCATTAGCTTTTGCAGAACCAGTGTTACAGTGGCTGAGGAAGCTTAGGCGTGGGCGTCGGCAACGAATATGGGTGCATGCAATTAATTCTGGAAGACGTAAATTTGGGAGCTTTGAACATTTGTTCCCAGATTTGGTCAATAATCTGACGAGGTTTTAGGATTTCTTTAGGATAACCACAGAATAGTTTAAGATGCACCATAGGCATTTTGCAGAAGCCATGTCAGTTCGTGACACTCTGAGAGAATACTTTGTCTCGCTAGGTGGAGCTCTCGAGTAGTAGGACAGAATGATCCACTAATACATACATTCACCGCGGAAGAAATGGGCGCACGAGTTGATACTGTTGCGAAGGTGTATTGCAGCAGCCTCCCAGATATGTACGTGTGCCTGTGTGAGTGTGGAGCAGCGTCATAAGAGAGTACATATGGGTAGTACACATGAGTACATATGTGCAGACTTTAGCTAAAGGGTGAGCGAGGTGTTGGTTGCTCGTGTTTATGAAACTGTCACACCTTAATGGAAGGAACGCTGAGCTAGGCCTCCATGACGGAGGAGATGTGACCCCAGAGGTCACGGGGAGATAAGAGTGTGTGTGTGTGTGTGTGTATGGGTGAGGGCACTGGCCAGCCCTGGGATAATTGTCATACGGTACCGTGTAAATAAATGCATGCATGTGTGAATTGCTTGTAGCCAGCATTATCAGGGATATATTGGTAATTAGCAGTTAAGCTGAAATAGACTTGTAAGGACATTGCCTGGCAGGTGCGACGGCACAGGAGGCGTGGTTTGTGGGGCACTGTGTGGCACCGTCCGACGAGGACAGAGGACAGGAGGGTAGCGAGAGACCTCGAGGGAACAAGTCGTACTCTGGGGAGCAGTCAGAGAGTGAACGAGAGACGGAGAGACAGTGAAGTGCCTGACGAACTAACAAAGTGTTACCCGTACTTTGCTGCCGCCCCCTGCCCTGCCCCGTCCTGTGTGCCGCCGCCACCTGTTCCGGTGACTCGTGTATAGTTGCTGTAATATAGAGAAATAAGGAAGAAGTGTTTCCTTCTCCCCACTCTGTGTGACTGAGCTGAGTGAGAGTGGGTGCTATAGCAGCAGACAGCCAGGCCTGAGAGAGCGATCTGCCCGCCTCTCCACCCAGGTAAAGTCCTTCTCCCGCAACACACACGCCCCGAATCCCGAGAAGATTGTGAGGCGTCCCCTCCCTGAAGAAGCTGAAGGAGGGTCGCAGCAATACATATTATAACATCTATATCTACTCTTTATTTAGGCTCAACGGTATGCGAAGGATATTGAAATAAATACAGCTATGTTAATTCTGTTATTTTGTCATATACTTTGTGACGGGACATACGGTACATTATTTAGTGAACGAAATCAGAGGCACGCACAGGGGGTAATATAAGAAAGTTTACACCCTTCCCTATTCTGGCTGGTGTCTGACTGATTGACGATTACGTTATGTCACGCATTTCAAAGAAAGACAATACACCATAGTTGCCTATTGAAAATGTAAAACCATGTTCATAAAGCTTTCTGTTGTCATTAGTTTTAAAAATATGCAGAATAATATTGTCTATACAGTAATGTGTAAGATGAATCGCGTTGATTCTTCATGAATCAAATCGATTCGATTCAACTGGTGTAAACGCACCTTTTTTATTTTTTAAAGGCTGGACAGTGTTAATACTGAACTTATTCTTCAGAAAATGTGATGGATTTCATTTCATAAGCAAAGTTTTACTTTTTTTCTTTTCTCAAATACAAACTCTCACATTTATTATTTGTACTTATGGTTGCTGGCCATATTCTAATATTTTTTCTACCTGTCTACAAATTAGTGATATCTTATTCAATGGATCTGTCATTGGGTGAATACGGTCTTCTTATAGATTCCCTCTTTATTTCCATCTCTTACCTGTTAATTCTGACTCTCACCTGGTTTGGTATCCCCCTTTACAATGGCATACTAGGGCAATATGAGTTAGGGCTTAACCAGAGATAGTAAGGAAATACCACAAACCTACTGGCACACCAAATTCTGTATATGAAATAGCAAGTGAACACAGCAATTTGAATAACTGATTTATGAGCAATTACAGGATTTGAAATAATAACCTTATTTGACATTCGTATAAAAGTGAACCTAAACTTCCATGTAAAGCAGAATTGAATGACTCGACTGACTCCAAAGCAACATCATCATCAGGAAGGGATTCCAAGCACCAACACATCAAAGTGAGAAGAAACGTCATCGATACCATTCTAGCTCTCACCACTCTGGCTAATTATTACTACATAGTCTATGTGGGAATGACGAGTCACTGTGATCTCAGATCAAGTTATCAAACACACACACACACACACATGCTTCAGTTATTGAATAAATAAATATATAAAAATGTTCAGTAAAATGCATTTATAATTCTTTTCTTGTTATTACTTAGACAGATGAAGGGATAAATTACTTGTAAGACGTGAAAAGGATAGAATAACCTGTGTAACATGGTAGGATGGTATGTTAAGGAGAGCCAAGGTGGATAGTGTGTGCTTGGGTGACTGTAGGCTTGGGAGGGAAAATCATCGTGCCGAGCGCCTAATTTAATTGAGAGGAGGAACTTTATAAGAAGATATATTGGAGTTAAGTGCATGATAGTATTATTAGCATTAAGTGTACTACAACATGTATAAGGCAGAATAGAGTAAAGAAAGAAAGTATTTAGCATGGTGTGAACTGGCACCTGGGGCAGTGGATGAGTGTGGTCAGGGAAGGACAAACTGCTGGTAAAAGAGATGGCATTCTCTCCTCTGGATCTTGGCGAGATGTGGACGCGTGGCGGCGAGCGGGGACTCGCCGTAGGACAGAAGTGACCACACGCATTTTTGATCAGGTGGGTAGTGATTTCAGGGGAGATTCATGCAAGGAAATTCAGTGAGTGGAGAATGTTTTTATGTAGAGTTGAGTAGTGGATGTGAGTGAGGGAGAGTGTTGAGTGTGTTTCACGTGTCCCTCTGTTGTTTGTCCAGTCCGGCGTCACTTTCATTGTCTTTGTTCTAATGTTATTTGCTTTATTTCAAATATATGTAATATTAATTTGGAAGTCTTTCTTTTTCAATGAAAATCCCAGCCTGTGACACCTGAGAGAAAGAGAGAGAAATATACAGAAAGTAATATTATTCTATTCATGAGTATGTGTGTGTATTTTTAACCTACTCATCTATTAGAAACCATCCATGATAGGAAACCTGCTCTAAACATAAATTTGAAACTCATATGCTATCCAAATCTATATATATTATATATATATATATATATATATATATATATATATATATATATATATATATATATATATATATATATATATATAAAAGGAAATAAGAAAAAAATAAACAAAGCTGATATGAAAATCTGCAATGATGGGAGTTGAAGCCAGTCATGCACACACATATGCACACGTGGTTAGCCAGGAAGTTATGGGATGTTGATGGGAGCACAAATAAAGTCATATAAGGTATGATGGGTGATAGGAGGAAGGGATACAGGGATAGGGACAAGAGTGAGACATGGGAATGGAACAGGAATCTGGAGAGGGTAAAAAAAAAAATGCTACATGTGCTTATGTAGAATGCATATTCATCCAATGATAGCTCCCACAAAAGGGAGAAGACAGATGCTTTTACTGCTAGGTTATGCAGAAAAAAAATCAAGCATATATTTGGTCAATAACAATTGTCATGATACTGAAATGCCATTTCAGAATCAGTTCTCAATCTTTAATCAGTCAACAAAGGATTCATGAAAATACAAAATACAGTGTGATATAGATAGAGGAAACAAATTTAATCTAAAATATATCTGACATGTATTTGAGGTTTGGGGGGAAAAAAAGAAAGGCATGAAGTAATACATGTCTTCATTTATCTTTCTCTTCATTTTTCTTATTATCAAAGAAGGTACCTGAATCTGCTGGACTGACATCATTCTGCAAGGCAAATGAACAAAGATCCCTCTTCATGGCAAAGGCATCCTCTCCATCAGCATAGTACTTCGGTTCAATTTCAGAAATGCTGAAAGGTTAGTTACAGTTAGCTTTGGAATTTTCTCATGAAATGAGAGAGAGAGAGAGAGAGAGAGAGAGAGAGAGAGAGAGAGAGAGAGAGAGAGAGAGAGAGAGAGAGAGAGAGATTAGAATATATGGGGAAAAATAAAATAAATAAATAAAGTGATGTACAATATTAGTGAGAAAGATGTAGAGAAGAGATGAACACTGATTTCTAGACTGCTGAATATCAAAAAAGTTATCCTAAATTGGGTACAATATTGGCTGTATATGATAGAGATGAATGAAGAAGAATTGTGAAGACATCAATTAAAATAACGCCTTAAGGACCTAAAGATATTCTAGGGCATCTGGGGGAAATCAACCAATCACTGGCAATCAGGTAAAGATGGGTCTCTCACCATCTATTCCACAACACTTCTAATCCAAGATGTAATTCAGTCACAGAACTTTTGCTTTACAGAATATTTCATTTACTGAGAGGGAACACAAATTATATAAAGCACTCCACAGTAATACACGTACATTTAAATAATTGAACTTACGTAAATTTTAGAGTATTAGTGTAGAGATTCAGAGCAGCTCGGTTGGACTTTCTGACATGAAGAGAAACATATTTGGCATTGAAGCACTCAACCATTGCTCTTGCAGTCTGGTCCATGAGTTTCTGAGCAAGCCCTAATCGTCTGAAAGATAGCATTAATCACGAATATAAGAAAATCAATTCATAGAAACAATTTTTTGATGGATCTCTCTCTCTCTCTCTCCATCTGCAGATGCCATCATGTAAACAAATACAACATCCACCCCTGCACACACATGCATTCTGAATAGACAATGTATGTACAATATCAATATTGGAGAGGCCATAATAAGGGTTGAGAGAATATACTTGAATAACAAAAAGTACAACTTTTAACACTGAAATAGATATTGAGCTCCTTTATAGAAAAACTGCCTAATAAAAAGTGGGTCCATATCAATGTTAAGTCTACCATAAAATAAAAAAAAAAATTAAAAAATGTAAAAGAAAATAAAAAGAAATAATAATAATAATAATAATAATAATAATAAATATTCCAAATACAAGCAATACATGTGAACTTGTTGTGTATTAAGACAACAATGTTATACAATATATGTAAGAGATATGGTATAAAATATGTCAGACATCAGTAGCGTTGCTAGGTGTAGGCATGGTTTGAAGAAGGAAAAAGGATAGAAAAAGAAGAAAATCTAAACTCATGGCTTAAATACATAGGTATTAGCACAACTTCAGCTGAAAGATGTGTTACTCAAAAAATACTTTGCCTGGTTGAGATTTGAATAGGAACCCACTTCTACTTATGCCACACTCCTAGAGATGTGACAGAAAATTCAAATTATTACCACTTGTTCTAAAAGAGGTACAACCAGTGCTACACTCCATCACTCCTGTACTATTTGATATCTAACTGTTTAATGAATATCGAGATACATTATGACAAAGATCACTACCATACCTATGACTTCTGCGTACTGCCAGTGATGTTATGTGTCCATGTGGATCTTCCTCACTTTCCTCCTCCATCTTTGCAAGGACATATCTATTGGATAAAACCCAGTTACTAGACAGATATACACCTTTATTCCAACCTATGATTTTTATGCAATCAATATTGTTATGACTTAAAACACATTGTGTTTATTACATGAAGAATTTGCGATCAACTTAGAAATTACTTTTCTTTTCTTAATATTATGTGATTTCTAAGAATTTAGTAATATATTTTTCTTATTTACCTCACTAGTAAACAATCTGTTGTAAACATTTTTACTGATATTGATGTTCAAAGTACGAGCACTTACAGTTCAATACTCACCCCACCACCTGTCCTGTATCATCTTCAGCTACGTATGAAAGTTGTGGCCATGATAAGCCATGGTAAAGGTAGTATTTCATTTGATAGTTTTCAGGGAGGCACAGCAAGTTGCAGTGCTGCATGTGCATCAAGTCCTCTGGCTGAAGGATGAAATAAAAAATATCCATTACTTGACAGTAAAAACTTGTATGAAAAACTACATCATTTATTTAGCAATAAATTTATCTTCAAATCAGTCTCCCCAGTACTCTTAAGACATAGAGAGCTACACAGATGGTAAAGTATCAGTTGCTTGACTACCTTCACTTAACTTTTTGGCTTTGGAGGGATATTACAAAATTGGAGGTTATAGGAAGCAGGAGTAACTGCCACGTGAAGTGGGGAGGTGTGTTAAGTGTTAAGTTACTCTTGTTTTTACCTTCAAAGTCTTCCTGATATATACACATATTGTGAAACATTTTATGACAAAATTGATAGATTATTAAATAAATTGGCTTGTTTTGGCGGGATAAAAGTTTTTTTCAGCAGTTGTGCCAACACCTTGTAAAAATAACTAACCTATTAAATAATCCAAAGAGATGTAAGTACCAATAAAGAAATAAGGAAAATAAATCAGTGCTACCAGTTGTAGTATAGATTGTTTAATACTCAGGCCAAGTAAATCCAACCAAGTGAACAAAAAAAAAAAAAATAAATAAATAAATAAAAAATAAAATAAATAAAGATAATTACATAGTAGCTTTAATAACTTTTGAAAAAGTTGGACTAAGCAAAGTTACACCACAAATTTTCTGCAACTTAGAACATGAACAAAGATTACTTTTTTAAGGATATTGCTGTGGCTGGAGAAGATAGGCCAGGAGGACATAGAGGAAGAGAAGCAAGATCTGTAAATATTAGTTTGGGCTGTATTTTAATTTTAAAAAATAATATGTTTCTCTGCCAGCTTTATAAAAGCATGTTCATATTATCATGCTAAAGTTTACTTTATAATATACTAATTTAGCAGAGTCACACTGAGAAAAAAAATGTTGCAGCTGCAAGCTGCAGTTGCACCTGAAAAAAATAAAGCCGTGCCCAGCTCTGTATGATGGTGTCTACAAACAGCATGGAATGTAAAGCTGATAGAAGGACCTGTGAATATCAAGGCAAGGCACGCCGCTCTGTTTACTAAATCTACTAAAATCGGTAGTCCCAGCATTACCTAACAAACTAACCTAAGTTAAGTACTGTTTGGGGTTAACAACCGAAAACACGCCACTCTATAGTGGCGTGTCTTGTCTTAGCATTTCCCGATGGGCCTTGTAACTAGATACGGATCCTAAGTTCTTGGGGTAAGCAGGATGTAGGCACTATTTTAGTCGAGAACACCTCTGAGTGGCATCTGAAAATTTCACTGCCATAACTGCAATATAATACTGTCAATGTTCCAAGAGGCGATTAAAAATGGTAACTGAAATACCTTTGCACAACGGATATTCATGATGTATTGTGGTGTGGTGGCCCACCGCACCTCTTGCTGTCACACACTCACACAGGGCACCACCGTGAGCTCACTCACGGCTGCTCGGACGGTCACACTCACTCGCCAATCGCATGAGTCACCTTGCCGAACAGCCGTCCTCACCCAGCATAGTTCGGCTCCAGGATAATTCGGCTCATCGAGGCCAACCAAGGCAAAGAAAATTATAATACTAATAAATAGAATGAGTCAAATGAGCTAATCAATATGAAAAATTTAAACATACGACATAAAAGACATACTTGTGCTCTAGAAAGAAATATGCTGTAATCTATCTACTAAGGATTTTACCTTAAGTATGTTTCTTGCTATCTACCTATATATATATATATATATATATATATATATATATATATATATATATATATATATATATATATATATATATATATATATATATATATATATATATATATATATATATATATATATATATATATATATATATATATATATATATATATATATATATATATATATATATATATATATATATATATATATATATATATATATATATATATATATATATATATATATATATATATATATATATATATATATATATATATATATTACCTACAGCTGTTTTTAAAATCGAGGGAAAAGTACAGATTCTATCAAATTAGCTACCACAATCCCAATATCCCACACGCACATTACGAACTTGACTCTCTAAGTACAGTAATCACTCTGCCTTCAAACTCGTGGTGAATGAACAAACATATTTGGTAAAACTGATAACTGTTTCATTGTACAACAACTTTTGATGTTAATCAGTATTATGTACAGTACCTACTTACCTAGGTGGTAGGTTCCCTCTCAAGGGAAACCTTTCAAATTTCAAAAATTGCAACGACATTAATCATAATAATAATAATGATGATAATAATAATAATAATAATAATAATAATAATAATAATAATAATAATAATAATAATAATAATAATAATAATAATAATAATAATAATAATAATAATAATAATAATAATAATAATAATAATAATAATAATAATAACCACAACCAAAACATTGATAATGATGATAATAATGATAAATACATAAATAAATAAATCCTATGGTAGGTAACTTGTGAGAGAGGATATATTTTTCTTCATCACATTTCATATAGGTAGTATTGAGGCATCTTTTTAGTTAATTTTTTTTTTTTTTTTTTATTGTATGTGATTCTGACTGACTGATTGATAACTTTACTGCTGTAGCAATGCATACAACAAGGGAGGGAGTTGGGTCATGCCTGCCTTTCAAGTGACTTATAGTCCAACACATTTCACTGCTCTATCAACCATTCTTCCAACTATACACATCCCATTCTATCCCGACTCTGTTTGTTCATGATTTAATTATAACTCATGTAATCATATTGTTTATCATTATCCAATGACAAATGCCACACATCTCACTGTTGTTCAACTCATTTTTCCACTTCATTCTAATTGCTCTCTGCTTCTTTGTATGATTGATGATTCATGTAGATTCTGTTCACCATCATAGTCAGTGGACTCACAAAACTAGCATGACATTATGTCTGTCAATTAATTTATCAAATACACTTATTACCTTCAATTACTCCTTTCACTCCACATACAGATGAAATCTTTCATACCATTCTTGCATTCTTAACTTATTCCAGTCTGGCTTTACATCTTTCCAAGTTGGTTTCAAATCATGACTTAAACATAATCCATAAACTCTCAAAGCTTCTGCTGCATACCTTGGTGCATTCAGAGGTAGTACCGGTGGACATCACTAGTCCAATACCACTGGAACTTGTAGGATGCTGGATTAGTGATTTTGACAATTAAGTTAGAATGGAATGTATGAAGTTGGAAAAGTGGATAGACAGAGCAGGGAAATGTGTTTGTCTATAAGTCACTGAAAGAATCACATGAGTATAACAGAAAAAAAAGCATTCTTGAACTGTAGAAAATACCTCAGTACTACATGAAATATTATGAAAAAAAATATATCCTCTCACATGCTACCTAGGATCCATTTAAATACTTTTAAATGCCTTCAAAGTACCCCATAAATCAGTACAAGTTGATTAATACTGAAGTGGGGCTGTACCAATAACACTTTTCTGCTGATATCAATACCAATACTGTTAGCAAAGAAACAAAGGAGTTTTTAGCAGTTTCTTTGTATCATCAAATGTTCAAGAGCCAATGCTGTTTAACCTACATAAGCTTTGTACAAACAGCTGTCAATGTTTCTTTTTTTTTTCAGAATTTCAACCTTATCTTTAATGGATAATGTACAGTGTTTGTGCTTCACACAATAAGAAACATTTTCTTTATTCACTGGAATCATGCCTACAGCTAAAACTGAGCAGGTTTGATAAGTGGAAAAACAAAATGAAATTGGAATGGCTTCTCTGTCATGCCAGCTGTTTATCAAACTGATACAGTATCAGAGACTTTGCAGAATGTAAAGTGTCTTTTATAAAACCACTGAGACTAGTCAGCATTAACTGTATATATATATATATATATATATATATATATATATATATATATATATATATATATATATATATATATATATATATATATATATATATATATATATATATATATATATATATATATATATATATATATATACAACATCAATCACATTTCTGGGGGGCATAAAGAACAGGACATGTTCAGGAATATGACTGGTATATTAACACATTTGGAAGCACAACAGAAACACCGAAAACAGCAGGATGTAATTGTAAAAAATAGTCAAATCAATGAACTACTTACAGACATTTCTATACTGTTTTCATGATAGTTTATAAATACTCTTAATTGCTTTTCTGTAATCAAATATATAGAATTTTACCCTTGAATGTAATAATATTAGACGAGAGAAGTAACACTCAAGCAAAAATCTGAGTTTTTGTACAAATACATGTATCTATATGCATTCTTGAGTCAGCATATATATATATATATATATATATATATATATATATATATATATATATATATATATATATATATATATATATATATATATATAATGCTATATTTGTCTTATAAAAATGTACAATGATTAAATAATAAATCTGCCTACTAAGTACAAATTTTTGCTCAGGATATGTATGGACCACAAAAGTTTCTTACCTAACTTTTTTGTCATAGCATTGTTTGATGAAATAAAGTTTATTTAGCAGTTTTTGTCTAGTACTGCACATGATGAAATATCTTAACAATACTCTCTATATATTTCTTACAGCAATTATTCATACCTGACTAGACTCAATAAAAGGAATGGAATGGTTACTTATTTAGTTCTAATGCTGGAATGACTAGTGAAGCTTATACACAAGTACATATCCACTAAGAGTGCAATATTTGTTAATGTACATGAATATCTTTGTCATCATATGGGCAGTGAATTTTCTTTATAAAAAAAGTAATAATTAAGTATGGCTAATTGCTATCATCATTTACTTATACATCAATAATACAAGCAATTGACATTAATGGATGACTATACTAAATTGATGTGATGGATACATTATTGTCAGCTTAAGTATAAAAAAAAAAAAAAATCAAGCTAAGAGAAGGCAATTTTCAATGTTTTCTAATTATCTGTTACTTTTTGAACATTTTAATGTCTAAAAGGGTACTTTCATCAAAATACTAGTGAAATTAAAGATACTATATGATATTTTCAGAGAAGGAAGCTTATTACTGATATACTGTACATGTTACTTTAGATTTCTTTAAATAAAATACAGTATTAAACTTTTATATTATACTTATCAAAAAGGAATGTTCTGAAATAGAATTCATATGAGGGATGACAGCAGTCGACATGAGTGTCAAAACGTTAATGAGAGAAGGACTCCGCAACATATCTATAGAGCAATAGTTACTAGCTGTCCTGACATCCACACAACCTTTTGTGTGTGTGTGTGTGTGTGTGTGTGTGTGTGTGTGTGTGTGTGTGTGTGTGTGTGTGTGTGTGTGTGTGTGTGTGTGTGTGTGTGTGTGTGTGTGTGTGTGTGTGTGTGTGTGTCTATTTATCTAACTGTATATTACAGGCTTCAAGTGGGGGTAACAGTGACCTGTCTCCATATCTACTTTTATCCAACTTTTCGTTAAATTTGTGCACACATTCTTCTGCTACAATCTCTTCACTCAATCCATTCCAGATGTGTGTGTGTGTGTGTGTGTGTGTGTGTGTGTGTGTGTGTGTGTGTGTGTGTGTGTGTGTGTGTGTGCACACGTGTGTGTGTGTGTGCATTTAAGTAGTTGTAGTCATAGTGTACAAGGCCTGAGCTATACTTATGTAGTTGTATTTCAATACCTATACAGATCTTTATGTATAAGTATTCAGTTCCTCCTATAGTTAATGTTAAGTCTTAACATCAATCATTTAATTGTTGCCTCTTGTTATTTCTTAAAGTTTTCTGGTTCATTTTATTATGAATAGTACTTATGGCACAGTATTAATCAGGTGAAACAAGTAAGTGGACAGGATGTTTGTAGATATGATAAATATGCATGGTTAAGCAACAATCTACCAGATGATGTGTGAGTGATCTAATCAGGAATTTTCCTCATTCTTAGTCCATTTATCCAATAAGTAATTGAAGAAAATTTGATAAGGGGAGTAATTGGGTTTGGCTAAATGGGATTCTAGATTAGCATATCATGGGTACAGTACACAGTGATCAACAAAATGATGAATCTTTCCTTACATGAACTGAAGAAGTAACAAATGTCTCATGATTTTTGTTTCAAGACATTAAACTGCATATATCAGGAAAAGGTTCTGATATATTTTGACAATAATAAAATACCAAAATATTATTTATAATCTCCTTTTGATTTCCTTCCATATCAAATATTTTAGGATCAAGTACTCTAAATGTGAAAATCTTTCTTTTGAATGTCATGACATAATCATACAAAAGAGGAAGTAATGTTACTGTCATCCCTCAACATGAGGAACTACTTAGAAATTGTTAGAAAGAGAGAAACAAAGGGCAATGGTATTCAGTTTATCAGTCTAGTGCAGTCACCAATTAATTACACATGATAAATTGCCTGAGAACCTGAAAACATTCTCTAACAAAATTCAAGGCAGATGACTTATCATCCTATATTTCTCTTTACCCTAACTCATAATATACAAAATAGCTATATCAGTAAGTCCAGGAGCCCCTTAGAAAAATAATGAAATAAAACTAAATAAATAAAAACTATTTGCTTATGTATATAAATAATACATGTATGCTATAGTATTCATAGTCTTGAAATATATACAATATTACTCTGGAAAATAATAAATAATGGCATGATTGATATTTCTTGGATGTGAGACTATACTTACCTTAAAATATATTCAGAACAAATTAAGACTATGAGAATTGTGCACATACAAAATTACACTTGGCTACTGTGTTGCTGCTACATCTGATGGTAGAGCAGACTCTCCCAAAGTGATGTCTGTGCCTTCCTCAGGCTTGTCTTCATTTACTGATTTGGCTGCTTCCTCTGCAAAAAAAAAAATAAATAAATAAAATAAATAAATAAATAAATAAAATAAATAAATAAATAAATAAATAAATAAATAAAATAAATAAATAAATAAATAAGTAAATAAATAAACAAATAAGAAAAATAAATAAATAAATAAAAATTAAATTAAATAATAATAACAATAATAATAATAATAAAAACAATAATAATAATGATTAATCAATCAATCAATAACAAAAATATATGAATAAATATAAAAATAAATATATGAATAAATATATAGAATGAAATAAAATAAACAGATAAATAAATAGAATGAATAAATTATTTATCAATAAAAACAAATAATTTCATTAATTAAACTAAAAAGATAAAATAATTATAAACCTAGGTTGGTAACTGGACACCTTTAATCCATCACATCACATCATCTCTCCCTTGGAACCACTTAGAGCCTCTGATATTTCTGATTTGCTTTCTCCGTGACTTTTGTTAGAAAAACATAAGTGATCTACAAAGTAATATTTCAGTAGAGCAAAGTGAATAACCTCATAATATTTAACAACTCTGTTTAATGGTTCTTCATGAGTGACACAACTATTACAGGCAATCCCCGCTTAATGAACGTTCACACAACAAAATTTCGCTACAACGAACATTTCCTTTTACTACCATCGGCTCATATAACAAACACCAAACTCGCTTTAACAAAATTTTATCCAGGTAATTTTTTCCAAGTTTGAAAGCTCCGCTGTATCATGCAAGCCAACAGGCTTTAGAATACACCAGCACCTCTTGTGGACAACGCTCGTCATCTCACACTCAACAAGCCACCAAAACGCCCTGCAACCAGCCCTGCAATGTCGCTTAGCGTTGCTAAGAAGACCAAAGGAAGTCTCTTACTCTTGAAGTGAAGCTGGATATTATTCACAGCCACAAGAGGCGAGAAAACTAATAGCATTGCTCACCACCATCTTGATTCCATCTACTGTCTCTACTATTTTCAAGTCAGCAGACTCCATTAAGAAGGCTGGTGAGACCATATCTTCCTTACAAGCTAAAAGAACCACTTGAACTTGTGACTCTGCATTGAATAAAATGGAAAGCCTTGTGAAAATGTGGTACATAAGTCTTGTATGCGATACAATGATGCGCCCCTTGTTTACATTCCACAGGTTGCTGGCTAGCATATTTCCCGCTCCACTCTCCTTCCCTTTATAAATTTAAGATCATCAACATTATAAAGTTACTTACATACATACATTAGTGTACATTATAATGACTTAGTCTTAAATTAAACTGCTTAAATGTTTAACTTCATAATTTTTACTTTCATTAAACCTTTTACTTATTTACTTACTTGGGGTTACATGGGGTGTTTGTTCAAGGCTCCGCTCCACTGCGAGGCAGCTCTCAGCAGAGCCTCCCTCAAAAGCAACTAGCATCTATAATTGTCTTTGATTTCCATGCCGTTTAAAATCATAAACTTCCTTGAACAAATATGTCTTTAATTTCTTTTTGAAGATATCCTGGCACAACCTTTGATATCACTCGACAGTTTATTGTAAATCCTTGGTGCGTATCTTGCAAATGCTCGACATCCCATGTCAAGGTTATATCTTGGCTCATGTAGTCTGTATGGGTCTGCATCGTGTCTCAGCTCCATCGTAGTGTCATGGTGGAATGTTTCCAGTAAGTTCCTCAAGTACTCAGGTTTTCTACCACCAAGCTCACAGCTAACTTGCATATGTTCAAAGCTCTCCCATTTTTCTGACTTATCCACCTTAATTTTACTGCATGTTCTAGAAAGTAAAAGACCAACACCACCACCTCTTCCCTCTTTCCTTGGTATGTGCACAAATGTATGAGTGTCAGCAGTCATTTCTTTAATTTTTGCAGTGTCATATTCACTCAGCCATGTTTCAGTCAAAGCAAGAATATCCAGACTTTCATCATTAATTAAAGTTCTGATTTCTATTGTCTTGTTTCCAACTGACTGAACATTTAATAAACCACATTTCAACATGGAGCTCACAGCATTAGTAGCCATGATCTGTAATATTTCTGGTCCTGTCAATCTCACTTTCCAACACAATACAGCAACTATTATTTCAGAGACGACACCTCAATGAAGCAAAGATACCTCACGTTGCAGATATTTTCAGATTTAATCCCTGTCAAATTCACACAATTCGTATGAGCCCACCGGTTACACAGACAACACTTAATGAACTTTGCTAGGTCTCCAGAATCAAAGCTACACTTATAACAGGACGAAGGTAATAATGCTGAAATGGCATATTTCTCCTCCATCTTGGAGTCTTCCACTCCTTTTCACTTATTTTCTATCTAGCGACAAAACTATCCATAAGTGTTCCTTTTTTTTCATCACAGGACATTCATACACCACTATGCTCACTGAAAAGTCAGTGAGAGCCTTTTTTCATGCAATAATATGCGTGAAAAAGCGGAGCACCACTACAGAACTAGCAAGTATATGCGCGCGCACAGTGTACTATGATGCACTCTCGTTTTGTTTACTCTCAATGGAAGTTCAAGTCAGGGGTCAAACTTGTTATAATTGGTTCGCTTAACGAAAATTCGCTTAATGAACAGTTTTTTAGGAAAGTAACCCGTTCATTGAGCGGGGGTTGCCTGTATTTGGAAAGCTCAAAAACTCCAAAACTACCATTTAACCAAGCATGCATAAAATAGAGATTAAAGCTTGATTCATACCTGTTGCTGGCATTGCATCAGACTGGTCTTGTGCATCAATACATTGTATTTCAGTGACCTCCATGGCTGACTCAGCCAATGGACAATCAACAGTAGTTGTGCTATTGTTTGTGGTTGTAAATGATGACCACAAATGACTGATGGCACCTCGTGCAGAAGTGAGGGCTCCGCCTAATAAGATTATGTAAAGTGAGTAAGCTTATAATTAAAATTCATATTATACACATTCCTAAAATATGATATACTATGCTTTTCAACAGCTGTGTTACCTTGATTTTCTCGATTGTCTCGGTAACAAAGTGTTGGATCACTGTTATACTTTGCCACAGTATATTTCACACCAAGTGCTAATTTTTCACTGCACAGTGCATTACCAGAAGTGCATGAGTAAGCTGCATACTCTTGACAACTGAGAGAAATTTCCGATATCTGGAGAAGGCATTTGGACAGTCACTACTACGTCACACCCTAGCCCCACCCACTTCTCTCCCCCTGTATGTTCCCTCCTCTCTATTACTCGTTATCCCCTTCCTCAATAAATCCTCCCCAATCTCTCTCTCTCTCTCTCTCTCTTGGAATTCAATTAATTTCAATTTTGCACCAACCAATGAGAGGTATATGGCACTCCCACTGGTGCATCCATTAAGCCACTTGTTTGCCAACATTCTCGTTGTTATCAACCTTCACGTTATCATAACCAAGGCTTTATATCCACATTATTTCACTCTAAATAAATGACAAGTCTATGTTGGTATACCACATTTTTATATACTTCAGGAAAACAACATGCACCGTAGGTTATGAATCCAGAGAGAGAGAGAGAGAGAGAGAGAGAGAGAGAGAGAGAGAGAGAGAGAGAGAGAGAGAGAGAGAGAGAGAGAGAGAGAGAGAGAGAGAGAGAGAGAGAGAGAGAGAGAGATTGGGGGGAGGGTTTGTTGAGGAAGGGGATAACGAGTGATAGAGAGGAGGGAACATACAGGGGGAGAGAGGTGGGTGGGGCTAGGGTGTGACGTAGTAGTGACTGTCCAAATGCCTTCTCCTGATATCGGAAATTTCTCTCAATTGTCAAGAGTATGTAGCTTACTCATACACTTCTGGTAATGCACTGTGCAGTGAAAAATTAGCGCTTGGTGTGAAATATACTGTGGCAAAGTATAACAGTGATCCAACACTTTGTTACCGAGACAATCGAGAAAATAGAGGTAACACAGCTGTTGAAAAGCATAGTAGGTATTCTTTACCAATACATTAATTCATTAGTCCCACATATTATAATGACCTGAACAGCAATAACTACAAATTAGTTTCAAATGATACTCTTGTTTTCAAAAATAATCATGTAAAATTATTATTATTTCATAAATCTTGAATCTCATAAGTAACATTAAGGAAATCTCACCATAGAAGTGAGTGTGGTACATATTTTTAAAACTTCATTCCATCTCCTCATACTTGTTGGGAGGAGCAACAAGGCACTCAAATTTCAACCATTCAGTTTTATGCAATATAAATTTTTTGTAATTTATTTTGATGCTAAACTTCAGTTTATGGATTACAAGCTACAATTACTGCACAACTTACCAACAGCTTCCTTTGTCTTAACCACAGCTGTACCAGTTGTGGCGAGTGTTTGATTTATGCGTCGACTTTTGTCAAGGCCTTGAATAGTGCTGAAAAATTAGATATTACTTAATAATTTTAAATATCTCTTTCCTCAATTGATCTTTAAACTCTTTCTAATACTAAGAACGATGAAACAACAACTTAAAGTGGTGGTGGCATAGTAGATAAGGTTGTGAGCGTGGGATCAGGCAGATGTCCATGTGCAGATTCGAATCCCACCATGTATCACCTTGATACTTTTCCATTTGTCAAGTGGTTTAAAGTTACTTACATGTCACCATGATACCCAGGTTCTAGATGGTTACACCAAAGATGCACTTTGGTGGTGATATGGGCCCTAATATGGGTACCACTATAAATAAAATTGTCTACACCACTAATGGATGGAAGCATAACAGCACTTCCAATACTCTTCAAGTTACCTATGGGTGCTATAGGCCAGAAAAAAAAGTATCATTAAAAATCCTCTCTGTCCTACCATGGATAGAACTGACCATCAAGTCCCTCAAAATTTTACATTTAGTGGTCTGGTGTAATGATCTTTTCAAGTTCTTCTAATATATGCAATGCTAATTATCATAATTTCTTCCATCAATAAAATGAAAAGAAAATACAATACTTACTGTGAAAGCCTTATCCTCATGTCTGTCATGGAGAGGTGACCGGCATGTGGATGGCCTGGTGTTAGTTCCATCAGTGAGGTATAGGGACCAGATGCTACCCAAACACGGAAATTGTGTGTGCCTTTCCAAGCTGTCATGAAGTTTCCATTGAAGACTTCATACTCTCTACTTCCCTCTGTGAAAAATCAATTCAAGTACTCTTAGAAGGTAAACCATCATGAGCAAAATTTTCCTTTTAAACTGCTCTGGTAACGAACTTCCACAAAGCGTAAAGATCTAAGTAAGAAAAATGGACAACAATTAATTAGAGATACACTCAATAACCTTCTGAATTTAAGTAAATTTTTTTTCTTCCCTTTATTACCTGGGCAGACAGATGATCGCAAAAGAGATAACAGATAAACTTTAAACTGGTAGCGGAGCCATTCCTCTCCACCAACCCAACCAACTCCCTCAAGGAACACATCAGGATGGTTGATAGTAGGATGTGTACCATTTGGAGCTTTGTTTGTATTCAAAGTTGCACTGACAGCCTCAACCTGGAGAATAATATGCCAAGTTAATGAAGTACATAAAATAAAATACTACTTAGAAGACTATACAAATATAATGTATGGAGAACAACCAGAGATCTTTGCTGATCTCATCAAAGAGTTCAAAAGAGTATAACAAGGGAAAAGACTGACTGCATATTCATACCTGACGAACAATATTTTCTGCAAAACGAAGATCTTCCATAGAAAGGCTTAGTTGTCGCTTCAGATCAGGATCTGGGATTTCTATCTTTCCCTCCTCTAGCTGCAATATTCATAAAAGCTTAACTTTTAGCATGTGACATACATCAGTCACATTTAATGACTACTGATGAAAGCAAGTAAGCCATACGTAAAAGAAAATGCCCTCATTACTGGTTTTCTTGATTATTTCAAAGAATAGCTTTTGAATATCATAGTTCGACTTACTTGAACAAGTACATCATAAAGAGGCCTCTTATGAATGAAGAGAGTGTTTGAAGCTCCAACAAGGAAAGCTCGGGTTGTAGGAGCACTCAGGACATCTAGATATTGTAATGAGAGGTAAGGATGAAGCAAGTTCCCCTAAAAGAAAGAAGGACAGAAGTTATTGTAATATCTTGTGGATAAAAGGCATGCTTGAAATTAAATTTTCAATAGATTCCAAGTGATAAATTATCTGCTATCCACTGGGTTAAATATGGATTAGTGCATTTACCATTACTTACTGTTTTTAATGGACCTGACAGATTACATACTCTTCTTTCACTGAAATTTATGTGCAAGAACAAAAAGTTAGATTTATAGAAATGAACTGAATCATTTAGTCAAATCGAGCTTCCAGTATGCTTTGACTAACAAACACATTACATACTAAAATGAAAAGGTTAGATAATGGTGAGTGAAAAATGAAATGGTTTAAAACTTGTGAATCTATCTTTTATCACTTTATAATAGCACATCATTGTAAACAGCTGTAATACTAACTTTGGTAAAGATTTCAAGGGGCAAACCACAATCTGATGGAACAAGAGCTGCAAACTTTTCTGGAGGAGACTGACAAAAGTTAACAGAAGAATCAGTTTCAGTAAGTGCAGAATCTTGGGAGAGTGAGCCTCCAGTGGTGGGGGAGAGGGGAACATCATCCCCTGGTTCACTTGGTGATGGATTTGGAGTGGCAGTTGCAGCTGAAAACAATCAGATATAAATGAAATACAACAAAGGATAGTAAAAAAAAAAAAAAAAAAAAAGATTAAATTATCTATTATGGACAGCCTCTATGATAAACCAAACTGTCTCCTAAAAACTGATGTGTGATAGGTAGTACATAAGAGAGCAGCACGGTCTATCAAATTGATTATACAAAAATCTGTTACTAAATGAGAGCATAAGTACATACATGGTTTTTCCTGTGGTGGAGACTTTTCCTTTCCTGTCCAGTAGCTGAAGGCTCCACTCAATTTACCCTTCAGGTTAACCATTTTGGTGGTAATGTTTGCAGCAGTGGTGGGTGCAGCTGCTCCATTAAATTCAGGAGGAGACATGATGGAACCTCGGGAGGTGACAGAAGTGAGGCTCGAGTTGCTGCTGCGCCTTTCACTTAGATCGTCACTTGCTGACACTGAAAATCAAGCATAACATTACAACATCTAATCATATCTATTTACCATTGAATACAAGTTGAATGCAATATTTATCCATTTCTCTCCATAGGTAAAACTCTTCTACAACCTGATACATTCTCTTTAACAAACTGTGCTGGTTTTCAAATATTTCTCTCTCACTCTATCAAGTAATTTCCCTCCTCAATTGTCTTAATGACTTCATTTCAAGTAATTACATTTTTTTTTACATTCCTAATTTTAATGTCTTGGTCTTAAAACAGTTGAGGCTTGAAATTAAAGTCTTTAAATTTGACCTATTTCCTTTCTTTCCAAGAAATCATGTAATGTCAAGGCTGCTCTATCAGTGATATTCTGGCTTTCCTTACTGAGTCTATGTCATTTTCTTTTAGGGATTATGGTGCAACTTTTGCTGTTGCCTTAGACATATCAAAAGCTTTTCATAAAGTCTGGCACATAGCTTTGATTTCCAAACCTCTCTCCTGCACCTCCTATCCTTCTCTCTGCGACTTCATCTCATGTCTCTTTTCTGATCATTCTATAGTAGAGATCTATAGAGATCTATGCAGAGGATTATCAACAACAATTGCTTTAAACAATAATCATATCAGCAACAAACACAAAACAAGGCTAAACATGATATGCTAGAATATATGCACATATTTAACTTGAAGTAGTTAAACAAAATCACTCACAAGCAGAGTCAGTAGACAGCTCAACATGATGCATGCTATCTTCATTGGTAACATTAATGATCTTGCTTGGTTCAGACTCTTCTTCTATTTTATTGCTTCTCAGGATCAAGTTGCTTTCACTTGGATCTGCTTCCTAAGGAAAGACTCTCAAAGTAAATTTCAAATTTAAAAACTATTTCAAAATCATAAGTAACTAAAACAATGAAGTATAAAAGTCTTTTACACCACAGGCAAGGGACTGTATTTATTAAGTGCAAAGTAAAATTTGTCAACTTCACAACATATTCTTAAGGAAAAGTATGAAAGGTACTGAACCTCACACTAACAGTATGGAGGTACAGGTTGAGGTACTGATTAATTAAATTTGGCACTTTAATATATTTGAAATAAAAATGGAGAATGTATATTCAGCATGCTGTTCTATTATTTAATTTGCAACTTCATTCTGTTAATGTACGTTGCACTGTTCCTCAAATATTCCATAATTAAAATTATGAAAATATTAAGAAATAAACCACCATAACTTGACTAGAAGCTCATTATTATTTCACTGCCATCCTATACAATATGAGAATAGTATCCACTGTGCCCAGTTATATCCATTCTCTGAGAGCTGAGTTCTGTAGCATGTCATCTCCTGCAACTGTAAACTTGCTTTTGAACTACACTGCACACCTGGTAACATGGGAAGGAGACCTGGTGGTGATGAAAATGGTGATGAGCAGCATGGAACTTAAAATGAGAGAGAGAGAGAGAGAGAGAGAGAGAGAGAGAGAGAGAGAGAGAGAGAGAGAGAGAGAGAGAGAGAGAGAGAGAGAGAGAGAGAGAGAGAGAGAGAGAGAGACTACTGTAAGCATAGCATTATTTAAGTATTTCTGTATTGTTACTTAAATGGAATCACGCCATCTCACCTTAGCAATATCTGTTACTTGCATTGTCTCAGTGGTGTCTTCAGCAGCAACACCACATTTTTCAATGTTATCTGTTTCAATTTCCTCCACATTGCAATCTGCTTCATTACTGAAAAAGGAAATTTAAATAAATAAAAATAAAAATTAAAACTATATTATCTATTAATTTTTTAAATCATTTAGTCAATCTGATTATCTAACAACCTATTTAGTACACTCTTCAGGAATAATAATAATAATAATAATAATAATAATAATAATAATAATAATAATAATAATAAAAAAAAAGAAGCTCTACTGGTATATAATATATTGCAGTTCAAGATTGAAGCCCCAAGAAGACAGTTAGACTCAGCATGCACAGTCATCTTGTAACACTTCTTTTACAATACAGGGAAATGCCTTTCAAGTCTCAAGTTTATGGAATGTGTGTGTGTGTGTGTGTGTGTGTGTGTGTGTGTGTGTGTGTGTGTGTGTGTGTGTGTGTGTGTGTGTGTGTGTGTGTGTGTGTGTGTGTGTGTGTGTGTGTGTGTGTTTACCTAGTTGTAGTTTTACAGGGCCTGGGCATTATGCTCGTGGCCCTGTCTCCATATCTAGATTTGTCCAACTTTTCTTTAAAGCTATGCACAGTCTTTGCTGACACAACATCTTCACTCAGGCTATTCCATGTCTCTATGCTTCTTTGTGGAAAGCTGGATTTTTTCTCATGCTTGAAGCATCTTCCCATCCTCAACTTTTTACTATGACATCTTATGCTTCTACTGGTGACTTTATCTCTTAGTAACAGCTCCTCGTTATCTATTACATCCACTCCATTCTTTAGTTTGTCGACTTGTATTAGGTCCCCCCCTCTCTTTTCTCTGCTCCAGTGTTGGTAGATCCAAAGCCCTCAGTCTCTTCTTGTATGTCATCCCTCTTAGCTCAGGGGCCGTATTTATAAAACTATGATTCGACATAAGGGAAACATAAGTCCACAAGATGGCGGACACCATGACTTACGTGAAACATAAGCCTTATGTCTCACGTTAGCTTATCATAAACTCGCGGTCCCGTTATGTTTGGGTGGGATCAAGAATAGCATCGCTATGTCGAATCATAAGAGTCAACATGGCGGAAGCAGTGGGGCAGCGACGACGCCACCTGAAAAGTTTTCGTGATCGTAGAGACATGTTGGGTGAACTAAGTGACTCAGAACTGATACTAGATATCAATTAGAGCATGCAGCCAAAATATATGGGGCTGACATGCAAGGATTCCTAGGGAAAGTGAACTCTAGCAGATGTGTGAGAGGGAGATGGTGATAGCTGGATGCCGCCTTGAGGGGGACTGTAGTTACCCCAGTAAAAAGTGGCTTCTGACACTATATCTTCAACCTCTGCCTGGCCCACACTCCAACTACAATAGTTAAGTTTTACAACATTAATATTTTTCATATTAGACAGTTTGTTTCATTCCATATTGCACATATACTATTCATTTTAGTGGGTTAGATTAGGGTGCTATTACATCTCATGGCATAAAGAAAAGTTCTCAGCAAACTACTTGCTGACACTACTGTGTCTTTCCTGTTTCACTCTCCCTCCCTTCATAAATTTAAGATCAACATTATAAAGTTACGTACATACATACATTAGTGTACATTATAATGACTTAAATTAAATTACCTAAATGTTTAACTTCATAATTTTTACTTTCATTAAACCTTTCACTCTACTATGATGCACTCTCACTTTGTTATAATCGGTTCGCTTAACGAAGTTTCGCTTAACGAAGGTTTTTTTAGGAATGTAACCCCTTCGTTAAGCGGGGTTTGCCTGTATATGGGAACCACTTCGGCTGTTTTCCATTTCACCGGTACAGTGCCACTTTCTATTGAGCAATTTATGATGTCGTGTATAGGGCCCACCAGTTCTTCCTTGCATGCTCTCAGCATGCAACCTGAAATTTCATCCGGTCCCATTGCCTTTCCCTCCTCTATTTCTTCCATCAATTTATATATTTCCAGCTTTTCTACTATGATCTCGCCTAAGTGAATATCCTCTTCACGATCATGCAGCTTCTCAAATTTGGACTCTTGAGTAAAAACTTGTTGAATCTGTTGTTTAACAATACCGCCATGCTTTTCAGATCATCAATTATCCCGTGTTCTCCTCTCAGTCTTTCAGTAGCCTCCTTCAGTTTAATTTTTCCATTTATGAATTTATATAAAAGTATTGGCTGCTCTTTACATTTTTCCAAGACGTCCTTTTCATATTCTCTCTCTTCTTCCTTCCTCACTTTCACGTAATCATTCCTTGCTAAGGTGAAATCTTCCTTGTTTCTTGGATTTCTGTTTCTCTCTCATTTTTCCATGCTTTGTCCCTCTTTTTCTTTGCTCTGGCACATCTTACATTGAACCAGTCCTTTTATACCTCCTCTCTTGGCTTATATTTTGGGACAAATCTCATGATGCCTATTTCACACACTTCTATGAAAATATTATATCTCACCTGCACTCTCTCTGCCCTTAGCAACTCCTCTCAGTTTAAATTTTCAAAGTACGTACTTAAGTTTCTGTACGTCCACATTCCTGTAATTTAACCTTTCTTCTTTACATGATTAATCTAATTTGCCACTGTTAACCTCTACCTCCATTTCTATTACCTCATGATAACTTTTTCCAAGTGGGTACTCATATTTTATTATTTGGATCTCTCGTCAAAACCAGGTCCAGTTTTGCTGGCTCGTCATCTCTGTATCTAGTGTTTTCATTGAATATCTGGTGTGTGTGTGTGTGTGTGTGTGTGTGTGTGTGTGTGTGTGTGTGTGTGTGTGTATTTACCTAATTGTAACATATGGGAAAAGAGCTATGCTCGTGTTGTCCCGTCTCCATATCTATTAATGTCCAGCTTTTTCTTAAAATCATGAATATTCCTTGCGTTGACCACTTCCACGTCTAAACTATTCCATGCTTCCACCCTTCTATGAGGAAGCTATATTTTTCACATCTCTCCTATAAGTGGCCATTTTAGTTTTTCCCATGCCCTCTCGACATTCTTCCATTCCACATACACAGATCTTCCCTATCCATTTTTCCATGCCAATCATCACTCTGTATATTGCTATCAGGTCTCCCCTTTCTCTTCTGTTTTCCAGGGTTGGAAGTTGCATTCTTTTCAGTCTGTCTTCATAAGTCAAATCTCTTAAGTCAGGCACCATTTTGTTGCAGCCCTCTGTACTTTCTCTAGTTTCCTTATGTGTTTCTTTAAGTTCGAGCCCACTGTATTGTTGCATATTCAAGCCTCGGTCTTATCATTGCAGTAATTATTTTCTTCATCATTTCTTCATCTAAATATACGAACGCCACTCTTATGTTCCTCAATAAGTTCAATACTTCTCCAATTATTTTGTTTATATGTCTCTCTGGCGATAGGTCATTGGTAATTGTCACCCCAAGGTCTTTTTCTTCATGACTGGTTTTATGTCTTCATTTCCTATCTTGTACATACTCCTGATTCTTCTTTCACTCTTGCCAAACTCTATTTTCTTGCATTTTGTCGTGTTGAACTCCATTTGCCATGTACAGCTCCATTTCCATATTCTGTCCAAGTCTTCCTGGAGTAGTTCGCAATCTTTGTCACATCTCACTTTTCTTAACAATTTTGCATCGTCTGCAAATAGGCTCACATAACTGGACACCCCATCCACCATGTCATTTATGTAGACCGCGAACATTACTGGTGCCAACACTGATCCCTGTGGAACTCCACTCTCCACCAATCCCCATTCTGATGGTCTGTCCTTAATTATTGTTCTCATTTCTCTTCCTACCAAAAGTCTTCCATCCATTTTAGTAAACTGCCATGCACTCCTCCTACCATTTCAAGTTTCCAGATCAGTCTCTGGTGTGGTACCTTATCAAAGGCCTTTTTTAAATCCAGATATATTCCATCAGCCCAACCATCTCTTTCCTGTATTACATCTATCACCCTCGAATAGTAACATATCAGGTTTGTCGTGCATGAACGCCCTTTTCTAAAACCAAATTGACACTCACAAAGTATGTCATTTTCTCCAAGAAGTCTGTCCATCTATTCTTCACCACCCTCTCACACATCTTAGCTACCACACTTGTAAGTGACACTGGTCTATAGTTCAATGGGTCTCTCTTGTTACCTGATTTATAGATTGGGACAATGTTAGCTCTTTTCCAGTCTTGGGGCACTACACCTTCCCTTAATGAGGCATCAATTACTTCACAAACTTTTTCTGCCAATTGCTCCCTGCATTCTCTTAAAATCCATCCTGATACCCCATCAGGTCCCACAGCTTTTCTCACTTCTAAACTCCCCATCATGTTCTTGATCTCCTCCACAGTTACTTGAAACTCCTTCATAATCCCTTTCTGTTCCATTACCAGTGGTTTGTCAAAAGCAGTCTCCTTTGTGAATACCTTCCGAAAGCATCCATTCATAGCCTCTGCCATTTCCTGGGATCTTCACTGCATACTCCATTTACTTCTAAACTTTCAATACTTTCTCTATTTTTGATGTTGTTGTTCACATGTCTGTAAAAAGCCTTGGTTGGTCTTTACATTTATCAATTATATCCTTTTCTTGTTTCTTTCTTTCTTCTCTTCTAATCAACACATATTCATTTCTTGCTCTTTTGTAACTTTCCCACTGCTTAATCCGTCTTTTCCTTCTCCACCTCTTCCATGCATCCTCTTTTCTTGTTCTAGCCTTTTCACATCTATCGTTAAACCAGTCCTGCTTTCCAACTTCTCTATGTTGTCTTATTGGTACAAATTTTTCTCACCTTCTTTGTATATTTTTATAAATTCCTTCCACTTTTCATTTGCTCCTTAGCACTCTTGAATTTCATCCAATTTGTCTCTTGAAAGAATTTCTTTAGGTTTCCAAAATCTGTCTTGGCATAATTCCATCTTCCCACTTTATATTCTTCATTTCTTCTAGATTTCTCTTCATCTATCACCTTGAACTCCAAAACTGCATGATCACTCTTTGCTAAAGGGCACTCCACCCTCATCTCCTCAATGACCATTGGCTCTGTACTAAAGACCAAGTCCAGTCTTGACGATGCTCCCTCTCCTCCAAACCTAGTATCTTCTTTGACCCACTGAGTTAACACATTTTCCATTGCCAGTGTCAATAGTGTATTTCCCCATGTTGTCTCTGATCCTTCCATTGACCAGTCCTCCCAACACACCTCTTTACAATTAAAATCTCCCATCATTATAGTTCGTTCACAGCCACCCAACATTTCTTCCAGACATGTTCCTGTATCACTTATCATTTCTTCATATTCCTGTACTGACCATGCATTTGTCTTAGGTGGTACGTACACCACTATGTAGTGCCTCTTTTTTCCTTCATTAGTTTCTGCTCTGATCTTTAGCACTTCTGCCTTTCCCATACCTTTTTTCACTTGATCCACCTTTATATCTTTTTTAACCAGCAACATCACTCCTCCTCCCATCTTACCTACTCTATTTCTTTTCCAAACATTATATTTCCTTCTCCAACCATCATCAGGTCTTCTCCCTCTCTCAGTTTTGTTTCAGTAAGACCCACAATATCTGGGTTCTTGTCCCTCAAGTAATCGTTGAGTTCTAAAATCCCCGATATCACTCCATTTATGTTGGAATACATTACATTTCGCTCATATGTAAGTTTCTTTAGTCCTTTCTTGCTGTACTTTTCTGGGTTATGAACCACTTCCTCAGTCTCATATCCAAGATTCTGTGTGTGTGTGTGTGTGTGTGTGTGTGTGTGTGTGTGTGTGTGTGTGTGTGTGTGTGTGTGTGTGTGTGTGTGTGTGTGTATTTACCTAATTGTATTTACCTAATTGTAACATACGGGAAAAGAGCTATGCTCGTGTTGTCCCGTCTCCATATCTATTAATGTCCAGCTTTTTCTTAAAATCATGAATATTCCTTGCGTTGACCACTTCCACGTCTAAACTATTCCATGCTTCCACCCTTCTATGAGGAAGCTATATTTTTCACATCTCTCCTATAAGTGGCCATTTTAGTTTTTCCCATGCCCTCTCGACATTCTTCCATTCCACATACACAGATCTTCCCTATCCATTTTTCCATGCCAATCATCACTCTGTATATTGCTATCAGGTCTCCCCTTTCTCTTCTGTTTTCCAGGGTTGGAAGTTGCATTCTTTTCAGTCTGTCTTCATAAGTCAAATCTCTTAAGTCAGGCACCATTTTCGTTGCAGCCCTCTGTACTTTCTCTAGTTTCCTTATGTGTTTCTTTAAGTTCGGAGCCCACTGTATTGTTGCATATTCAAGCCTCGGTCTTATCATTGCAGTAATTATTTTCTTCATCATTTCTTCATCTAGATATCTGACGCCACTCTTATGTTCCTCAATAAGTTCAATACTTCTCCAATTATTTTGTTTATATGTCTCTCTGGCGATAGGTCATTGGTAATTGTCACCCCAAGGTCTTTTCTTCATGACTGGTTTTATGTCTTCATTTCCTATCTTGTACATACTCCTGATTCTTCTTTCACTCTTGCCAAACTCTATTTTCTTGCATTTTGTCGTGTTGAACTCCATTTGCCATGTACAGCTCCATTTCCATATTCTGTCCAAGTCTTCCTGGAGTAGTTCGCAATCTTTGTCACATCTCACTTTTCTTAACAATTTTGCATCGTCTGCAAATAGGCTCACATAACTGGACACCCCATCCACCATGTCATTTATGTAGACTGCGAACATTACTGGTGCCAACACTGATCCCTGTGGAACTCCACTCTCCACCAATCCCCATTCTGATGGTCTGTCCTTAATTATTGTTCTCATTTCTCTTCCTACCAAAAGTCTTCCATCCATTTTAGTAAACTGCCATGCACTCCTCCTACCATTTCAAGTTTCCAGATCAGTCTCTGGTGTGGTACCTTATCAAAGGCCTTTTTTAAATCCAGATATATTCCATCAGCCCAACCATCTCTTTCCTGTATTACATCTATCACCCTCGAATAGTAACATATCAGGTTTGTCGTGCATGAACGCCCTTTCTAAAACCAAATTGACACTCACAAAGTATGTCATTTTCTCCAAGAAGTCTGTCCATCTATTCTTCACCACCCTCTCACACATCTTAGCTACCACACTTGTAAGTGACACTGGTCTATAGTTCAATGGGTCTCTCTTGTTACCTGATTTATAGATTGGGACAATGTTAGCTCTTTTCCAGTCTTGGGGCACTACACCTTCCCTTAATGAGGCATCAATTACTTCACAAACTTTTTCTGCCAATTGCTCCCTGCATTCTCTTAAAATCCATCCTGATACCCCATCAGGTCCCACAGCTTTTCTCACTTCTAAACTCCCCATCATGTTCTTGATCTCCTCCACCGTTACTTGAAACTCCTTCATAATCCCTTTCTGTTCCATTACCAGTGGTTTGTCAAAAGCAGTCTCCTTTGTGAATACCTTCCGAAAGCATCCATTCATAGCCTCTGCCATTTCCCTGGGATCTTCACTGTATACTCCATTTACTTCTAAACTTTCAATACTTTCTCTATTTTTGATGTTGTTGTTCACATGTCTGTAAAAAAGCCTTGGTTGGTCTTTACATTTATCAATTATATCCTTTTCTTGTTTCTTTCTTTCTTCTCTTCTAATCAACACATATTCATTTCTTGCTCTTTTGTAACTTTCCACTGCTTAATCCGTCTTTTCCTTCTCCACCTCTTCCATGCATCCTCTTTTCTTGTTCTAGCCTTTTCACATCTATCGTTAAACCAGTCCTGCTTTCCAACTTCTCTATGTTGTCTTATTGGTACAAATTTTTCTTTTTTTTTTTTTTGTTTTTAATAACTCATTTGCCCTGGTCATCCAGCCAGTCTTCATTATTATCAGCTCTCACAACATCTTCTACTGAGATCCACACACACCCACCAGGCCACTCAGTTCATTACCTTTTCTCTTAAGACCACATTTGATTTGCCCATTTCCCGCTTACTGGGACTCGAATTCTTGATTGTGAGTCACATCTAACCACTTGTGTGTCTGTGTGTGTGTGTGTGTGTGTATTAACCTAGTTGTATTGTACAGGGTTTGAGCGGGGCTCATAGTGTCCTGTCTCCATATCTCCATTTATCTAATTTTTCCTTAGAGTTATGCACACTATGTGCTGCAACAATTCCATTATCCAATGCATTCTATTTTTCCACCGTTCTGTGTGGAAAACTGTATTTTCCAACATCCTTCACACACTGCCTCATCCTGATCTTTTCATGTCCTCTTGTCCTTCCATCCTCTTCTGCCAACAGCACCAGGTCTTCTTTGTCTATCTTTTCAATATCATTTACTATCTTATACATTGTTATTAGGTCCCTGCATTCTCTTCTATCTTGTAAGGTTGGCAGTCCCATTTCCTTCAGTCGTTCTTCATATGTGAGGTCCTTTAATTCCGGCACCATCTTTGTAGCAATCTTCTGTATCCTTTCCAGTTTTCTTATATCTTTTTTAGAACTCGGAGACCATACCACTGCTGCATATTCCAGCCTTGGGCGTATCATGCTTGTGATGATTTTTTTCATCATATCTTTATCCATGTAATGAAATGCCACTCTTATATTAGTCAACATCCTATATGATAGTCCAAATATCTTGTTTATGTGTTTATCAGGGCTCAGATTTTCTTGTATGATCACTCCAAGATCTTTTTCCTCTTTAGCGTTCGTTATTTGCTCCTCTCCCATCAGATAGTTCCATACTGGTCTTTTCTTACACTTTCCTAGTTCCATTATGTGACATTTCTTGGCATTAAACTCCAATTTCCACTTCTTGCTCCATTTATAGATCTTATTTAAATCTTCCTGTGTGTGTGTGTGTGTGTGTGTGTGTGTGTGTGTGTGTGTGTGTGTGTGTGTGTGTGTGTGTGTGTGTGTGTGTGTGCGTGTGACTATTTACCTAGTTGTATTGTACAGGGTTCGAGCGGGGCTCATATTGTCCTGTCTCCATGTCTCCATTTATCCAATTTTTCCTTAAAGTTATGCACATTATGTGTTATAACAACTTCATTATTCAATGCATTCCACTTTTTCACTATCCTATGTGGAAAACTGTATTTTCAAATATTCTTCATACACTGCGTCATCCTGATCTTTACATGTCCTCTTGTCATTCCATCATCTTCTGTCACCAGCAGCAGGTCTTCCTTGTCTATTTGTTCAATGCCATTGACTCTCTTGTACATTGTTATTTGGTCTCCTCGTTCTCTTCTATCTTGTAAGGTTAGTAGTCCCATTTCCTTTTGCTGTTCTTCTTTATGTTAGGTCATTTAGTTCTGGCACCATCTTTGTATCAATCTTCTATATCCGTTTTAATCTTCTTTTATCTTTTTTAGAGCTCGGAGATCACACCACAGCTACATATTCCAGTTTTGGATGTATTATGCTTGTGATAGTATTTTTCATCATATCTTTGTTCATGAATTGAAATGCCACTCTTATATTAGTCATCATTTTATATGATAATCCAAATATCTTGCTTATATGTTTTTTGGGATTCAGATTTTCCTGTATAATCACTTCCAGATCTTTTTTTCTCTTTAGTCTTCATTATTTGCTCCTCTTCCATCAGATAGTTCCATACTAGTCATCTCTTGCTCTTTCCTAGTTCTATTACATGACATTTCTTGGCATTGAAGTCCAATTTCCACTTCTTACTCCACTCAGATTTTGTTTACATCTTCCTGTAACAGCAAACTGTCCTCCTACATTTTGATAACTCTTAGCAGCTTTGCATCATCAGCAAATAAATTAATATAATTGTTTACCCCATTGTGAATGTCATTTACATAAATCTGAAACATAATGGGGGCTAACACTGACCCTTGTGGCACTCCGCTTGTTACTTTGCCCCAAGATGAGTATGTATCTCTGATCACAGTTCTCATCTCCCTGTCCTTCAAATAATCCCTTGTCCATTCTAACAAAGTTCCTCGCAGTCCTCCTATGTTCTCTAGTTTCCAAAGTAGTCTTCCATGAGGGACTTTATCAAAAGCCTTTTTTATGTCTAGGTATACTGTGTCCACCCAACCATCTCTGCTTTCCAGTCCTTCTATTACTCTTGAGTAGAAGCTCAATAAGTTCAACACATATGACCATCCTGTCCTGAACCCAAATTGTCTGTTTGATATGACTTGTTCTTCCAGATGTTTAACCCATTTTTCTTTGATAATTATTTCCCACAACTTCCCCATAACACTTGCAAGTGACACTGGTCTATAATTTAATGGCTCAGTTGCCTTTCCTCCTTTAAATACCAGTATTATGTTGGCTCTCTTCCATTCTAGTGGAACTTTCCCTTCATTTAGTGAACTTGTAATCATTTCTCAAATTGGATCCAACAGTTGCTCTTGACATTCTTTTAGCACCCTGCCTGATACACCATCTGGCCCCATTGCTTTTCTGACATCCAAATTATCTAATAATCTTCCAATATCCTCTTTGTACACTGTGATTTCCTGTAATCCTTGGCAATGCAATGTCCTATTTGGTTCTGTAAAATCTTTTTCTACAGTGAACACAGTTTTGAAGCTCTCATTTATTATTTCACACATTTCCTTCTCTGATTGATATGTCTTCCCTCCTTTGATTATTTTTTCTATTGTTTCCTTGTTCTTCATCTTACCATTTATGAATATGTAGAAAAGCTTGGGTTTGTCTTCACTTTTATGCACCACATCTTTCTCAAAGTTTCTTTTTACCTCTCTCCTTACTCTAATATATTCATTTCTCGCATCCTTATACTACTGTCTGTTATTGTCATTTCTCTGTTTTGAGTTTCTTCCAAGCTTTATCTTTTGCCTTTTTATCATCTGTGCATCCAGCATTGTACCAAGTGTATATATTTTTCTTAACTCTATAAAAAGGTATGTATTTCTTTACTCCTTCGTTATATTTCTGTATGAATATTTCATATTTCCCTTGTATTGTCCTTCCGTACATAATCTTTCTCCATTCAATGTCAGCAAAAAATTTCCCTAATTTTTCAAAATATGTTCTTGCATAATTCAATCTCTCTTTTTTTGTAGTCATCTATGTATCTTATCCCATCCTCCTCCTGTATCTCCAGCTCTAATGTCCCATGATCACTCCTTCCCATTGGACTAAGATATTGTATGCTGGGAGGGAGCTCTGGCTTCTTTGTGAATACTAGGTCATGCAATGATGCTTCTTCTTCCCCCTGTACCTTGTTGACTCCTCCACCCACAGATACATTGTATTTACCATAGTCAACTGTAACACCACCTCACTCCATTGTCCAGCATTATCCATTACTTCCATCTCTCTCCAGTTAATTTTTTCACAGTTAAAGTCTCCAACTAATAGCATTTTTCTATCTCTTCTTACCATATTATCTAAGCACTTAATCACCTCTCTTTGCATACCCTTATGT
This sequence comes from Portunus trituberculatus, assembly GCF_017591435.1. Taxonomy (NCBI): domain Eukaryota; kingdom Metazoa; phylum Arthropoda; class Malacostraca; order Decapoda; family Portunidae; genus Portunus; species Portunus trituberculatus. The sequence goes on along the minus strand of NC_059292.1, from coordinate 33,177,288 downwards.
TCCTCGGTTCCCCATGTATTTGTCTTAGGTGGCACATATGTAACTATGATTTTTCTTTTTTTTTTTCAATTTCTCTGTATGGACTGTTACTACCATTACTTCTACCATGCCATCACTATGTTGCACATCCTCCACACATATATCTTAACAAACCATTATTAGCACTTCTCCCCTTTACCCTTTCTGTTTCTTCTCCAACTATTATATCCCTCCTCTTTAAAGTTAACATGGATCTCCTCTTTTAATTTTGTTTCAACGATGCACATTACATCCAGCTTTTTTTCCTTTTAAATAATCTCTAACCTCCAACACGCTGAATAACAACCCATCTATATTATCATAAGTCACTCTTAATTTCTTGTCTCCTCCTTCTTCCATAGATACCACTTCTTTAGTCTCATATCTAGAACCCTCCAGTTGAAATTCTTTTTCTCCATCTCCGTCCTTTTCTCGTTTTTTTCCTTAGCTTCATTTCTTAGCACTTTCTCTTTTTTCCTCTCTTCCAGGTTCATATCTCTTTTTATCCATATATCTTTACGTTCAGTATCACCAGCCAGCTTCCCTTTCCTTGTCATAATTTCTTCCACCGCCACCTGTGATCTCATTCTCACTTTCATATGTCTATTACCCCATTCACTAAATTTTCCCAGCCTAATCACTTCCTCCACTTCCTGGTCCAACTCCTGTGTGCTGTCCTGAACCTGTTTGATAATAGTTTTGGCCAATTCTCTCTCTCTCTTCATGCTCTCTCATGAACTTGCTTGGATTTTTTTTCTTTTTCAAAAAAATTAAGAAACATTTCCTCTTATCCACTGTATCTCTCACTAGATCTTCTTTCATCCTAATTACTTTTTTTTCCTGAATTTGTCTCTTTACCTCTGAAAAATAAACTTTTTCCTCTTCCTGTTCCTGATTCCATGCATTTTGTAATTCCTTCAGTTTGTTTTTACCCATTCCACTTTCTACTCTGTCTTCGATCCCATCCTGTACTTTTTTTTGTAGGCTCCTTAAGGAGTCTTCGTAGTCGTGACATGTAGCCTTTAGTATATCATTTTGTTTCTTTATTTGCTGTATCTCCTCCTTCAATCCCTGATTTATTACAAAGGCTTTCTCACATTCCACTATGTGTGTATTTACCTAGTTGTATTTTACGGGAGGGGATCCTATGCTTGTGTTGTCCTGTCTCTGTATCTCACAGTGTCTAATCTTCTCTTAAAGTCGTGTATAGACTTTGCACACACCACCTTTCTGTCCAGTCCGTTCCGTGTGTGTGTGTGTGTGTGTGTGTGTGTGTGTGTGTGTGTGTGTGTGTGTGTGTGTGTGTGTGTGTGTTTACTTTGTGAAGTAGAAGATATTCCCACATATGTATTACATAATAATCAACATATTCTATTCAATTTCTGAGGATTCATTACATAAAATCAGATTTTTCTTGCATAATTATAGTGCGTTACATAGCAAGGAGGGTGGCACACAAATAAAAAAAAAATAACTGAACAAAGGAAGCCACACAACAATTTATAACAAAATCATGACTTGGTGGATGGGCTTACCATCACATCTGAGGAAGGATGGATGAGACCAGAATCACCCCTCTCCTTTTAATAACAACTATCAGAAAGAATGCCTCTCTAAAACAATGAAGCATATGGTGCTAAGGCCATGAGCCAAAATAAAAGTGCAAATGGCTGTGTGAAATATTTCATAAGAAAAGCTTTTCCCTTAATGTGAAATGGACTACTAATAATGAAGTCAAATTTAATGAACAAGATAATTAATTTGTTTTAGGCTATCTTTTTTATAATTAATGAAATATCATTACAGGTTTTCACTTAAAACCTAATCATGTTACTTAAGAAAATTGTCAAAAAAGATAAATAAAAAGACTTCTATCAATTCACTTAAATTATAGTGGAATATTTACATATATATATATATATATATATATATATATATATATATATATATATATATATATATATATATATATATATATATATATATATATATATATATATATATATATATATATATATATATATATATATATATACTATTCTATGGTCTAATGCTTTTAATGCCATGGTTTAGAAGTTACAGGACAATTTAATATGATACAAATGCACTAAGAATTAGAGAGGAGATGCATGGGAGGAAAGGGCAGCAATGTTGAGCATTGCCATCATGAGGAAGTTACTTGATTACAACGCACAAGTTTTCAAAAGTAAAGATATATGTAATTCAACAAAAATAGCAGTGTATTAGTGTAGCAAATAGCTAAAACACAATAAATGCCATATGGCATGGATGTTGTGGGATGGCATGAGTATAGCCACTCACCATTAGTGTGCTTAATATCTACTCCATGGCATTAAAAACAGTTGACCATAGAATATTTTCAACTTAGAATTATTTGGTCTTTCATTTCTGAGAATATATGATTTTCTTCCTAGAACACCTTAGAAAACTACTGTACATTGATGTATATCTTGTGGCTTATTATGCTACACACATGCAGACATGTATAATATTGATATCTAATGCATATATGCAAACAGCAGCTGCCACAGCCATGGCAAATAATCTAGTGATGTTCTTCTTTGAATTTCATCAGGTTTCTGTAGTTATTTGTTTGTAATGTAATAATTTTCCTGGTTTTAAGAGTTTGTTTATTGCCCTTCCGGTGATGCTTTGGAGAAACATGCAATAAGAATGAGCTAAATAAAAATAATAATATTAAACACTTTTGATTTCCAAAGATGGTAGCACAGTTGCATGTGTAGACAGAGTTGGTAGGAGTTAAAACCATAGCAATAGCAATTGGTGGTTGATTGGTTTGTACATTTTTGTACTGCATGAAATCAGATTCCATTATTTTATATTTCATTTCTTACATCTTTATGATGGACAGGGATGATAGGTGCAAAAAGATAGGTAGGTTTCAAACAGGGAATGCCACATGTAGGCCTGATGGCTTCTTACAGCTTTCCTAACTTTATGTTCTTAGTAAAAAAAAAAAAAAAAAAAAAAAAATCACGGTGATGGTGATAGTACATATCAGTAATTTGTAAAGTCTATCAAATAAATAGATACTGAATTCCAATGAGAATGTGAAACACATCACACTAAAAATTCTTGAGTTACTGAAAATGGAGGAAAAAACTGTATTAATGAAAAACAATAATGATAGTGATTTTGCATATTGTGTAACTTAGTAATAAGACAATAACTAGCTGATTTACAATACAAAAACTAGATGTATGTTGATGACATTATAGAGGATGACTGAATTACAGCAAGGATTAGCAGTCTTGAGTCTACATACACACAAAACTTACGTCAAGTCAGAAAGACTGGCAGACTGGTAGACTCACAGGCATCACACAAGAAAATTGCATTATAAATGCTACAACTTAGTCCACAAAAGGATTTGGCATTATGAACAAGTCACTGTAAGTGAAAACATCATAAAATGCTCTCTGTAGACCATTTCCTGTTACATGACAAAAAACAAAGCAATCTATGTATAACCAAGCACCAAACATCAACCCTTACAAAATGAGGAGAGAGAGAGAGAGAGAGAGAGAGAGAGAGAGAGAGAGAGAGAGAGAGAGAGAGAGAGAGAGAGAGAGAGAGAGAGAGAGAGAAACTCAACTATAGACTGGTATAGACAGAAGAAAGTGGACAATTCTGCTGAGGCCTCCCCTAAGAAAATCCCATATATCAAGTATCAAGATGTATATTGTGGAACCTCTTTTATTGAATGCCTCCATTTTTAACAAAAGAGTTTTCTAACAAAATTCTGAACTCATAGTTGCTTTGGTTACTGCACATTAATTCAGTGCTCAAACATAGTTACTTGATTCCAAATACTAAAACACAAAGCAAAAAGGTGCCCCTTATTATCAATTCATAGTTTCTACAAATATTTCAGAAATTTTCATATACAGTGGCACCCTGCCTTACACCTGCTCCAGGATTTGCCCAACCTCCTGACATTCCTAATTTGTATCATTGTATGTCCACCAACCCAGCTTGTGCACAAGCTGTAAAGAATAGCTAAAAAAAAAAAAGACAATATCCACTATCCAGGTTTGCCATTTGTTTTGTGATATGGTGTTCAGTAAATCTTGTATGTATTCTGAAAATAAGACTGATATCCATAAATATTTAGTTGGGAAATTTTACTTACTTAATGAATGCAATTAGTAAAGGAATTCTAATAGTTACATGATTAAAAAATGCATCCCCAAGAAATGCTTCTGAAGGCATAAGTGTTTTAGTAAAAATAGTATATGACAAACAAAATTTTAGTGTAGCATGTAGCAATGTGAAGAAGTATGCAAGCTTCAATAAGAATATCTACAACACTAAAAGGCTAAAACACCTTGCTAGTTTCTTTTAGCTTTTATGTGCAGCATCCTGTCCCCATAGTAGCTTGCCCAGACATGCAATATGACACACACATGTACCAATCAGGCACAGTATTGTGGTTTGAACAGTTTTACCTGCCAACCCCAGTTGTCAGAGCATCTTCAGCATAACACACATCCTTATAATCAGCTTCAGTTGGGTTGGGCAGTAGTGGGGCTAGGCCCAGAAGACCTCGTGACCTGTCAGTGTCATCACATGTAGGAAGAAAAGCTCGAACTTTTCTGAATGGTAAATTTATAAAAGATTCTCAATGACTTTCACCAATCTTACTTTTACCAATAATATTCTATTTAGCTCATCAAAACTATAAGGTTTGTCCACATACACACCAATCAACTGAATGGATCAATATAGTTAAAGGATGGGACAAATATGGTGTAGTACAGGTAAGCCAGTCAAATTCTGAGTAAAGATGTCCAGATATGATTGCATGAATTAACATCGTAATGCAAATCTGGTCACTGAGGATCTGTTCTCCCCACCCTTGAAGCCTAAGAGAGGAAATAAATTCTATTCTTAATTGAATTTATTTCCTTATTTATATATAAAATGCTAGTTTATTTACCTTCTTTTTTTTTTTTTTTTTATTGATCTATTTAATTCTTGTTGTGGTTGTAAGTGTAGCTGCCTTGTTTCAAGTGATTTCTTCATGGGGATGGCAGTCTGGTATATGAATAAACATATAGTTATTTTTTTTTTTCTCTTTCTTTTTCATTCAACTGATGTTAGTTAAATTTTTCAGTCAATTTTTTTTGGTTTGTTTTTTGGGTTAATTATTAATAAAATAAGTTTTCAATACAAGTTATGGTCAAAGAAGATATTTTTCTTGTGTATATAAAACAAAACAAGCCAAAGAACTGCTATCACTATGATTATGTTCTGAATACCTGTAGTTTTGCTTAAACATTTTTGGGGAATACCTTATTACAGTCTAAATGGATGTGCACTAATATGCTTGCATTTCAAATGTTTTTGTTTTTATATAAACCTAACTTTTAATGTTCAAAGACCCAAACATCACTAAGTGTAATAGATTATAAAACAATAAGGTAAATACTCCTTGGGAAAAATTTTACTAGTGGTCACAAACCTCATTGAAGCAGCATGAGCCAAGCCGTTGGGGAAGTTGTCAGGAAAAAGAGCCATGAGGGAAGTGATGGTGCGCACAAGTGGACCCACAGGACTGTGGTAAAACAACACTCGCTTCTCCAATAGTATCAACTTGAACAGGACCAAGATGTTTCGGCCAAACACCCTCACGGCATCAGATACAAACACACCTGTGTGTAGACCAATGGTAGTGTCAGTTCTTGTTTTTCATATCTCATAATCATCTACATATTCAAACTACCTCTCACCTATGTCTGTTGAAGTCTTTTGATTACCATTATGTCTGCCTAATTGACCTGATGACATGAAAATAGGTTTTATTTGAAAATACTGCATGCTCCAAATCCTTACAACTCCAGTCTGCATCTTTCCTTGTAAGTGATAATCTTTGAACCTTCATGTGAGCAGAGAGAGAGAGAGAGAGAGAGAGAGAGAGAGAGAGAGAGAGAGAGAGAGAGAGAGAGAGAGAGAGAGAGAGAGAGAGATGCTGAAGAAATATATAATGATTTCCCTTACCATATTTATCCTCATGATCAACTATGGAAAAAAAACACCATTTCCTTCAGAATATATCAACAACAAATCCAAGACAAAAATATAAAGTTTACTTTAACACTTAAAATCTGACTGTTCCTTAATGTGATGTGACATTGTTGCATTCCTTCAAAACATAAATATCAGTGATATGAATTCCATTCTTGATTCAATACTCCACCTAAGAAAATACGAACAAAGAGAAAAGGAAAATTTATCTAATTTATCAATGCAATGCATATGTATATATATATATATATATATATATATATATATATATATATATATATATATATATATATATATATATATATATATATATATATATATATATATATATATATATATATATATATATATATATATATATATATATATATATATATATATATATATATATATATATATATATATATATATATATATATATATATATATATATATATATATATATATATATATATATATATATATATATATATATATATATATATATATATATATATATATATATATATATATATATATATATATATATATATATATATATATATATATATATATATATATATATATATATATATATATATATATATATATATATATATATATATATATATATATATATATATATATATATATATATATATATATATATATATATATATATATATATATATATATATATATATATATATATATATATATATATATATATATATATATATATATATATATATATATATATATATATATATATATATATATATATATATATATATATATATATATATATATATATATATATATATATATATATATATATATATATATATATATATATATATATATATATATATATATATATATATATATATATATATATATATATATATATATATATATATATATATATATATATATATATATATATATATATATATATATATATATATATATATATATATATATATATATATATATATATATATATATATATATATATATATATATATATATATATATATATATATATATATATATATATATATATATATATATATATATATATATATATACTGTTTATGCATGTTTGTATAGTATGCTAATTACATACTTTGTTCTTAGCATAATACATCAGGAGACTCACCATGAGCCAGCTTGTCCCTCCAGTTTGTAGAATTGAGATCCTGATACAATCCCTTCAAGTCCTGCACATCTGAAAAGTCTGCTCCTTTGAAATAAACCTTTGTTGTAACTTGTAGACGTTCCTGTGTAAGAGGAAACAATGAAGCATACATGAAATGTAGGTTCCATACATATCATGTGAATTTGAGCCTGGCCTCAATTAGTTAACCCTATCATTATAACAATGCTGCTGAAAAAAGCATTTCAGTGATAACTCATCTGTGAATACAGTTATACCTCATGATTCCAACTTATAATTAGTTATTTTGGAATGCTCAAAATGGGGAGCAATTTATCCAATTCAAATTAAACCACAAAGAATTCATTCTTTCCAGTTCCCAAAATGAGGAAGGATGAATAAAAAAAATATATATAAAATGAGAGAGAGAGAGAGAGAGAGAGAGAGAGAGAGAGAGAGAGAGAGAGAGAGAGAGAGAGAGAGAGAGAAAGCTTACCTGTATATATCCATATATGGGAAGTGTACTCAGAACACACACAGATTTCTGCACAGTATTGCGGGTAATGTCTGCACTTTTGTTTGTGATTTTCTGTTGGTGAAAGGCATAAATACAATTAAAATGATAAATCATTATCAAATAGTTACTTATATATAAAACATGAAACAAAATACATCTAATCAACCTTGTGTTATATTAGGTTTTGCTTTTGTTCTGAAAGAGATAACATCATATCAATTTCAACCTCTCATTATCCATACTACTACCAGCCACATGAAAACAAGGAAACTCTGACAAAAATCTATTTTAGGTTAGTTTAGTGTGACTCATCTAAAAATTCAAGTAATCAACTTTTTTTTTCTATGAACAGCAGGAATAAAAACACTCAGAAACAACACTTTTCTTCATACTCTCGCACCTCGGCATCAATCTGTCTGTAGCAGGACACTCCATACACGGTCTGGTCTGGCTTTGTGAGATGTGGCAAGTGGAAGAAGACAGTATCTGCTTCATGATTGTGGGCACCGTCAGGGAGGCAGAGGGATGGCAAGTGGCGCCACAAGTCAGGCAGCTCACAATCATCACTCTCGGATAATGGTGGGTATGCATACTCCACCTGGTGAAAAAATTATCTAAAGTTTTCAGCACAAATGAAAACAATGGGAAATCATAGCACACAATAAAATAAAATAAAAATTTACGCTGATCATTAACTTTTTTCAATTTAAGAAGAAAAACCTAACTAATGATAGCATAAATCAGGACAATCAAACAAACATAATACTTTGGCACAACATTAGAGTATCAATACTATAAGCATGACTTCCAACAATTATTCCAGTATCCAATAGCCTGAGGTGGCACACATTCCAGCGATTAGCTATGAATGGAGGGTGGTCATGTGAAGTGAATTTCTTATCTAGCGTAATTCGCACCTCGCGACAAGTCAGCCAAGTGTATTGTTAAGATAACTCTCGCAGGAACTGACGACCCTCTGGCGATTGTAGGTGTGGATATTGTGACATGCAATTAGCATTCATGGTATTTCCTGGTTAAGAAGGAATTCACAACTAGTGACACTGCAGTTGTGAAAACACTTGTGACCTTATGGCAGAGTTTGTTTGGACAATTACAATAGAGAATTATTGATTTTACCTGCATCCCTTTCTTGTGATGAAATCCCACAACGATGACATGGAGAGCAGCTGGATCTCTATCTTTTTCTTCCATATTAGTCGCAGAATAGCCTCCAAAATGGGGCAATTACACGATACACACGTTCAACCACTCATGACAGCACCACTGTTTACATCAGCATCGGGGCGCTTAACCCTCGGCCTTCCGCGCCCTACTTCCTCCTGGTAGAAAACATCCTATTTTATGGTTAACAAAAGAAACTGTAATACTTTCAATACCTTGGATCATACCGCATATTTTTATTATTCTTTTCATTCAAACGCATTTTCCTGATGTTCTCGTTAATTCTTAAAATTAGGAAAAGTGGATGTACACTGCAAGTACTTGAAGCAAAAAACGCAGGTTGATTTTCCGTTTAGTCATAGATGAAAGTAGGCTATAAATGACACATTTGGTAAGTCTTCCGTAAGTAACCTGTTGATGGTTATTAACAATAGCGTACTACTGTGGTACCACAGACAGAAGTTTCATTACTAGGTAGAAATTCTTGGAAAGGTAAATTGACCAGATACACTCTGCCGATAGTTGAGATGGCAGAGAAGATATGATCAAGAGAAATGTCTATGATACAGGTAGGGTGGTAAAAAGTACGGCTGCTCGGAAAGAGCACGCAATCACAGCCTCTGTGTGTAAGTCTGTTAAAAAAAAAAAAAAAAAATCTTGTCAGAAGTCGCAAACTGAAAGAGAGAGGGAGGAGCACAGCTTAAATGACTGACAAGCAGCAGACCCCAGCAATGTAGTTCATGATGACTACCATAAAATGCTATTTACTTTATTGTCAATATTGATGAAGCTTAATTAGAAAACTAATAAAAAAATCATATATATATATATATATATATATATATATATATATATATATATATATATATATATATATATATTACTTATTCAGAAATGTGCGTCTCTGTCACAAGTAGCCGACCAGCGGTCCACATGTCCGGATTGCGGTTCGAATTCCGCTGGTCGTTTGTTCGAAACACCGTACTCCTACGAGCTTACGTAACTCAAACAGCCAATCTCGTAACTTGTTACGATGCATATTAGAAACATCGGCGCTATCATATCATTTAGTAAATAGTCGTTCAAATTTACGAGGGGGCTGGGTGGCATAGTTGGTTAAGGTGGCTCGTGCTCGAATCCTTGCTTAGTTGCCCGATATAGCGTTCTCCCGTTAACCCTAACGGTGCCATATGATCTAAGCTGTTGCGGCGCCTAATGGAATAATTGCCATTTTTTTCTACATTTACGGGCTACTGGGAGCACCCGTTACTCAGTTATCATATCGGATGTCACCACTTAAACTTTAATCAAAAGGATTTCGGGTAGTAGAGTCATTATTTAGGTCGATTTATAGTTTCACTCAACCAATGATTTTAATATTTGCAAGGTAGTACAGTAAGTCATATCCTCTAACCTCTAAAGGCTGTGTAGCACCCAAAAAGCAATCCGGAGCAGAGATTTAAGTTTTTATGGTTTTGCATGCTGCCTTTGTCTTACCTGTACTCCAACAGCAGCTTGGCGCAACTGCCACAGGTGTGCGCTTGTGCAGTGGTATCCTTGTTCATGCTATCAGCCAGCTTGCCTGCATACACTTAAAACAGTAATATGTTGTTTTCTGCCATGTTTTGCGCTGTGTCACTTGCGTTGCCCATGTTTCATGAGAGCGTACTGAACTACTACATAATATGTAGTAGGCTAGTAGCAATAATGATAACAATAGTATGTGATAAGGATAGCAATAGAGAGAGAGAGAGAGAGAGAGAGAGAGAGCATCATGTTGATTTGTACAGGGCATGTCACGTCTCTCTCTCTCTGCTGCCATATGGGCGTAATAAATTTATCAAATCAAATCAAATCTCTCTCTCTCTCTCTCTCTCTTTATGTGTGTGTGTGTGTATATATATATATATATATATATATATATATATATATATATATATATATATATATATATATATATATATATATAATTTATATTTCATGCAATTTTGCATCTATCAGAGATCTATATCTATCTATGTGTTGTAAGAATATAAGAAGAAAAAGAAGCTGCTGCCTGTCCGTCAGTCAAGCTGCCTTCCCCCCTCTCTCTGTTAGTAGCCTCATCACTCTTGGGCAGAAGGATATTTTGGCTGGCCTGACAGTTAATGATCAAGCCTTGGGGATCAGGCAAACGTGTTATGTCACCCTTCACCTCAGTCACTACAAAGATGGAGGTGTACTTACAATGCATACTGCAGGCAGCAGTCAAGACTTAATCTGCTGCCTGTGGTAAAAAATACCCAAGGGAGCCTTGCACAGCTTATTTGTTGACAATGCTCCCTCAAAATCTTGAGGCCACATCACCAGTTTTGTGCTATAAACTAGTGTGTTATGCTCATGTTCAGAATTAAGTGTGAGTAGTAAATAAGGATTAGCTCTCCTTATATTACATGCATAATATCATGTACTGTATTCACAAGTTCGTAAATGTTTTGTGAATAAAAACATTCACTTAACCAATCTCTCTCTCTCTCTCTCTCTGGCTGGCTGGCTGGCTGGAAATATCTGCTTATATTCAAGGCAATTTGTTTTGCTTGATAGATAGAGAGAGAGAGAGAGAGAGAGAGAGAGAGAGAGAGAGAGAGAGAGAGAGAGAGAGAGAGAGAGAGAGAGAGAGAGAGAGAGAGAGAGAACAACAAAAACTACTATTAAAGATAATTTATTATATCACTCACTTCATAAAATCTATAACCATGTGGTATTCAAAAACACACGCACAGACGAGTCAAGTCAGGACACAGCAAAACCTAACTGCATCAGGCCATCATTTGCCAACCAGAGCACAGGAAACACTGCAAGGCTGTAGTTACAGAAATTCCAGACTAGACCACACCCAAAACTCAGTATGAGAGCAGTCCCACTATACTCCTCCTACTACTACTTCTACTACTACCACCACTACCACTACCACTATACTACTGCTATTCAGGGCTGGCCTGTGGCATAGGCAGTATAGGCAAATGCTAAGGGCACCGTCCATCCAGGGGATAGCATATATGGGGGAAGGAAAAAAAAAGCAACTTACACTATTCTTAAAACTAGTTGGTATCATGTCATTTGATTGGGCAATTGCTTTCTTTGAATAAGAGAATGTCCTAGATAAAGCTATTTAGTTTCTTGTGAGTATGTATACACCAGCAATGGAATTTACTGTGAGGCAAGAGGGGTGCCACCTAAAATCTTGCCTAGGGTGCCAAATTAGTTAAGGTCGGGCCTACTGCTACTACTACTACTACTACTACTACTACTACTACTACCACTACTACTGCTGCTACTTAAGTAAATTTATCTGTCTGATTTTTGTAACTTTTTTGCTAACCTTTACTTTGCCATATGTCTTCACCTTGATACACAACTACAATAACTGCCTTCTGTCACTTACTTAAAACATCAATGTTCTTATATATATATATATATATATATATATATATATATATATATATATATATATATATATATATATATATATATATATATATATAATTATAAATAAAAAAAAAAATAGATTAAGAATAATAATGACAAATAAATAAAATCTATAAAATAAGATAAGCAAATAAATAGAAAACTAAATAAAAATTAGATAAAAAGAGAAGTAAAAGAAATAAAATGAGCAAATAATTATAAATCTTCACAAATATAAACTTTAATGACATATTCTTAATTTTGAAGAGAAAATCAACAAAACTTTATGAAACCTCATATTTATTTGTAGTGGACTGACAATGTAATCATGTATCATAGTAATTTTGCTTGTACACTTCATAATATGCAACCCTTTTCTGCTCTATCATAAATAATTCATCTGTGGTGTTACACATGTAAACACATAATTCCTTTGGCAGTTAGGACTGTAGCAGGACTAGACTTATGTTTTCTCTGACCATCACTGGTACTTTTCAGCACCAGAAACTACCAGCATGACTAAATTCTAACCATCCTTTAGAAACTACTCTTTCGTATCCTCCTTGTGATAACAACACTCCTTCAGGACCAATGACAAGCATGGAATTGTCTATATGATGAATATTTGGTATTTGTCTCCATGTATAACACAAAGTGCTATTATTCTGGCTGCTTCCAGTCAATACTGGCAGAAAACTATAGATATAAATAAGGTACACATAAAATTGGAGAGAGAGAGAGAGAGAGAGAGAGAGAGAGAGAGAGAGAGAGAGAGAGAGAGAGAGAGAGAGAGAGAGAGAGAGAGAGAGAGAGAGAGAGAGAGAGAGAGAGAGAGAGAGAGAGAGAGAGAGAGAGAGAGAGAGAGAGAGAGAGTAACCCAGAGCTCCTAAAATCTATATGAAACTATATACTCCAAGCTCTTCCTATATCTATTTGAATATGAAGAAGAAAATGACCAAATACTTTTGCAAATAAAACATTTTGCTAACTGAAGCAAAGGAAATACACTGCTGTTTGTATGCAAATCCTTCATCTGGGTTTCAGGGTTGATTAACGTGAAATACAAATAAATACCATATACAGTCACGAATATTATTCACTTCCTACTGTCTTCAGAGAGAGCATACACTTATTTATGCTCATTCTATCATTACAGCAAAGTTTCACCACTTAAAAAATGCAAATGTGATATATTATTCAAATGTCATCAAATTTTCTAAAGAATCTGGTGGTATTTGAGTGTTTTCTGAGAGAGCTTGTTGAAGGTTTGAGATCCAAGATTTGGCAGCAGATACTGAGGGAGCCCGGAACTTGTATATTGTAGCCTTGGCTGGGTCAGAAAGCTGTTAAAAAAAGAAAAAACTAAATATATTTTCATGCCAACTACTTACACAAGAATAAACATTATAGGTTGATTTGATGAATACTGCCTAAGACATAAGAATTTCAAAAAGCATGACCTTATTCTTTATGTATTCTTTATGTGCTGTTAATGGTAACAAGAAAGGTGATTTGAGCATAAACAATCCAAAATGGTTGCAATTTCTATAACTGTGTAAAAAAAAAAAAAAAAAAAAAAAAAAAAAAATATATATATATATATATATATATATATATATATATATATATATATATATATATATATATATATATATATATATATATATATATATATATATATATATATATATATATATATATATATATATATATATATATATATATATATATATATATATATATATATATATATATATATATATATATATATAAAATGTCCGTTTTCAATGGTTGTGACTACTTTCCAATACAAAAAATATTAATTTTATATCAAAACAGTGCAATTTTGACAAACATGCACAACAAGACTAATCAGATACCTGTCTCTATTTCAGCCCCAAATAATGCCCTCCACCAACAGCAGGCAAGACAAACCACAAGAATAAGATATTACCAAGGAGTATACCCTAACCTGGAACACATCAGGCTGGGATTGTGCATCATGTGGACCAACTAACACCAACTTTCCCTCTGATCCAGCCAAAGGTTGTAGTTTACATGGGGATGTTTTGAAGTCTGCTCGTTCTTGGCCACGAGAGGTGAGGCTCTTTGGATGGTAATACACAAGTGCTCCTCCCCATAACTGGACCTAAACGTAGAACAAAACTTCATTAGTAATTCAAATCATGAATGTTTGAAATTATCCAATTAAATAAAAAAGAAAGTAGGTGAAAATATATTTTGAGGAAACATGAAACAAACTTTTCAAAATGATGCTTTTCAATCAGCTTGCTTTGGCAACAATTCCATCTACTTGTATTTCCTTTAAATTATGAGTGACATATTGTACAATGATTGTTTAGAAATTTACACAAGGTATTCTTCTGGACATGCTACTGCAAAAAGTGGACTAAACCTTCCAATCTTGACCACAACAAGCAGTTGAAACAAGGTTTGACTTGGTTCATTTGAATCAGCATGGTGCCAACTAAACAGCATAAAATACATTTTTGGACTTTTTCAAATTATAAATTTTGTTTCTTTGCAGATTTAGTATGAAGAATTCTAACTTACAGAGTGCTGACTTTGGAGGTTTTAATATACATCATTATAACAGTACTTACCCAGTATCTATGCCAAGCAGAAACAGCTGGTCGGCGGCCATCCTTGATAACAGTCTTGCGCTTTAGTGGTCCCTGCACACCACAGTCTTCCCCACTCACCTCAAACACCACCTCAGTCTCTGAGTCAGATGACAGACCAGACCTGTGTATTACAATGAAGAGCAATTTCAGTCGTTTGATTTTGAAAATGACACCAAAAACATTGAATAGTTTGTTTTTTGTAAATTTCATGAACTTTAGAAACACACACACACACACACACACACACACACACAGAGTTTTGGTCTTACCAAGTGCGAGTAAGAGTATGTGAAGGTGGTGAGGTGCAGTCATGCTGAGGAGGTGGAGGAGGGTCTAGTTCAGAGTCATCGAGGAGGTGCCTGGAGCCTTGTAATCCCTGGGCTGAAGGACAGCCGGGCTCATGGCTCCCGAGGCTATTTACAGAGTCACAGCGCATTCCTTCACCTGACCCAGAGCATCCTTTGAAAATACTGTTAAAGAAATAAAAAAATAAGAAAATTTAAACTATCATTATCATTGAACATTATAATTTGAGATAGCTTCAAAAGTCAATGACATTAAAATGCAACCCAGTTTTCTAGGCTCTTTTATATGACACTTTTCAACTTTTACCTCCTCTTTTTCTAGATTCATTGGTATTACGTACATTCAATGAGATATTTTGTAATTAGACAAGCTCACCATACTACATTAACAGATTATCATACACCTGTAGTAAACAGAAGTTTACCCTCCACATATTAACAAGCAAACACTGCTATATTATCATATTAGTAAATCTGATTATGTAAGGTTTCATAAAATTTCCATTACACATAATGTATTCTTACATCACCCTCTCATCAGGTAATTAAAAGTGAGAATGATCATATGTACATTGTGTTGAACATGCTGTGCTTGCAAAAGCTGTGTTATTCTTTGGCATTTGTGATAACACATGCTCTTGGTGAAGTTCACCATCGTTTCTTCTGTGCCTTCACCTGTTCATGCTTGCATCACTTGGTAAGCAGAGTATCAGTGAGTTCCAGGTGTTGGTGTATTTTCAGTTATGTACTTTCAACATATACATATAACATCTGGCTAAAGATTACATGCCCCTTTGCTCCTTTCATCAAGCAGTCTTTCTTCAGTCATGAAAAGCATATATGGGCAAGAAAATGGCGATGAAGCACCAAATGGGAGAGAAGCTGTATTCTGAACTGGTGTGACTTAGAATAATGGTGTTCCAAGACAATTTTAATGTAATTCACAGGTTTTCATCACACAATATGGGACACATTTCTAGTCTGCCAACTCCTCCAATTTCCAGAGCTATCTATTTCATAGCATATTTATAATCTAATAATTTTAAAAAGATCGAGAAGAAAGATAAAAAAAGTTTATGGGGACAAAAGTAGGTGTTTATAAGTTTTTTTTTAAATATCATAATCAAGCTGAATAGATTACATGTCATATTTTAATTGGTACTGAATTCATGGGTACTTTCAGCCATACCAAAATTGATAGCTCTTTAAACTGACTACCATAAAATACATCAAAACCTGAGCAAGTTCACATTATTTTACTGACAAAGTTCAGAAACTAGCTTGTATCTTGTAAAAGTCCAGCACCATATCTTTCCTTGTACAGGTCTTTCAAATCTACGATGCTGATTATTGTTCTTGACAATTCCTGCAAGGGAATTTCTTTTCTGCAGTATCTTCTGTTCCATTACAATGAAACATTTACCCATTTCTATCATCTTAGCAAATATATCACTTTTCTTTTAAATATTTCCATTTCAAGTTACTGTACCTGCTATTAAATCCACATACCTAAAGGACATCTCCTCATTACCTTCTCATAATTTCTACTGTAAATTTTCTTTGCAAATATACAAATAAACACACAAACACACACACACACACACACACACATATATATATATATATATATATATATATATATATATATATATATATATATATATATATATATATATATATATATATATATATACAGTGGAGACTCAATACTCGAACGTCTGAATACTCAACCTTTTCAATATTTGAACACAAATGTTTGATTTAATACTCAAAAGAATATCTGATAGTCGAATGTCCACACACGTGGTTGTAAACAAAGGCCCCCTGGCGTCCCCCTTCCCCCTCCACCAGTTGTGACTTATGCTGCCGCAGTCATCAGAATAACATTTTCCTGTATTCTATCTGTAGTTTTTCGTTTATAAACTTACATTAACACCAAAGGCTTAATGGTGGTGAAAAAATCTGGTAATCAAACAGCCGCACATTTGGTTATATAAAAAGCTCTGTCATCTCTCTTCTTGCAGCCACCACTGTACCGTTCTGATATCGTATTACTGGTAATACTGCTAATACCGGTATTACCATAATACTGGTATACTGAACGCTGGTGTGCATCCCTAGTCCTGCTGCAGTCTTGAGAAAAACAACATTCTTCTGCATCCTATCGGTAGTTTTTTATTTAGAAACTTACGATGACACCAAACAGGCTTATTAGTGATGAAAATAATGAATCTGGTGAGAGTGCAAGTGTTAGTGAGCCACAGCACTCCATTAGTGGATTTACAGGAATCACACCAGGAGAAAAGTTACAACAGACGTTTTCATGGATGGTGACTCATCCTCCAGCGACCTCCCTCCTCCTCCCCACCTTTCTCCCCTCCTCTTCTAAGTTACCCATCGCCAGCTTTCACTTACAGTATGTGCAAATCAAAATTGTAAAAAAAAATAAATAAATAAATAAATAAATAAATACACTGAAATTTTTTATAAACTAGGTTTTGCTAAGATTAGAATGAATTACCTGATTTATAGGTACCAATATTTGAAGTTTTTAATACCTGAACAGCCATTTAGAATGAATTAAATTCGTGTATTGAGTCTCATATATATATATATATATATATATATATATATATATATATATATATATATATATATATATATATATATATATATATATATATATATATATATATAGTGGGTCACTGGACCTTGAACTCCTTGGACCTCGTACATTCGGACTCCCGCCAAAAAATTCAATAAATTATATCACCACAGAGGTTGAAGAATGATGTGCACCTGGAGAAGAGTTTTGCAGTCTGGGCCTAAGGTGGAAGTGATAACAATACATGTAGATGGTGAAAAAGGTGCAGAGTGGGAGACATGAAGGGTCTGGTGATGACTAAAACAAAAGTACATTTGCTTATAGATAGAAAAACTATGGTGCATAAAGTGTTTGCTTTGAAAGAGGCAGCATTACATACATCAGTATGTTGAGGCTCAAGAGAGCACAAGCATACTTTAATCTTGTAGCAATAAAGTAGAAAGTAGCCAAGGATATTTTTCATTAGCTATTACAGGAAGTAGTTGGATAGCTGTTGTTTTGATATATTCTTTTTAACATTGCATAATATATATATATATATATATATATATATATATATATATATATAGAGAGAGAGAGAGAGAGAGAGAGAGAGAGAGAGAGAGAGAGAGAGAGAGAGAGAGAGAGAGAGAGAGAGAGAGAGAGAGAGAGAGAGAGAGAGAGAGAGAGAGAGAGAGAGAGAGAGAGAGAGAGAGAGAGAGAGAGAGAGAGAGAGAGAGAGAGTTTTACTAGTAATGTAAAATTGTAAAATTGTATCTGCTATGATGGCAGATCTCACACTGCCCTCGATCAATGCAGTTTCTCAGCATGGAGTATTGTAAGTGAAGGAATGTTAAGCCGGCTCAGTGTGTCTAATGGCGGGAGTCAGGTCACCAGGCAGGCACGCATGTGCAAATTGACTTACTTTCTGGTCGCCACAATGGAAGTAAATACTATGTGTTGTACAGCCAAAAAAAAAAAAAAAAAGTCTCTACATCCAATGATGTTCAATAAATAAGTGGAGCTTGGGGCAACAACTGAAATAAAATGCTGTCTCATCTTATGTTTCTTTTCACCACTCACTATTTTAGACTGGGTATCTCAAGAGGACATAACAATAAATATTATGTAAATTACCAGTCTCATTTTCACTTTTATAATCAACATCTTTACTGCATTTATTTACTTATGACATAATCACCTGCAGAGATCTTCTATCTCTCGTGTCCCTACCCACATTATTATTATTTCTTTTTAAGCAAAATCATGCATTAAATTGAATAGAGAACTGTTATTCCGGTTTCCTTGAACTGATGAAAGATATAGCAACATGGCACGGATTATCAGCCTCACCCTTTGGGCCAGTACAATTTAGTTTTACTATAGCCTAGTAGTAATGCCCTACCCTGGTTGGCACGCTACCCTCCAAGGGCTTTTTATGGAGGGCTTATGCGTTACCCACACAATTCCTTATGTGTTGAGACTAGACATGTTTTATCCTCAACCATTTGACAGCCAGGCATAATAATGATGGATTCATGGACAAGTTACGTTAGTTTTGTATGAAAATAGGTGGCGCAGTGACTAATGCTGACATTCATGTGTAGCATCAAAACCATTAGCAGACCACAACATATCTTACTTTCATGGCAAACACACTGGCTGGTTCTCTCTAGCGAGCAAACAACAGTGGAAAGGTAATGGTGGAAAAATTTGAACTTTGCCTCGTCATTTCCACTCTCTGTTTATGTGTTATGGGACTTATCACAGGACATATCACACATACCCTCCAGTACTCGTATATATATATATATATATATATATATATATATATATATATATATATATATATATATATATATATATATATATATATACACACACACACACACACATACACACACACACACATATACACATATTGAGTACACTGAAAGCACAAAATTATTTGGTGCATTACAGTTTTTACAAGCAACTTAAACTTATGTTAACATTATGACAAGACAAAACACAAGGAAAATGTGGAAATACTGTGAATAAAGCGTGAGTGAGTGTGTGTTTGGAAACGTGGTGACAGCAGAGTGTGCAGACTTTCAACTTGTTGCTGGATATACAGAATTCTCTCATAAACTTCTTGCAATGTAACTCGTGTATATAAACTTATACACCATACGTATATGAAAATTTTACCATACGTATATGAAAATTTTTTTTGTCAACACAGTCACAATTTCAAGTAAGATTTCATACTTAAATTCAGTCAAATACGTAGCAGTTTTGTAGAAAATCCATTCTATTGTACAAGAATACTAATGTAACTACTACTGGAACCACAAAATATCAATATTTATTCATTCTATTTTTAACGCACAGGCTACCATGCAAATGAAAGAAATCACAGTATATGTATAATAACATGATGGGCTTGTGAAAATACTTAGGGTCACTTTAATTAATTTTTTCTTCCTTGCCTTTAACACTTCCTTTATTTTTGTTATATGTCTTATTCATCATCACTAAACATTAACAGTATCATGGTGAATATCTGGATTAAAATAAAAAAAAATTTTTCCCCGTTAAATATTTCAAGACCAAGTTTTCTTTTCACACAATTCAGTATATCCAGCTTGAAGTGTTTGTTATTAAAACAAGTGTTATTTCCTACATCTGGCTCAGATACATGTGAATACCGCTGCATGATGTCCGTCTGTCACAGAGTATTTGTAAACTTTGACCTGGATGACTGTGGAAGAGATGAGTATGGTTAGAGCAGCACAATAAACAAGTTAATGGGTAATAGCTTAATACCACTTGCCTGCAAGCATAGAAGATATGGCATTACATCAGTTTAAATGCCTTAAGTCAATTATGTCAGATTCCATGGGAATATAGATGCAGAAAATTTTTGAAAGCAAACACACATATACACACTAATTATGACTGACAAAACAACAACTAAAAGAAAAAAAGTCCCTGTAACTCAAATATATTTTCACTTTTAGGTAATAGTTTTTAGGTAATATTACTCAGAAAATTGCCATCAAGTGACTAGAACTTATTCATGTAAATATGGGATCAGTTTTTCAGTAATATGATACCAACAGTGATGATACTAAACATAAAATTAATGGATAGCTAATGGCATAGGACAACATGAACAAGCAACTACATTAACAATGTAATGGATATAACAAGTTTCACTACCAGTTAGCTTGACATTAGTTCCTCTCAAGAAAGCAAACACAATTTAAGCATTTTTTGTGTTTAATTTTGCTGCCTGTGCATTTACTATTAGTGAGATGCTGGCATTACAATTTTCAAATTTTTGTAGAAAGTGTATGCAGTAAAATCAACCCACCCAACAATCCAACTATTTAAAACTATCTACACACACACTAAGGAACATGACTGCATATTAATAGCTCCCTGACTTGAATCCATAAGTAATCTCAACATTTTACTACATAAAGGAATCTGTCCAAATTATAGATCTCATTATGAAATAGAATTTTAAACCTCTCAGTAGTGAGCAGAGTATGCCAATAACTATGTTATATTGCCACATATAAATGTGTAAAAAATCTCTCACATTTCAATATTATTATTTGCTATGAGATATTTTAAAAATATACTTGAGGTAAATATGTACACACACACACACACACACACACACACACACACACACACACACACACACACACACACACACACACACACACACACAAAATATATAATTGTACAACAAAATACAATTATTATGTTCAGCAAGTGCACATTATACAAAATGTTTATACTACTACACACAAAATACTAAAAATGACATATTTCTGAAATTTCATAATACTCTATTACTTCTTAAAAAAAATAAAAAATAAAATGTTTTGCCACAATGAAGACCAAATATTCTTGAGAAGGAATGTTTACACAAGTTTGACTTGAAAATACTGTGCATTATGACATTTAAAAATTAAGAATCTTTCAGTTAACATTATTTAACACTGGATACTTTCCAACATGAACAAGTACTACTTACCTCCTTTGTTCTTTATTTATTAAAAACAAACCAATAGAAGAAATTCACATGAAATAATAATCTTTAAAAATGAAAAATAAACTAACTAAATAAACATAAATAAACAAATTTTAACAGTAGTATAAAACAAGATAAATAAACAAACAAAAATTATTGAATGCTGTAATTTTGCAGATGGATAATAAATAATTTTCAATGAACATATTAAATTTAAAAATTTATCAAACTGACACAACTAAGGAGACTACATTATGTTGATATGTATGGTCATCAGCAATAACACAATATATTTTTCCAAACAAACTAAAAAAAGAAAAGTGCAGCAAGAATTAATAACACAATAAAACAATTGATATTCCAGCATATTTTACACTTTGTTACCCATAACAAATAATATGAGGTTCTGAAATTAAATTTTAAAATGAAAAGATTAGAAGAAAGAAGAGAAATGTAAACCAAACTGGTTTATATACTTTACAAATTAATTTTCCTAAACTTACTATTCTTTTTACCGAATACATAAGCTACTAATAAAAGATCTGTATTAATCTAGCTGCACTTTACAAACCCTGAGCTATGCATGCTCATGTGGTCCCATCACAATTTCTACACTTCTTCAGTATTTCCTTAAATTGTGCACACTCCTTGCCAATATCACATCCTCACTTAGCTTGTTTCAAACTTCTATATTTCTCTGTGGGAACCTATGTTTATGTTGCTCAAACATCTTCCTTTTCTTTCTTTATTTTTTTGTCTGTTCTTGCATGTACCTGGTATTTCCTACTTCTCTTACTAGCAATTTCCCACTATCCATTTTTTCATTCTATTCCACTATTTATAAATTATTATTAAATCTTCTTTTTCTCTTCTTTGTTCCAATACTGGCAGATTCATTATACTGTAATCTTATCTGGTGACAACACATCCTGTGTGTGTGTGTGTGTGTGTGTGTGTATTTACCTAGTTGTAGTTTTACAGGGCCTGGGCTTTATGCTCGTGTGGCCCCGTCTCCACATCTACACTTATCCAATTTTTCTTTAAAACTATGTACACTCTTTACTGACACCACTGCCTCACTCAAACTGTTCCAAGTCTCAACACATCTTTGTGGGAAACTAAACTTTTTAACATCTCTCAGACATCTTCCCTTCCTCATTTTCTTACTATGCGATCTTGTGCTTCTAATGTCATATTCTTCTCTAAGGTGTGTGTGTGTGTGTGTGTGTAATTCACCTCACCTCGGTCGCCTGCTGGTCACCCAGCCAGTCTTTCCCATTACGGAGCGAGCTCAGAGCTCATAGACCGATCTTTGGGTAGGACTGAGACCACAACACACTCCACACACTGGGAAAGCGAGGCCACAACCCCTCGAGTTACATCCTGTACCTATTTACTGCTAGGTGAACAGGGGCCACACATTAAGAGGCTTGCCCATTTGCCTCGCCGCACCGGGACTCGAACCCAGCCCTCTCGATTGTGAGTCGAGCGTGCTAACCACTACAGTACGCGGTGTGTGTGTGTGTGCGTGTGTATTTACCTAATTGTATTGTACAGGGTTCGAGCAGGGCTCATAGTGTCCTGTCTCCATATCTCCATTTATCCAATTTTTCCTTAAAAGTTATGCACATTATGTACTGTAACAACTTTATTATTCAATGCATTCCACTTCTCCACCATGTCTGTGTGTGTGTGTGTGTGTGTGTGTGTGTGTGTGTGTGTGTGTGTGTGTGTGTGTGTGTGTGTGTGTGTGTGTGTGTGTGTGTGTGTGTGTGTGTGTGTGTGTGTGTAATTCACCACGGTCTCCTGCTGGTCACCCAGCCAGTCTTTCCCATTACGGAGCGAGCTCAGAGCTCATAGACCGATCTTTGGGTAGGACTGAGACCACAACACACTCCACACCGGGAAAGTGAGGCCACAACCCCTTGAGTTACATCCCATACCTATTTACTGCTAGGTGAACAGGGGCCACACATTAAGAGGCTTGCCCATTTGCCTCGCCGCGCCGGGACTCGAACCCGGCCCTCTCGATTGTGAGTCAAGCGTGCTAACCACTACACTACGCTGTGTGTGTGTGTGTGTGTGTCACACAGTCTATTTATAAAAATAAATACATGAACTGTTTGATTTTTTAACAGAAAAAAAAAAACTATGAAACTACTGCAATTAAGAGAGAGAGAGAGAGAGAGAGAGAGAGAGAGAGAGAGAGAGAGAGAGAGAGAGAGAGAGAGAGAGAGAGAGAGAGAGTAAAAATTAAAAAAGATTGCTAAACAAGGTTATAGAAGTAAATAAAAGTTTGGAAGTATGCATCAAATAATAATAGTAAAAACAAAAATAACCAAAGAAACAATGCACAAGAAAACAAAATATAACAAAAGAACAAACTTTGTATGGTTTGATGGTACAACAGATGATGAAAAAATCTCAAGAAAATGTACATAAAAAGTCACATTTCTGTCTACAGGTCTCAAATGACTCACACCAAGGCTTCCATCCTTGGGAGGGTCTTGCATCCCAGGTGAGGAAACAACACTTAGATGCCATCATGATACAAGGTCCACAAAAGCAGGGTGTAAAAGCCAGTGCAATAAATCATCACAAGAAAATTCCGCATTCACATTCACATCCATAACTAATCCAAGCAAAGGTGGTGCCGGTGCCCAATTCAAAAGAGTGATTCATTTGGATGTTGAATGAGTCCCATGAATACTCAAATGAAAGTGTAAATCAACATTGTAACAAGGATGCTGGTAAAGGGGAAAGATGGGGATGGGATCAGTAGCATCAACCTTAAAAATGTTACAAAACATAAAATAAACAGTAAAGTAAAATAAATAAATAAATAAACTCAAGTTAAGCACTAGTGCATGACTCACCCGAAGCGGTCAACCCCCTGAGTTTGGGGCTCGGAGCGGTGGAGATTGCGTGGGAGACTCATACTCCGAAATCTAGCATGGCAGCAATGTTTGGGATGAGGGGAGTTTGCAGCATGAGTGGCAGGGTATTGTGATAGGAATAATTAATCTTAGCAAATGTGGGCAAACTGGTGCCTGAATTTATTTCAAAGTGGTTTGTTTAGTGTTACACTGACTGCTTTCCCAGCTACAAGTTTTGGTAAAAGAATTACCATGAAGATGAATAATTGGATGACAACCAATTCTGCCCATTTGCCCCTCTAAATCATAATTGGGCACTTGCCATTTGTAATACCAAGCCTGTTTGACTATACTGTATGCTAGAATGGCAAAAAGGGGAATGCTCACTCGCAATACATGAACAGGGAAGCGCACATAACAAAAATCAATCCTTACACTAAACAAACAAAATAAGTGAGACACCACACTGGCAGCCATATCATTGTTTAATGAAGGAATTAGACAGTAAGTAAAATATGATTATATTGATGAAAATATTCAATAATAAAAGTGTATGTATAGCTTAAAAGCTCCACAAATAACAAAAATATTGTGAAGGGTGCACCAGTAATCAACACAAATTTTAGATTAAAATATTTTTCAAAAATTCAAACACTGCAGTGAGGCAACCATAAAAAAAATTGACTATGTATATATATATATATATATATATATAAAGGACCAGGAAGATAAAATGTTAAAATTCAACTCACTTAGTTCCTAGACTTCGTGCCTTCCGGTGTGTTGGGACAAACTTGGTCTGAGAACCATGTGCTGGGCAGGAGTGTGTTGGAGGAGGCGCTGGTGGTCGGCCCACACCCAAGCGAGAAGATGGGGACACATTGAGAGAACTAATCCCTCCAGCAGCATCAGAAACACTATCCTTACTTGCACTATTGCTACTGCTTGGAGTATTGGGTTCTAACTGTAAGGATAACCTGGGAGAAAATAAATAAGCTATTTCAGTAATCCACATAAGGTACTTAATAAATTTAATCATCTTTATACCTTGAAATCATGAAATAAGAAACTAGAATGAGAGTATATATTCAACTTGCCTAGGCACAAAGTAGAAATGAACAGATAATTTGCAATGCTATTAACATGGGTGAGCTTTGATGACTTTACTATAGGCCATGCATACCTCTAGACTCTAGAGAAACAATAAGCTTTACCAATTTGATTAACATTTTTTAATGTATGAATAAATCCTGAATATATAATTACATGTTTACATGTAGCATCTTTTGAAAATATGAGTGATTTTGTTAAAAACTGATGGTTGAAATTTTAATGAACATAACATAAAGACTTTCACTTTACAAGTACACATAAATGTTCATATTAATGTAGATACATGCATAGCCAACATACTTGTAGTGATCATCTTCCACAAACTTCTGAAGTTCCTCAATATATCTGACAGAAGCAAGATATGCTTGCACATGCTGAAGGTGTGGAAGTGCAGAATAATCTGATCTCTGGTAGTCTGCCAACATCCTTAATATGTTGTTCATTTTCAACTGCCGCTGCTCAGACTCCAGGCCCCCAAAATGAGGATGAGCCATATCAATGTACACAAGGTCAGTGAGGAATAAACCTGTAGAGAGTTATGCAAACACTGTATTAGTAAGTCTCTTTTCTAAGTGAATGATATATTTTATATAACACTGTCATTATGCAATCACTTTCTTACCAAGGTAAGGAATCATGGGTAGCTTGAGGCTGGATACATGGATACGTAGCTGTTCCCAGTTGTTCTTGTCACTGAACAGTTCAGTCATACGCTCAAAGTGCTGGCGGTCTTTGCGAGACAGAGCAGCCCAAGTCTTTGTTAACCTAGTGGAAAATAAGCAAATTTGATATTGCAAGTTTCGTGAGCACATTATCCTTTAAATTTGGTCAGTTGCAAAGAAATATATAATGCTGAGAAATATAGAAAGTCTACTGGAAGAAACCGACAAGAATGCTTCTAATTAATCATACAAACTGTGTGAATTGCAGTGATACTACTTTGTTAAGGCAAAGAGAGACAAAAAAGTGTACAGAATTATTATAAAAATCACTGTAATGTGTGTGAATTACATTACTTTGATGATTTTAATTAACTAAGCCACTAATGTCTAAAGGACTGCCTATGATTTCTACTCATAAAAAAAAAAAAATAATAAATAAATAAATAAATAAATAAAATAAAAACAGTCTCACATTACCTATAAATTGGGGCAGACTGAAGAGCACTGACAATGGCAAATTGGGAATGAAAGTTGTGAAGTTCATTGAGTTTTTTAGCAACCTTGATAAAATGTGTCATCATCTCAGCTCGATGCTTCACACCTCCAGCATTCAAGATTTCTCGCACTACCCAAAAGCTCACCTGAAATGGGAGATGAAATTTTAATGTTCTACACAAAAGCTGAATTTCCTTCCACTTGTTCTCACACTAACAAAGAGAGAGAGAGAGAGAGAGAGAGAGAGAGAGAGAGAGAGAGAGAGAGAGAGAGAGAGAGAGAGAGAGAGAGAGAGAGAGAGAGAGAATTAAGTAACACATAACTATAACTTGATCAATTTTCTACCATAGTATAAAAAAATGTCAATAATAAACAAGTCTACATTTAAGTCTGAAGAGAAAATAAAATATAGTCTAAATAAACTTGAAATCATTGTGTTTTACTAGATATCACTTCAAGCTGAGTTTTTACACATGTGAAGTGTTGTGGTACATTAGCAGTGCACTTACATGATTAAATCTACGGGTAAACTCAACAACATTTGGAGCAGATTTCAGCTTGTCTTTTTTGGTCCACCCACAAGAAGTGAGTTCTTCAGGTGTGATTGACCTGCAACAGAAAAAGCATAATGCAGAGCTGCATTTGTAAATGCATATCTAATTCCTAATAACTTATTTAGTGAACAGCTAAAATTGATTTGTCAATTTTTAACTTTAAAGCCCCTTAAAGCTATATGCATAAGGTGTCACTTTTCCCAGATTTGTTAAACATCCATGACCTAGGCACACCACTCAACACAGGGGACGTACTTGAATACTGGAAAGTCCATGCGAGTTATCTGGGTTGCAAGATCTTCAGGCAGCACACGCAACACATCCAAAACTGGGGGAGATTCTGTATCCTTCCCTCTGGCTGGCAAACTTGCTGACTTGTGGCTATGGATTCTTGGTAATGTTCTACAAAATTTGAAAACAAATAAACAAATAAAGAATATCATAATAAAAAAGAAAAACCTTCCAACTGTTTCAGGTTTTATAATACCAATCTAAGTATTTCTTTTATTCAGTTTTAAATATCATACCATGAGATAAAGCTTAAATCATACTTTTTTTTCTTCCATTTACCATCTGTCTTTTAATGCTCATGAAAGCATTTTAAGTACAGTTTCAATGCAACTAAGCACTAGATACCATTAATATACAGTAATAATGCCTCAGAAATAATTTATACTCATAGAGCTTTCCTGCCACTGCCACTGTTATAGATTTCTTTAACAAATAATCCTATTAATTCTGAAGTATTGATCTTTAAATAAAGTGTTATAAGATTATCTAATCATTGTTATTAGCCTTTAATTAAAAGTATGATCTATGAAAGTAAAACCATTATTCTTGTTTCTCTTATAGATGTCTTTTAAGTCCAATCACATCAATTGCTTTCAGCATATAATAGTAAAATATTTTAATTGATTCTTCAATCACATCCACGCACACTTACCCATAGCTATATGCTGTTTTTGTCAGTGCCTTCATGCTGTCACTTGTATCGTAGTAAGATTCTTGAACTACCTTTCGATAAACAGAGGATGGTGGAGAAGTACCACGAGCACACATTGGCATGGCCATGCTCCTCCCACCCCCACAACCACTGCTGCGCTCCTCATCATCATCACTGTCCATTCCACTCTGAAAGACAGCAAGCCATCATGACAAATACATCCATAAGATTTAATAATAATAATTATGGCAAATGTGAAGATCTGATAAATTTATTGATCTTAAATTAATGTATTTGGAGATACACTGATCTAAAAAAATTGATGAGAAAAATTTGTAGAGTGTAGTCCAATGAAACCTTGTGGTAGAATTCTGGGCTTCATCAGCAATATGCAGCTTTCATTGTTGATATTTGTGCCAAAATCATAGAAGCTGCCTTTGTACATTTTACATTCAGTGAACCCATTACTTGAATACTGATCCCAAAGTCACAAAAGATTATCCTGTACATGTTAACTGACATCTGAAAGACTATGATAAATTCAAGAGTGAAATGTGTTACTGGCATACTTATCATAGTTCAGGTGAGTGATTGCAAAGACCAAAGTCAAACAGCATAGTGAATCCATTAGGTATACCTCTACTTAAGTCTGCATTTCTATGAAAAAGTCTTTTTGAAAGTATTACAACCTCATTTGATCAAATAAGAACTTGGTTGTATTATCTAAAAAAACAACACTATTATGTATACTTTAGTAAGAAACTTTCATCATTATCATCATGACAATTTTGCAGCATGAGAAGATACTGAAAGTGGTAATGTAAACTCATCAGACCAATAAATATTCACTTTACAAGTGACCAAAAAACACTTTCTTGTTATTAGTTAAATCAAATGCATTCATCATATAATGACAATGAATAATTTCTTCCAAATGACTGACCAAACTGTCTTTTTCCTATTCCTGAATACATTGGGGACACTGCCATGTATGTCTGTTATGTCATTCTAAAAGGAGGGATAAATTCTGCATGAGACAGTAGTGATGCTCACCAGAGACTGTAACCCAGATCAGAGCAGAGAAAAAAGGCCTGTCACATCTTGGGAGTCTTTGTAACTTTGATCTATGTAGTTGAGTACCTTAAGTCAATAATAAACATCACTGAAGTACAAAAGCACCACATGAATGCCTTGTATCCCCCCTGCAGGGAATTAAAGCACCTCTTTTGACTAATTCTTTCAAATCTTTTATGGAGACTGGAATTCCAGTGGGCCTTTATTTCTAATATAGCTTTTTTTGCCCTTGGCTGTTCTCCTTCTTACAGAGAGAGAGAGAGAGAGAGAGAGAGAGAGAGAGAGAGAGAGAGAGAGAGAGAGAGAGAGAGAGAGAGAGAGAGAGAGAGAGAGAGAGAGAGAGAGAGAGAGAGAGAGAGAGAGAGAGAGAGAGAGAGAGAGAGAGAGAGAGAGAGAGAGAGAGAGTGTTCTGGGTAGTCTTGTGATATCAACCTTTATTCTAGTGATTTCCTATAAACTTTTACTATTTCTGTTGTGATGGTCTTGCTGCATCAGCATCATTACTACAATAATCACTGCTTGTTTCTAGTCCAGGAAAAATTTTATTAACTTTCTCACAAATAGTATATAGTTCCTTTGTTTCTGTTTTAAATTTAAGCAGAAAATAAACTATGTACTCATTCAACAAAAATTTTCCCCACAAAGGGGTTGGTTTTCAATGTGTGGCAGCTGAGCATCACCTTGACATTTGTCCTCCTCACCTTCCAATAGTATTTCTTTCCATAAAACAAGTTTCCACTGAATTACTTTTGTTATGCACATAAATCAATAATACAGGACAACCAATCTTATTCTACATATGGTCATAATGCATTTGATCTTCCAGTCTCCTTTCCTGTTACTAATCTGTAGTACTTATATTCACTTGGACTGATCACTTCAGATATCTACATAGAGGTATGCCTTAGCTTTCCTATAGTCATTTAAAGGAATGTCACATAATATAAACTGGTATAAATATGAATAAAATGTCTAAAATGACACACAGACATTTATGTCAAAACAAGCTTATGATTTGTCAAGGAAAATATCTAGGGATATGAAGAGGCATAGCGAAGTGAATCAACACAAGATAAACATTAAGCATCCAACTTTTGTAACAGAATATATTCAAAAAGTGCCATAGAGAATACAACATAGCTTGAATATAAATGTAAAAAATCCAAATCTAACCCCAGGTAACTGTCCCATCCACAGATGAACACAAAAAGCTCAAAGGTTCATGCAGATCAATTAACATTCTTAACCAACGAGGCAAAAACTGGAGCAACAGTGCACAAACGTGAGAGACTTTCAAATTGAGGCCTCACATGACTTGTTTAGAGAAGAAAATAAAATAAACGAGTGATCAACAAAATATGTGAAAATGAAGCTTAACATTAACACTCATCTTGGTAAAAGTTTCTGAAAATGTTTTTGACTGGACACCATACCTAGACGCAACCAAAGTCTTGAATGGAGTTGATTGTAGTGTAGTCCACTACCTATAAAACTGTGAGGAGGAAATTTTATATAACACATGCATGAATTACATATATTTAGGGTGACTTTCTACAATTCAGTTTTAATGTACAATGGCTGCAAAAAAAAAGCTTACATGCATCCCGTGTCAAGTCTTTACTCGCCTTGCTGGAAGACAGTAATTGGAGAAAGAGATCTGGCTACTGGTTACTAACTACTGACCAGCACACACCAGTGAGCTGTGAGCTCTGGTGGAGGAAATAGGTATACATCTTCAACCATTAGAAAGCTCACAACTGTTCACATACATATCATCCATATGATATGCCAGAAGTTGACAACATTGGGAAGTTCTGCACTTCAACCCAATAAGAGAAGGGAATGTTTATGACTGTAATTATGTATGTATAGGTCTTCAACCAAGTTATTGACCACCCCACACATGCAATGGTGACACTGCCACCCAATGCAATAATGAAGAGGAAACAGGGCTCTGGGTTCCTTGGATAACTACACCCCGGACAAACAGGATTCTCAAGCATGAGATAATCCCTGTTTCAACTGTAACAGACTCTATACTGAAGAATAAGCAACCACACTTCACAGATATGACAATCACATCAATATATTACATGGAAAAAAAAAAAAAAAAAGTATGAGATGAAATCCAGCAATAACAAGAACCTATAGGAAAAATGGGAAGAGTTGTGACTCAACACAGATATCTGGTATTTGTTCATAGTTCATTAAACATGTATCTAGAACCAATAGTAAAGTGTGGAAAGTTTTCCAAAAAAGTGGTCACTTAATCCACAGTTGTAAGACAAGTGATCTTTGTAATATTTACTTTATGTAAATATGTTGGTTGGGATAAAGTCATGTAATAACTGAATGAAAGTAATGACATTAGCAATGCATTACATTAATTACAATATCATTCAGAATCACTGATCACCCAGAGCCAACACACTGCAACATCAAGGCCTGCGCATATACATTATAATATAGGGGAGACTATATTACTACCCATTCCAAACATATAAACTGATAAGTGTCTGATTATCATTAATACAAATGGATAATACAACTGAACCAGTGAATGCATCTACCAAGCAGTGTGTACCCAGCTGACATAACAAAGGCTCCCACACACCACTCATTAGGATTCAGTGTGATTCACTCAACTGTTCCTGTCATCTGCCTTGCCAAGCTCTTCAATGGCCACACTAGGTAAGGATAAAATATGCCAGACATGTGTAAGTGAGACTTCAAATAAAATCATTCAGCTTAAATACTTCCCACAGGATTTTATAACATGACCAAATGATAAAGGCAATGAAATGTATAAATATATTTCCAGTAAAAAAAATCATACCAGTCAAGTTTATCTGTTTTAATACTAATAAAAGCAATGTAAATATTTTTTTGCAACCACTGTAAGATGCAGAGTTGACACGTTTATTTGTTGATGTGTGTTAACAGTATGAGCTCAGCATGTAAAACCTGTGTAATCAGCATATCTGTGAAAATGTCTTGCTGTCCCACGTTTAGAAATATTAGTAATGCTATTAAAAGAAATGTTTTCAGTTTCACAAAACTGAATTCATCCTTCATTTCCTCTTACAAAAAGATGAAGCCTGTATAAGAATTTATAAAAAAATAAGGATAAGTATTGTTAGAAAATAACAAGAAAGTAGGAATAAATATTTGCAATGCATACTGTAATTAAATTGTGTATTTAAAAATTGCACAAATTGTCTATGAGAATATGTAGTTTCAGAGATCTCCCTTGATGAAGTTATGTATTTGCCACTCAGTCATTGCTTTCTTGTACCTACATGGTCACACCTTCCATGAGTTTGTACTGTTCTCACATAACTGCTAATATGTAAGGCAATGATTCAGGTAGGAGATCTCTCATAAGAATCTTAATAAAGCACCTGTAAAGACTATTATTTTGAATACTTCATGAAGTCTGCACCAGATGAAATCTTAAATTATGTTTTAACATTTCAATCATATTCAAGAAAGATTTTTGAGAGCTTTTCAGCTCATGATGGGTAAAAGAATAGTTTGCAATTAGTAAGGGAGAGGATCATGAGGAAAAAAAAAGTCAGGCTCTACACATGCCACAGAAATGACAATGACAACAAATATGTTTTCATTGTAAAATGTATGATTTTAATGTAAATCAGACAGTGTGTAAAACTAAGCTCAGTTCCAAAAAGTGTGTGTGTGTGTGTGTGTGTGTGTGTGTGTGTGTGTGTGTGTGTGTGTGTGTGTGTGTGTGTGTGTGTGTGTGTGTGTGTGTGTTTATACTGCTGTTGAGTTAGAACATCAAACACTACATAATGATTAGCAATACAAGCACTGCTTCTGAACATCAACACCTGGGGGTAAGGGGCAGTGATGGGACAGGAGGGATGGCAGTGGTTCTCTCACCTCATTGATGCGGAGGGCAGCAAGGCTATCACAGGATATGTCTCTAGGCATCTCGGAGTACCTCATCTTCGTGCACGAGAATGATGCTTTCGCTGCCCTTGGTCCCACCACTGACATGGGCTCACCATCAATCCTGCAATGGAGCGCACAATATGTTGTACCAAAGGCAATACAGCATGGTGCACTAATAAGATGATACAGGTGGGAGATACAAAGGTGTAGCAAAGACAAGGAACTTTAGGATGTATGAGAGAC
The DNA here is from genome assembly GCF_017591435.1 of Portunus trituberculatus. Classification (NCBI taxonomy): domain Eukaryota; kingdom Metazoa; phylum Arthropoda; class Malacostraca; order Decapoda; family Portunidae; genus Portunus; species Portunus trituberculatus. The sequence goes on along the minus strand of NC_059292.1, from coordinate 33,143,478 downwards.
TACAGTATTACACACCACCAAAGAAAATAGAATAGCATAATAGGGAAGATACTGCATGATATTTAATTGACAAAGGGTTGTACTGGTTCAGTTCAGTTGGATGACAGTTTTGCTTGGTACCAACACTTCCTGATGTGATGTTTGTGGTTTTGTTGTGGTCTGGTATGGTTATTTCAGTGTAACTAAAACAGAAACAAACTAAATATGTATAGTTTATACTACACATGTATTAAAAACTATAAGTACAGGCATACTCCAATTTCTGAATGTTTGTCTTTTGTGTTACTTTATACAAATGCAGAATTTACATTTAAAAACCAAAACCTTAAAAGGTGCACAGCAATAGTAACTATCAAGAAAGACATGTGTGTTTCACTGTTTGATCTGTTGCAGTCTCTTGAGGAGACAGCCAGACGTTACCCTACGGAACGAGCTCAGAGCTCATTATTTCCGATCTTCGGATAGGCCTGAGACCAGGCACACACCACACACCGGGACAACAAGGTCACAACTCCTCGATTTACATCCCGTACCTACTCACTGCTAGGTGAACAGGGGCTACACGTGAAAGGAGACACACCCAAATATCAATATCTCCATCCGGCCGGGGAATCGAACCCCAGTCCTTTGGCTTGTGTGTGTGTGTGTGTGTGTGTGTGTGTGTGTGTGTGTGTGTGTGTGTGTGTGTGTGTGTGTGTGTGTGTGTGTGCGTGTGTGTGTGTGTGTTTCACTGATCTGCTGCAGTCTCTGACGAGACAGCCAGACGTTACCCTATGGAACAAGCTCAGAGCTCATTATTTCCGATCTTCGGATAGGCCTGAGACCAGGCACACATCATACACCGGGACAACAAGGTCACAACTCCTCGATTTACATCCCGTAGCTACTCACTGCTAGGTGAACAGGGGCTACACGTGAAAGGAGACACACCCAAATATCTCCACCTGGCCGGGCAATTGAACCCCGGTCCTCTGGCTTGTGAAGCCAGCGCTCTAACCACTGAGCTACCGGGCATGTATGTGTGTGTGTGTGTGTGTGTGTGTCAATTGGAGAGAGAGAGAGAGAGAGAGAGAGAGAGAGAGAGAGAGAGAGAGAGAGAGAGAGAGAGAGAGAGAGAGAGAGAGAGAGAGAGAGAATTAATTGATATATCCCAAAATATAACCATTCACAATTATCTTTTATTTCATGATGTCAAGTAATTTTTTTTTTCGTTAAAAAGTTATATTCTGTTGTATATGTAGTGTAAATAACATAAATATCATCAAAGAATATATAAATGTATATATATGTATATATATGTATGTATATATATATATATATATATATATATATATATATATATATATATATATATATATATATATATATATATATATATATATATATATATATATATATATATATAAGATACAAATAGATTCATTTGTGTATACACAGACACTTCTCAGTACTTCAATGATTCAAAACATTTGTAGAAATTGGAAAAAGAAAATCCCAAATATCCTATTGCTACGAAAAATCGGAAGTACTTTATTGTGTGTTTAGAGGTCTTCACAATTATGTTTCCTGGATCATTTTCAAAATCATAAAAAATGTCAAGACAATGCACGCTAGGGCTTTACAAAAACAAAAATCTTCCCAACATTTCCAGAGTTTGCCGAAATGAGATTTAACAGCCCCTGCACAAACCCTCTACACTTCACAGGCTTCACACCTATACTGCTTTATCTGCCACTTCAGAGAGAGAGAGAGAGAGAGAGAGAGAGAGAGAGAGAGAGAGAGCTGTATAAGCAGTGAGTGAGTGAGTAGCTTCATGCGTGCAAGGTGATGGGAAAGGAGGGTGAGAGGGAGGAGGAGAACATGGGGGGGGAGGGGAGAGGCGGAACACATGTCAGGGTCGCGTATCCCAGCAGCAACCTTGTCCCCATTCCCGCCCACTGCTGTCTGGAAGTTTTGGCCAGGCACGCGCCAAATGAGATGAACGTCCCAAGAGAAAGACTGACGAAGACAAGACTGGCCGCGGTACGAGTATAATACTGTGAGAGGTTTAAAGAGTTCACCAGAGTCACGTGTTCATCTCGACCGTCTTCCTTGTTCCCCATAATAAGCCGCCAGGAAGGTTTAGACACGTACAAAAGACCACGTCTCTCTCCCTCTCTCGCTGCTCAGGTGTCACAAATACGAGAACGTGAAGTGGATGGTAGCAGAGTCCGGAAGCATCATTAATTAAAGGGCGTCTACTCGCGTATCGATTACCATTATGTAGGTTAATTTTAGCCTTGGTATCGACTCTCTTTTTGTGTTGGGGGGGAGGGGGAGGAAGGAACAGGACCAGAATTTGCTCTTGGAAGAGAAAAAAGTTACTTAATGAGACTCACTAAAGTCTAGACGAATAAATAGGTGCTCCAATAATTGCACTGTTGCCTCCAATGGAGAGAGAGAGAGAGAGAGAGAGAGAGAGAGAGAGAGAGAGAGAGAGAGAGAGAGAGAGAGAGAGAGAGAAACGTAAAATAATAATAATAATAATAATAATTATAATCATATTAGTGTGTGTGTGTGTGTGTGTGTGTGTGTGTGTGTGTGTGTGTGTGTGTGTGTGTGTGTGTGTGTGTGTGTGTGTGTGTGTGTGTGTGTGTGTGTGTCGTACAGGTGCGCAGATGCCTCGTGTGTTTTGAGTATCAATAGAACAGGTGCAGGGAGGGACACAGCTGATGCCGCCACGACCTTCACACAATCATGGGGCCTTCGAGCATTCCCCCACTATAAGCCGCGCACACAATCTTCGTGATACATTTGTTTCCCCAGGTGTAGGAAGGGTATCAGGCCACGAGGATCCAAATATTACCAAGGCCCACGGCAGAGTGAGGTGAGAAGTGACGTCGGTTATGCACGATGTTGGTATAAGAGTGTAGTGTGTGGAGAGAGAGAGAGAGAGAGAGAGAGAGAGAGAGAGAGAGAGAGAGAGAGAGAGAGAGAGAGAGAGAGAGAGAGAGAGAGAGAGAGCTACCAAACGAAAAAAAAAAAAAAATCACCATCTCCAAGTCAATTATGATTATTTGCATACATAAACACAAAATGAATAAAAAGTTATGGCAACCTCGCATGTCTGAGTACACGAGGACAATGGGTGTGGTGTGGCGTGTAGTGTAGTACTGAGACGGAGAGTTGCGTGAGTGAAGCGGAGATAATCCCTCACTTGGGACAGAATTAAGGCCACCTATAGAGAACACCACACTTTTACCACTCCGCCCACGAGATGCTGGGAAGCGCAACCACCACCACCACTACCGCCACTACCATCCCATTACTGCTACTGATACTGCTTATCTGAGCCGCCTACACCATGCACCGCTGCCCAGTCCACTTCCTGGCAGCCTCTCTCCACGAAATGCTCAAACATGCCTCTTTCTCAGTATAACAAACTGCTGGTACTGTGCTACACGTGTCTTTTATGCTTGGCTTGGCTTGGCTTGGCTTGGCTTGGCTTGGCTTGGCTTGGCTTGGCTTGGCATGGCATGGGTGGGCTTGGCTTGGTGTGGTTTAATTTACTTTGGTCAGGGAAGGTTAGCTAATGTTAAGTTAGAGTAGGTCAAATAAAGTAAAAAACGGTTCAGCTAGGTAAGTTAAGACATGATCAAGAAAGATTAAGGTAAGATAAGGTTGATTGATTAGGTAAATTAAGGTAAGGTAAGTTAAGGTGAAGCAAGATACAATAAGGTTAGGTATGGTAGGGTAAGGTAAGGTAAGGTAAGATAAGGTAAGGAAAAGGAGGGGATGGAAAAGTAAGATAAGGTAAGGTAAGGTATGGTAAGGTAAAGCAAGATAAGTCCCACCTGTAAGATATAGTAAGGTATGATCGTGCTAGGCTTGTAAGGTATGGCAAGTCTATAAGTAAAGTAATCTAAGGTGCTGATAATGTTCGGCTAGTCATCCCTTTATTCCTTTCTGTAACTAACACCTCCCTGTCTGCAGCACCAGTCAGCATTATACCAATGCTACACAAAACACAGCAATACCACCGTGATGAAAGCTGCCGGTCTTGGTGAGAATGGAGGGATACGAGGAACAGAAAAGTATGTGAGCCAGTATTCATAAACGCTTTGCTATCTCACCATGACAACATATTAAGTCCCCAGAGACGACTAGCCCGGATTTTCAAGACAGTTTCTCCTTTTAATAAACTAAAAATCTTGCCAGAACCATAAAAAAAAAAAACACCCTTAAAAACACGAGTATTTTCAATTAAAACCTTTGGAAAGTAGTGATGGTGAGAAAGCAAAGTGTTTAAGAATATGGACCATGAAGAACACGGTGGGTTATTTCAGCTCTCTACCCGCCAAAAGTCCACCTCGTGATGAAAACAACGTGGGCGGAGGCTTTTATAGGAGGGGACAGAGTGGAAAGAATGAGAAATAACCCAGATACAGACGGACAGC